>NC_043758.1:33634782-33965497 GCF_902148845.1 Salarias fasciatus | reverse complement strand
CGAACACACCCCTCTGCCTTCCAACGTAGCTTCCCCTCTCGCACGTCGCTCCGTCTACAGCAGCGGCTCCTCCGGACCCTCCTCCGGTCCTCTGCTCACTCGGCCTCGTCCCGGCCTTCTTCCACGTCTCGGTTCCCGACTGTCCCGCCGGTCCGCTCGATGCTCGGTCCGCCGCTGCTCGTTCTGCCGCTCGCCTTCCCCCGGCGGTCCCGTCCGTCCTCCGTGCCGTGCTGCCAGCGCTCGGTCCGCCGCTCCTCGTTCTCCCCTGCTTGTTCTCCGGCTGCTCCTTAAAACATGAAGATCCTGCCTCCCCAGCTGCTCCCAATCCGGATTGAGAGTGTCACCCTCCAGACCCAGCTGTTGTGAATGCTGCTGATCAGTGTTGACTGCAGTGCGCTCAAGGGTTGTTGGTAAAAAAGTGCATGTAAATAAAAACTTCACTAAAACCATAAATAGAACTCACACCACACAATAAAACTTGCAAAAATCCACAAATAAAACATGCATTAAATAAAAGCCAACCCTATCAAAGGAGCAACTCAGCTTTGATTTTGTTTGTTGAGTTTTACCTGGATGGGAAATCTCTTCACTTTTTCAGTCCACTTTAATTTATATTTTTAAATTTGAATTGCAAAAGTGACTTATTTATTCATAAGTGGGTGAACCATTCCCCATATTTACTTCTGAGAGACTTTCCCTTTCTAAAAATGCTTTTTCATACCGGATCATGGATCATTCTTACCTGTTGCCAATGGACAGATGGATTATTAAACAATTTCACCGATTTGAGAGCTTGAAGCCACTCACAAACCAAGAATTTTTCATTTTTATTCCCTTGATTTTTTAATGTAAAAAGAAATAACAGTAAGATGTGACAAAATGTGTAAAAAAAAAAAAAAAAAAAAAAAAAAAACAATGTTGGGGCAAGTATTCCAGTGTGAGACAATACAGAAAACAAAACAGATCACTAACGGTGTGAGTGGAGACCTGCAATTGTTTATTTGTCACCAATAAAACGAGAAAGACAAGGGATGAACCAGACACAATCCCTGACATTTCAGAGTTGATTGGTGTATTACTGAGTGTAGAGCCCTTTCCCTATAGGGCTGCTACACTTTGAGTTCCTTGAGGATGTAGAGGGAGAATCGTCTACGATGCGTCCACACAGCGAGTCAATCAATCAATTCACTCCTTCATGTCTTTGGGTGCTGTGTGACCCATTTATTTCTTGTACATGAATCCAAAGTTCACATCTAGCTGGAGCCAGCAAGCTCCCACATGTTCCACTTCCACCAGAGCACAAACACCATCCAACACGCCACATGAACAGGTGAGAAGACTGTTTGCTGTCCCTCTGAGCATACCTGTCCCTGATCGCCTGTGAGCCCAATTTATACCTTCCCCATACTGCTCCCCCTGGTGGTGAATTAAAGAAATGATAAATGGCTCCTACACTGAGTGAGGAATGGGTTAGCTGGTGGTCTGGAGGCCTTATGTGGTCCCATCCTGATTCTTCACGTATCACAAAATATCAACAAATCTCCAAATATTAAGACATAATTGGTATCACAGACAGGAACAGAGTCATTTTAACCTCAGTTAAAGCTGGTCTCTGTTGTAAAAACTCAATGAGCACTGCTTTAGATTAAAAATTAACTTACATCTTTTAACATACACACCATATTCCCTTTAGTCCTTGTAGAAGATGTGCTCCATCCTCACGTGGCCTGCTGGGAGTGAATATGTATTGGCCAGGGTAAGTTTATTTTCTTTTTCTTTTTATTCAACCAAACCACACTCACCCGTTGGCTATAAATTGAAGTTTTGTTAATGTCTGCTTCTGTTTTTTAATTCAAGTTTTTAGCAGAAATGTTTGGCATATCATTGAATTCATCATTTTCCAGAGAGTTTCAGGTTATATGAAAAAAGATCAAATTTGGGGATTGTGTGCTGACTTCTGTCAAGGTCATAAAGTTTGTATACTTACTGATTTAGGCCACTTTATGAAACACTTCAGTCAATTTGAAGTTTGGAGGATTAAATTTTGCCTGAAATGTTGAGATATATTGAACAAATGAAGCAATGTGATTTATTCCCAAAAAATCTAATTGACTTTTGATTCTGATATTTGAAGAATTACTACAAAATCAAAGGAAAAAAACAAAGTCAACAGCCGGTATGACTCGAATATAACATAACATGTTCCACATAAAATCAATCTTTGGTAGAACATGTTGGTAAATAGTAAGATCATGACTGGGTGGAACTTATTAGAAACACATAAGTCAGTGGCAGGAGTCTGAACGGATGCATTTTTAACTATTCTGGGTTTAGATGGTAATGTTCATTTATAGTTCTACTTTAGTGGTGCTTAGCCCACCTAAAGGCTTCGCTATTGGTACTCCCCTCTGGCGCTAGCCAACCACTGAGACAAATCCGAAACCGACGTGCCAATCCCCTACGCGTGCTGGCACACTGCCACACTGTCACGCCCCTCATCAAGGGGATATAATCAGCGCGCGCCTGCTCCACTTCCTTCTTCTTTCTCAGCCCTTGAGACATTTACGAAGCTACTGTTCAAGACGAAGATTCAAGATGGACAAGTCGGCCCGCGAAGAGTCGCCATCCGGCGTCGGGCTGTTCTCCTGCTGCGGCTGCGGCACAGGACTCCTGGAGCAAGACCGCCACGAGCGCTGCTTCACCTGCCTGGGCTGGCAGCATCAGCACCAGCGGGCATCCTGCCCTGCCTGCCTCGCCTTGCCCCTCGAGGAATCCGAGCGGCAAGGCATTCATGGGTGCCATTTCACCGACTCCGGCCCCGGGCGACGCCGGCACAGACTTCACCGTCGTTCCCGCCTCCTTCACCGACTGGGCAGAGTCGGGTGGGGATCTCCACAGCTGCTGCTCTTCTGGATCGGAGAAATCTGCTCGGCACGAGAATTCCCTCTCCACGTTCTCCTGAGTGAGTGCCCTCCCTCGAGCCTGTGGAACACCTCGCGGGGCTCTTCACCTCCGCTGCCGAACGCACCGGCCTGGCGCTCCCGCCGCAGCCTCCAGAGCCAGCGCAGCGCGACTTCGCACTCGGGCTAGCAACCCAGTTGCGGGCTGCGGTGCTGTGTCCCTCCGTGCCATTGCTCCAGGCCAACGTGCAGCGTGATGGGTGTGCCCCGCTCACCGCCAAGGGAGCGGTGAAGGGCTACCGTGAGTACCGTGTTGTGAAATATGTGACAATTAAAGGCCGTCAGGCCCGTTACATCACTAAAGAGCAACAATCCTTCCTGTCCCACCGCACTTGCATGACTGAAGCATTGCACTACGGACCAGCTGTTCGTCAGGTTCTGGACCAGGGGGCGTGGAGCCCCGCTGTCCTCTTAGCGTCTTGCCCACTGGGTTGGGGGCGCTATTGCGGCGGGGATTCGCACTCATTCCACGCAGAGCATGGCTGCCTCTGTGGCCTTGTGCAGAGGTGTCACGGTGGGTGACATCTGCCAGGCTGCCTCCTGGGCGTCCGCGTCCACCTTTGTGCGTTCGTATCTGATGGATATGTGCACAGACACAGAGGCCATGTCGGTTTTCAGCGAGAACAGGGGTTCTGTCGCTTGACTGTGTTGGCTTTCGTCCAGTCCGGCTTCTGCTTCCCCAGGGGGGATCCAGGCCAGGTGTGGTTGCCGCCCACCGTTATGATTTGTGTTGGCGGCCAGCGTGAGTGTGCACCGTTGTTATGGTGCTTGGATACGTTTGCGGGCAGCGCCTCGGTGTGAGGCTGCCTGCCCAATGTTCTTGGAGGTTTGTTTGGCTGTACTGGATGTACGGCCTGTTTACTTATGTTTTCACCACCAATCCTGTCAGCACGTCAGCTGGGAGTACATTCATCCCTACGGCCTCTGCCTTACTAATAGCGAAGCCTGTAGGTGGGCTAAGCACCACACAAAGTAGAATTAGTAGTTACTAAACGTAACTCCAGTTCTACGAGTGTGTGCATGCCCACCTACCTGCAGGCCCAGCTGTCTTGCTTCCTTTTCTACTGGCTGTTCAGAAGAAGGAAGTGGAGCAGGCGCGTGCTGATATATCCCCTTGATGAGGGGCGTGGCAGTGTGCCAGCACGCGTAGGGGATTGGTGCGTCGGTTTCAAATTTGTCTCCAGAGGGAAGTACCAATAGCGAAGCCCGTAGGTGGGCATGGACACACTGAATCTAATTGTGAATGAATCTTAAAGCTAGGGTTGGCAATTTGAATGAGATACATTTTTTTAAATACTGGTTAAAATGATCTTTATGACCCGATGGGAAGCAATTCATAGCGTGTTTTTAAAGTAGTTTGGAAAATATCCGCTATCTACAGCAGGAGTAAAACGGGACCAACAGCAACCAATAGTCTTGAGGGGACACCTTTTTTTAAACCAATCAAATCCCTTCGCCGTTCGACCTGCCCCCTGTGCGTACATGTACGCGTGCACTGACCCTGGTTCAGTGCGCGCATAGAAGGACGGAGCGTCGTTGCAGAACGGCGGAGACAAATGTTTGGGGGTTCACTCACCGTTCAGTGCGCCATACCTTGGTGTTGTGCAAATAAAGAAAAACGAAGAAACGAAGCGCTGAGGACAGGTTACACCAGGAACGCACTGCACGCGGAAGTGCCGCGCGCACCGCACGCGCCACAAACGTCTCCGCTGCCAACGGGAGCTCCTCAAATGGGGTGGGAGCTGGGTGGAGCTAGCTAGGCGGAGATGCTACATACTAACGCTAGTTTTCCAAGATCGCCAACCCTAGCTTTAATGTGAAGTAAGTTTCATCAAAATCAGTTTCAAATAGTTTCCCTACGATCCACATCAGCATTAGATCAACATCCGGGAACATTTTTCAAATTGAGCCATTTTCAAAGCTTAAAATCTATGTCTGGATTGATTTTGAGTTTTTTAAATATCAGTATTGTGCCCTGTCTTCATGTTATTATTATTATTTTTTTTTTACCCCTGCTTTGGATAGTGAACTGACTCACTTTTTTTTAAACACTATAACTAGATAGCACATATATTTTCCAAACGTACAAAATAACCTGAGTTAAGGGCAGTCAAACATAAGGCCAGTGGTTTCCTTTCTTGTACTGTTCATGGCTCTTTCTATGAGAGTTCTAAGAGTTTGAACCATAATACAAAACAAAACAAAACACAAACACGAGTTATTTATATTTCAATTTTGGCTGCAACAAAATAAGAATTAATAAAGCAGTATGTTGGTGTAAAATGACTGAAGTGATTTTCAGAGTTGGTATAATATCTTACATTAGGAGGAGTTCATAGTTTTGAAAAGTACTATTGTTGTTCTGTTGACAATTTTCAAGTTGTTCTAGTTTTGGGGAATATCCAGATACATCACAGGACTGGACCTGGACAAGTAGAGGAATGTATCATCATCCTGGATGATCCTTTTCAATGAGCTGGATCAGATGAAGCAACTGAGCAGCTTATCATCATATACAACTGCACAACTGAAACACGACTGTACTACAACTGTTTGACCTGAACCACACTCAGCTCTGAACTGATATACTCTCCATTTGCCCAGTTGACACTTGTTCTTTTTATTTAGTCACTTAATTTATCTTATGTTGAAGGGGTGCATGTCATTGGGCAATCATAAAATAATGTGTTCAGTACATTATGACACAGGAAACATTACAAAAATTAAATTATTTAATGATATTGTCAGCGATTTCAGCTTTTGTGTTTATAAATAATAGTATTTTTTCTCTTGCCCCCTAATTTATACAAGTTCTGATGATTACCTTGTTTTCTTTTTTCTGTCTTTTTTAATCAAATCACTTGTGCAGCTGCAGTTTAAGAAGCTTGTTAACTTTGATGTTTTTACCTTTTTTTCTTCTTTATTTTTGATTGTTCACCTCTACCCTGAGACTATGGGGTGGAAAATAATTAGGGCGATCAAATATTTTAATTTTGAATTTTTAAAAAAAAAATTTTTTTTTTTTAATTATTCACTTTTAATCACATTTAAAATTCAAGCTTTTTCAAAACCATCACAGTTCAGTTCGTCTTTTGTGATACACTTACCACAATGAATATTTTTATATGTGTGTCACAAAAATATACTTTACGATATGGATATTGCAATATGAATAATCCAGATATTTATATCAGGAAGATAAAATTGTATTTGAGGAAATCAGCTGCTCAGAGATGATACCTTTTCCACTATCTGATCACAGGGCTGTTTTTTGCTCTCTTCAAATCAAAACTGGGCATCCGAGGGCTTCATGCTGGCGCTTTGATACATCACTGCTCCAGAATGAAGCCTTTAAACAGAAACTCAAACAAGAACTAGATTTTTTTATCAATATAAATAAGCATTCAGTGAAGGACCCAAGGATCCTATGGGATGCAATAAAAGGCTGCATTAGAAACACTACTATATCGTTCGCTTCAAGATTAAACAAAGAAAAGAATCGTGAAATTAATCAATTAGAATCAGAGCTTGTCATCATTGAAAGGGATATGTCAAATAGAATCACACCCGAAATGACTACAAAACACCAGAAAATTTTAGAACAACTAAGTGAACTATTGAGGCAGAAGACTGAATTTCAGATATACAGGACACGTCAGGAATACTACATAAATGATGCTCGCCCAAGCCGTCTTCTAGCCCTCAAAATTAGGAATAGTGAACAACTCGCAAGTATACCTACAATCAGGACAGAAGAAGGCGTTATAACTTCTGATCCCACCTGTATAAACAATACCTTCAAAATATTCTATCAACAGCTATATACTTCAGAAGTCATGCACAACCAAGAAACTTGCAGCTCTTTCTTAAAATCGCTTCATTTGCCCCAAATTCCTTCTGATGCAGAAAGCGCATTAGAAAAAGAATTTACATTAGAAGACTTAACCAAAGCAATGAACAATATGAATAAAGGCCAATTACCTGGCTTAGATGGGATCCCTCCTGAATTATATATTGCATTTTGGCCGCAGCTCGGTCCACTCCTCCTGGAAATGTTAAACTTTTCTATCTCTCAGGTTTCTTTTAAAGACAACTGCAATGTAGCTATTATTTCTTTACTCCTTAAAAAAGATAAACCACCTACTGAGTGTGCTTCCTACAGACCCCTTAGCCTCTTGAATACTGAAATAAAAATTTACACTAAAGTTTTAGCTATGAGGCTGGAGGAACACATGCTGCACCTTGTTCATCATGATCAGACAGGGTTCATGAAGTCACGCCATGCTTCTGATAATATACGTCGCTTACTTTATGTCCTAGACACGTCATCCAAATCATTCGATCCAAATACTGTCTTTTCACTTGATGTCGAGACGGCATTTGATCGGCTTGAATGGGAATATCTATGGTCTGTACTTTTTCATATGGGCTTTAGCAAAGGGTTTATTACTATGGTTAAAACACTGTATGCAAACCCTAAAGCTGTAGTATTAACTGGCAATACTTGCTCATCCAGATTTACTGTATCACGCTCATCTCGTCAGCGTTGTTCCCTTTCGCCATTTTCGTTTTGTCTCTCATTAGAGCCCATAGTACAACTTATTAGAACATCTGGAAGACTAGCGCCAATCATGGTACACAATATTCCTATCTCATATCTCACAACAGCTAATGTGAGAATTAATTAAAAAAGAGGACTGTACATTTATGTTTGATTTCAAGTGGTAAGTACACAGGCTATAAGAAAACTGGCATTTTGCATTGTATTAGAAAGAATAGTAATTAAGTAATTAAGTTCATTTAAATGTTTTGTAAGGTTTCTTATATGCATGTTTAAAACTGTGCTTTTACTTAATGTACTTATCCTTTATTTCCCTACTTAGGTCTTCAGCCACCTTCCTGTGGGCCTTGCGAGGACCAAAAAAACTGGCTTTATCTTCACCTGGTATCCAGGTGTTGTGGATTTGGTCATTCTTCTGAAGTGAGTGTGAAGAAGTGTATAACTGTTTTTTTAAACCATTATTTTTCCACTGCTGATTGATTCAATGATTCATGTTTGGTTCTCATCCTGGTGTGCCCTGTAGATATGTGAAGAGTTCAAGAAGATAACAACAATCAGCTGTGAATCGACCTTTCTGGCCAAGCTGGACCAGTGCACCCCAAAATTGATGGCCTTGACCCAATCAAGAGGAGGAGCTGCAGGCATGAATAAAAGACACATTAAGGACATGCTCCTTGAGGTATAATCAACTTTGTTACAAATAGACCTTTATTTTAGATATGTGTCTGCTCCCTGTTTCATATTGTCGTGATTTTGGGTGGGGCTTGCATCTTATTTTGTTTTTTTTATCTATTCTATGAACCAGGACAACATGGTTGAAAAGTGGAGAGAAATTGCCATTCGCTGCCTTATAGTCGATCTTGGAGAGAAGGAAGAGGACCTTTTCAAACAGTACTGCGTAAGTACTTGATGACACTTGTTTTGAATCTTGGTTGAGTTGCTTGTGTAGCGGGTCCTGGTGGGTGTTCACTATCAGATATAGAGGTCATCCTTTGAAAGGAATGACCTGGAAACAGTGAAAATGTTAGAGAAATCAGCGATGCAGGGCAACAGTTGCTCATTCTCCATCCATCCGGATTATGAGCTCGCCTTCACCTGGGCATCACTAAACCTAAAAGATTAAAAGATTTAAACAGAGGGTGAAACATTAAAAAACAAAAAAGGAATAAGTTAAAACCTGATTCTAACACCTTATTGCTTCTGCAAGGATGTGGAGGAGCTGGACGTAGACCTCTCCATGCATGTGATGAAGATTGCCATCATTGGTAATGGACATGCAACCATCGTCATTGAGGGAAACAAGATCCTGCAGGGGATTGATGTCGCCAGATCCTGTGCCTTGCTCATGGGAATAATCTATGCTCTTAATCTTCATCAAGACCAATCTTCAGAGCAGAGTTCATCAACCTTGCTTGAGTGAGATGCTTACATCACAAACACTCACACCTGCTTGTTTTTTTATTTCTGCCTGTGTTCTGTGACGGTGTTTGCTGTTTACACTTGTAAGGATTTACTGCCACTAAGGATTTATTGATGTTAACTTTAATAAATGTTTCTTATAAATGTGATTATTTCTGTCTGATTTTTTCTTCATTTTGAGCAGCAGGAAAGAATTCCTTAGCTGCTGGCCAGTTGCCATGTTTTGACATCCCCTTCATGTTTGTAGATACGCCTAATACAACCGTTCAGAAGGTGTTTGTCATCTTCTTGCTGTCAGAGCTATTTTCCCTCACGCTTGCAGAGATCAACTGAATTAAGTTCAATGTACTAAGAAATGTGTTTTACTGTGGCCAAAAAGCTTCTTCAACTAACTTAAAAGATTCTATTGGATCAACTTAAACACTTGCATCCATGTTGACAATTATTAAATTCGGTGTACAAGAAATATGTTTCATTGTGGCCTAAAAGCTTCTTCACCTTACTTAAAACATTCTATTGGTTCAACTTAAATAATTGCATCCATGTTTATAATTATTAAGTTCAGTGTACTAAGAAATGTGTTTTAGTGCGTACTAAAAGGTAATTCAACGTACTCAAAAAATTGCTTTGAATTAATGTAATTCTGCCAGCAATTGGTTCAACTTAAAAATTCTAGTGGAAAACGTTAACACAAGTTTTTGTGTTGGCACAGTGCTTTATTTATTAGAGTGTATAAATATGGAAAAATGAATAAAAAATTGATCACAAAAAAGGAAGATAAAATTGTGATATATTGTACAACCATACAGCTTTTCTTTTTTCTTTTTTTTTTATAATTATTCTTTATTTCTTTTTGTGTTGTGTCTGTGATATTTGATATTCCCCTATAGAGAAAAAATAATTAAATCTTATTTAATCACTCAGACCAAACTTGCCTATGCAGGGGTGGACTGGCCATCTGGCATACCGGGCATCCTCCTGGTGGGCCGTTTACCCAATGTGGGCCGGTCCAGAACGGTCCGCTGTGTTTTTTTTTTTTTTTTCCTCCACACTCTACTAAATAAAGCACTGGAGAGGCGAGTGGACGAGTTGGAGCAGTATACCCGCATGAACGATGTGGTGATCACCGGCATAAAGATTAAGCCGCGGTCGTATGCGCGCGCTGTGGCGGACGCGGAAAACGGCGGAGTGCCCAGTCAGCTGGACACGGACTCGGTGGAGAAGCGGGTCGTGTCGTACCTCCAGAATAGGGGGATAGAGATGGATCTGTCGAGGGGCGCGAGCAAGCGAACCAAGCAGTGCGCTGCTCAAACAGCCGTCACAGCGGCGCAACTGGGGCAGTGCGCCTCACGGCCACATCAAGCGCCCCCCTATGGCTCGGCGCCCTGGGCAAGTGCCCCGGATGCCCAGCCTAATCGCCGGCCCTGCTGTCTATAATACATTTAAACAGTCGAAGTATGTATACACATTTTGATTCTATCAAAGATTGCTTGCAGTCATTTACTCACCCCTTCAGTGTTATTGCCATCTCAGAAACATGGTTTGATATAGAGAGAGGTATAAATTTTTGTTTGGATGGATATGAGCTAATATATAATAATAGAATTAATAAAAAATCTGGTGGAGTTGCTTTATATATTCACAAATCACTCAAATTTAATATTGTTCCTAACATGACCACTGTAATTGATGGGATAATGGAATGTCTAACAGTTGAAATCCTTTTTGAACAAATGAGTAATGTTATTGTGAGTTGTGTTTATCGGAAACATGGGTCAAATGTAGAAATGTTTAATACATGTATGGAAAATTTGTTTTCTACTTTCTACTCAAAAGCCATCATTTATTTGTGGTGACTTTAACATTGATCTACTGAATCCGGACAAGCTTAAATCATTTTACGACTTTGCTGATACTATGTACAGTTTATCCCTGTATCCAATGATAACTCGACCAAGCTACAATTATTGACAACATCTTTACTAATGTCTTGGGTAATCTCACTATCAGTGGACTGCTTATATCTGATATCTCCGACCATCTACCTATTTTTGCTTTATTTGACTGTGATCTTAAAAAGATAGGAAATTCCACAAAAATGCTTTACAACGAAAAAAAAAACTGATGAATCAATTAATGCTCTGAATATTAGTCTGTCTCTCCAAGATTGGAGTCTTGTGTATAATGAAGTGGACGTTGATAAATCATACAATATATTTTTAGACATATTCATGTCATTGTATGACAAACACTGCCCTGTAAAAGAACACCCTATGAAGAGCAAGCGCAATAAGAGCCCATGGCTCACAAAAGGAATAATTAATGCATGCAAGAAAAAAAATAATCTTTACAAGCTGTTCATCAAGTCAAAAACTGTAGAAGCAGAATTAAGGTATAAAAGATATAAAAATAAACTAACTGATATTATAAGAACTAGTAAAAAGTTATACTATAGAAAAATGTTATATGAAAACAAAAACAATATTAAAAAAACTTGGGACACATTAAATAGCTTGATTAAAAATGGATGCTCAAAATCAATGTATCCAGAATATTTTATTGATAAAAACAATGAACATCATAATATAAAAGAGATAGTGAATAGTTTTAACAATTATTTTGTGAATATTGGTCCACAGTTAGCTGCTGAAATTCCAAATCGTGTAGCAGACACAAACATAAACTGCAATCAATCATCACTTTTCCTCTCAGCTATAACTGAGCAAGAAGTGGTAGATGTTGTTCTCAAATTCAAAAGTAAGTCATCCAATGACTGTCATGACATCGATATGACACTGGTCAAAAAAGTTATTTGTATATTGCTAAACCACTAACTTACATCTGCAATCTCTCATTCCAGTCTGGCTGCTTTCCTGATAAATGAAAGTAGCAAAGGTATTACCTTGTTCAAAAATGGTAACAAACATTACTTTACAAACTACAGGCCTATCTCCTCTCTTGCCTCAATTTTCAAAAATTTTAGAAAAACTCTTTAACTCCCGTCTTGAAGGTTTTCTTGATAAATATCACATAATAAATGAAGGACAATATGGTTTTCGTAAACAACGAACTACCTCAATGGCAATACTTGATGCAATTGAAGGAATTACTACGAACCTAAATGAAAAACAATTTGTAGCCGGTGTCTTTATTGATCTCAAAAAAGCATTTGATACAATTAATCACTCAATTTTGCTCGATAAACTTGATCATTACGGAATCTGTGGTATTTTCTGGTGACTGGTTAAAAAGTTATTTAACAAATAGAAGGCAGTATGTGAAAAAATGGGCAGTATACATCTGAACAACTTGATATTGCTTGTGGCATACCTCAGGGGTCTGTTTTGGGGCCAACATTGTTTAATATTTATATAAATGATATTTTTGCTGTGTCTCGCTCCTTGAAACTCATTCTCTTCGCAGATGATACAACAATATTCTGTAGCAGTAAAAACTACGATGATCTTGTAAATACACTAAATGATGAAATGAATAAAGTAAAAAATTGGTTGGATGTTAATAAACTATCTTTAAATTTAAACAAAACCAAAATAATGATGTTTGGCAGTTCTAACAGTCATCTTAAATTAGATCTAATCATTGATGGTGTCCAAATCGATACTGTAAATGAGAATGTGTTCCTGGGAGTTATGATTGACAGCAATATATCATGGAAAGCTCACATCAGACACATAAAAACAAAGATTTCTAAAAGTATTTCAATTATAAATAAAGTGAAGTTCTACCTTGATGAGAATGCTCTCCGCTGTTTGTACAACACGATGGTACTCCCATACTTTATGTATTGTGTTGAAATATGGGGAAACACTTATCAGTGCACAATTGATCCACTAGTTAAATTACAGAAATGAGCTGTGAGGATCATTCATAAGGTGGGATTTCGGGAACACACTCATAATCTGTTTATCAACTCGAGGTTGCTTAAATTTACCGATCTAGTTAATTATAGTACCGTGATAGTTCTTTATAAAGCATTTAATAAATTGTTGCCAACTAACTTACAACAACTGTTTATTCAAAGAGTAAATTATCACAATTTAAGAGGTTATGGAAAATTTAATCAGCCTTGTGTCAAAAATAATCGTAAACGTTTTTGTGTGTCTGTATGTGGAGTCAAACTTTGGAACAATTTGAAAACCCAGCACAAGCAATGCCAAAATATTCACAGATTCAAATTACTGTATAAAAACATGGTCTGGTCACAGTATAAATTAAGTGGTTCTTAAATTTCTATCAGTATTTTGTTGCATTTGTGTTATTGTGTGCTGTTTCCTTACTTTTGTTGGTACTGTTGTTCATTATTATTGCTGTATTCTGTCCATTCACACCTGGACAGTTCTACTTTACCATTATTGGTATTTCATTTTTTATCATTGTTGGTATGTAACCGTTGCTGTAATGTATTTGTTGCCCATGGTAACAACAATATTCTAATACGTCTGTCACACATTTGCCAAATATTTATCTGTATTTTTCTGTTGTTTTTGGGTCTGTAATATCATAGAAATTAACAGGAAGTGACTTTGATATTATGTCTATAATTTATGTAATGGGGGTGGGATTAAATAAGTTCGCTTCTTCCCACTCCCTTTCAGGCACTCCATTTGGGATATGTAAGCACATGTATTACCTGTCCTGTTACGGTCGTGTAAGTGATACCTGCGTTGAAATCATGTTGTGTGTGCATCCTTGCCTGAAATAAACTATTAACTAACTAACTAACACCGTCACAGAACACAGGCAGAAATAAAAAACAAGCAGGTGTGAGTGTTTGTGATGTAAGCATCTCACTCAAGCAAGGTTGATGAACTCTGCTCTGAAGATTGGTCTTGATGAAGATTAAGAGCATAGATTATTCCCATGAGCAAGGCACAGGATCTGGCGACATCAATCCCCTGCAGGATCTTGTTTCCCTCAAAGACGATGGTTGCATGTCCATTACCAATGATGGCAATCTTCATCACATGCATGGAGAGGTCTTCGTCCAGCTCCTCCACATCCTTGCAGAAGCAATAAGGTGTTAGAATCAGGTTGTAACTTATTCCTTTTTTGTTTTTTAATGTTTCACCCTCTGTTTAAATCTTTTAATCTTTTAGGTTTAGTGATGCCCAGGTGAAGGCGAGCTCATAATCCGGATGGATGGAGAATGAGCAACTGTTGCCCTGCATCGCTGATTTCTCTAACATTTTCACTGTTTCCAGGTCATTCCTTTCAAAGGATGACCTCTATATCTGATAGTGAACACCCACCAGGACCCGCTACACAAGCAACTCAACCAAGATTCAAAACAAGTGTCATCAAGTACTTACGCAGTACTGTTTGAAAAGGTCCTCTTCCTTCTCTCCAAGATCGATTATAAGGCAGCGAATGGCAATTTCTCTCCACTTTTCAACCATGTTGTCCTGGTTCATAGAATAGATAAAAAAAACAAAATAAGATGCAAGCCCCACCCAAAATCACGACAATATGAAACAGGGAGCAGACACATATCTAAAATAAAGGTCTATTTGTAACAAAGTTGATTATACCTCAAGGAGCATGTCCTTAATGTGTCTTTTATTCATGCCTGCAGCTCCTCCTCTTGATTGGGTCAAGGCCATCAATTTTGGGGTGCACTGGTCCAGCTTGGCCAGAAAGGTCGATTCACAGCTGATTGTTGTTATCTTCTTGAACTCTTCACATATCTACAGGGCACACCAGGATGAGAACCAAACATGAATCATTGAATCAATCAGCAGTGGAAAAATAATGGTTTAAAAAAACAGTTATACACTTCTTTACACTCACTTCAGAAGAATGACCAAATCCACAACACCTGGATACCAGGTGAAGATAAAGCCAGTTTTTTTGGTCCTCGCAAGGCCCACAGGAAGGTGGCTGAAGACCTAAGTAGGGAAATAAAGGATAAGTACATTAAGTAAAAGCACAGTTTTAAACATGCATATAAGAAACCTTACAAAACATTTAAATGAACTTAATTACTTAATTACTATTCTTTCTAATACAATGCAAAATGCCAGTTTTCTTATAGCCTGTGTACTTACCACTTGAAATCAAACATAAATGTACAGTCCTCTTTTTTAATTAATTCTCACATTAGCTGTTTTAACGTCAATATTAATTTATTTACATGTACAAATGATATATGATTCTTTGCAACCGACTGATTGCAATAGTAACCTGTTTGCTGCAGAGTGCGGGGCGGAGCAGAATGCGGAAAATGTGGAATGAGGGGGTGAAGGTTCTGCGTGCGCGAAAAAAAAACCAAAACAAAACAAAAAACTCGTGGTCGCCCGTTCAAAAACGGCGCACAGCTCCGGACACGCTGTCTGGACAGTGGACAGGACACGCACTGCATGCAGTAAGCCCAGCGTGCAGGGACATGATGCACGGAATCTGAAATGACAGAACGCATGCGCGCGGCTCTATGCTGTCAAGCTAAGGCTTTAGAAACTCTGAACGAGAGGAAATGGGGGTACTGGCATGTTTACCCCAATGACGTATAGAATTACTAGACCGCTCGCTGCTCGGCGTAATTCTATACGTCATTGGTTTACCCGGTTAATGAAATGCGGAAATGAACGGGCTAACGTTGAAGTGTGCGCTGCCTGCTGTTAATGACGGCGCTGCTCCAATATGGCGAAACGGCGCAAAGACCTTACCGTCCAATACGGGACAATTCAGTTTTTTAATGGGTGATTAATAACCCTAGTAAGACTATGATTTAGATTTTGTTAATCACCTACTGAAAGTAAACCATTACTCCTGCTCAATCAATGACTGGCATCAGCTAGCTAACTCTGCCTCGGCACACAGACTGCACTACCAACACTGCTCAGATTTCAAAGTCACCACTTCTAGATTTCAGTATTCGGTTTCATCAACTCAATCCTGAGCAAATGAAAATTGGCATAATTAAGCATAAAATGACTTACCATTCACTGCAGCGCTTCAATGAGCTTCGGCTGGGCCCACCATGTGCTCACTCTCTGGCCGTGAACGTTTCCGCTACACGCAGAGGGAAACTGCGCCGTTGACACGTCATCAAAATATATTTTACATTAGCAGAATTTAAAATCTAATCGTTTCATGACTGACTGAAAATTTTACACTCTGACAAGTCAACAATAGTATATTGAATCAAAAGGCATGATTTGTGTGTCATCCAAGCTCAATAAAATAACGTTTGCAAGTAAATAGTCTAACAGCAACTCAGAACTTGATTTTTGATTTCACAACAACATGTTTATTTGAGTAATGAGTAAAGGTCACCTGAATTAGTTTTTAGAGTGCACCTCTCTTCTCTAAATTTCCTCCAATTAGACCAGCCAATTGGCTACAGAGGGCTAGCGGTGTATTATGAGCATCGACACTTATTATTGGTCTAGTTTGTCATTGTCAATTAGTGAAGGGCCAACAGGTGCAGTGGGGCCCTGACACAGTCTATGTCTGGGCAAGACGGGGCCTGCCTCAAATAAAAGTTGTGCCCCCTCAAACTAAATCCCCCAAAATATATTAGCACGACTCCGACGCTACATGCCCCCCCACCCCCGCTGAATGCACATTTGCCCCCCCCCCCCCCCCCCCCCCCCCCCCCCCACACACACACACACACACACACACACACACACTTGACATGGCCCCCCTGAGACTGATAGCGCTTTCGTTCTCAACACAAACCAGGGTGGGCGGGGCCTCATGACATGGGCCGGTGTTTTATAGAGCTCCCTGACATGATATAAGCATGTAAGACACATTTGAGAAGATATTCACCTCAGTCCATGTTCAAGGATTTGCTCTGTCTTTCTTCATTATCTGTCTTCACTGCACCAAAGTGTGGCTGTTGAGTTTCCTCTAGTATGGTGAGTTTAAAATTCTTTATGATTTATGAAATCATACTTAATTTGTGATGATTAAAGACTTAATGTATCCATCCAGGTTGCGGTGACCACTTCACATGTGAGAGCCTGCAGGAGTTGTTCAACCGCTTTCCATTTTCAAGGATGTGCTCCCTTACTGCCTCCACTTCACCGCTTTTTGGAGAAGTCTCTGATTTGTTGAGTATGTCATGCGTCTATGAATTCATACTTGATTTGTGATGATGACTTAATAATGTTTCCATGTCTCTTTTTGGTTGACCACGACAGCCTAAGGACTTGTTTCCCCTTTTGATCACCTGCTTTGCTGCCTCCTCCATTATTCCTGATCTTATTGTGGTTAGAGGAAAGCAATACATGTTTAAATGTTTAAAGGTTTATGAGATGAAACATACTGTGTGTGATAAAATGACAATTGGTAATTCATTAGTGCCTCTTTATATTCTCTGTGTAACAGGTCTCTATTGAAAATAATCTGATAATAATTTGGGCGGTCAAATATTTTAATTTTGGAAATGTTTTTTTTTAATTATTATTATTATTCACTTTTGTCCAAATTTAAAATGCAGTCTTTTCCAAAACTGTCACAGTTCAGTTTGTCTTTTGTGAAACATCACAATGAATATTTTTATATGTGTGTCACAACAATATACTTTGCAATATGGATATTGCAATATGAATAATCCACATGTCTATATCAGGAAGATAAAGTTGTGATACACCCAATGATACAGCTTTTCTTTAAAATAAATAAATAAATAAATAAATAAATAAATAAATAAATATTAATATTATTATAAATTATTTCTTTATGTGTTGTGCTGCTGTGATATTTGAATTTCCCCTATAGGGATAAAATTAATTAAATCTTATTTAATCACTCAGACCAAAATTGCCTGTATGTGACCCATAAAAAAATGCACCAAATATTTCTAATTTAAAACTTTTTTATTTTAATTATTATTTTTTTATTTTAAACGTTTAATAAGACAGAAAGGGCTCCATATTCAGCTAAATTTGATCCTCGTGAAAAAATGCGGCGGTAAAAATGTGCTTTATTTTAGCACTGGCGTGCTGAGCGGGTGTTTGAGAGCTGCTGCCTCTCTGGAAGAGGAGAAAGCTTCTGTCTGGCTAAATGGTGGTTTCACAGTGCAACAACGAGCAGAGGCGAGCAGTAAAATGCTTATTTGCTGGTAGCAACAGGCCAAACTCGGTGAAAAGGCGAGAACAAGGAGAGAAACGGAGGAGAGATGGGGGAGAGCATTGGAGTCAGTGTGTCCTGTAACTCCGGCCAGTTACATTTTATTCGTCATTGGAACATCCGGGCACTTCATTTTTTTGATTGACAGTTGCCATGGCAACAAGCTAGAGCATCGCCATTTTGTCAGGAGGGTTTTTTTCCCCAGCACAGTCTTTTCAAATGTTCTCCCTTCCCGCCGGAATAATGCTGTCAGTGGATATATGTTTGACGTTTTTGGATATTGAAATGCGCCTAGTGGATCGGATCAAGAAGATCAAGAGGCCGACGTTCTAACAGAGTTGAAATAATTAGGCGGCGCCGCACTAACTGAGTTGTCCGTGTCTCTGGTCCACCGGGCCGGTTCACTGCGCAGGTTTGGACGGCGCGCCATTTTGTGAAAATTGACACAAAATTCCTAACCAAAATTATCAGAGGACACGGTTTCTGTTTCACGTGTACAACAGTCTGGATTCATCCGTGCGCTCGTTTTTATCGACGTGACCGACGCGGTATTTGCAAAAGGAACGTAAAATCAGAATTTGGCATTACATTTATTTAGCGGAGGCTAGAATCGTTAGCTTCGGGCTAGCAGGGAAGCTAACGTTAGCAGGTAGCTAATGTTAGCTGCGTTCATTTTGTCAACTAGCTAGCCCGTTCGCTAAGGTTAGCTAGTGAGTTATGCGTGCTAGTTAACGTTAGCATGTCGCTTGTCATCAGCTGATAGTAGCCTTGGCCAAAGTTGCTTCGATCACAGGTGTTCATCAAAGCTTGGGACATGAAGAACGTATTAAATGTGACTGGCGAATTATTTTAGCCGGTCAGAAGACGGGGATTGGATTTAACATTACTCGCTAACCGTGCAGGGAGGGGAGAATCTCAAGCTGGATAAGTTTCCTCATCATACAGGTTATTGGACTTTAAATGAAGATCGTGCCATCAGAGGTGAGTGATCGTGAGCCGCTATCCTTGACATTCAGCGTTTTTGCGTTAACGCTTTCGCGGTTGTATATAACATATGTAACGTGAATGGTTAACAATGATGGACGCGACAGTGAAGTTGGGAACGGTAGCTTAAGGTATGGCGGCTAGCTAGCGTTTCGTGGCGGTGCCGACTCCTCCGGAGCCGCCGTTAACGTTTTGCTCCCCAGTCAGTAGGTCAACGGAGGGATTTTTAATGTTGGGCAGGGAGCAGCGTTACATCTGGTTGCGGAGCCGCTCGGGGGTGCAGCGGATTGAGTGGGTCATGCTGGTACGGCGTTAATGTTCCAGCTAACCCTGCGATATTATACACTGTCATTGTACGATACCAGCAAAACGTCGTCTTGTTAGCTTACAAAACCCAGATTTGATTTACTGTGAGTGCAGCCTTTAAGTATGTCAGTATCACGATGTGTGGAAGTGGGTTTTACAGTTTTACTGTACGGGAAGCTAACCGGGCTAACGCCTCGCAGCTAATTCGGCTAACCTGGCTAATGGTTAACGTTGACTTGTTGACGAACCAGCTGAATGGGCCCCACAACCCGCTGGCTGCACACAGCGTCACTAGCTAACGTTAACGTTGGATTGGTGAGAGATATGCTTGCTTGTCCCGCAGTTTTTCAGGGTAACGTGAACGACGACAGCGTTAGCTAGTTTAGACTTGCTAACGGTAACGTGAGCCCGACTCCCGTTTGTCATTTACACGGGGAATCGGAGGCACACACACGGACGATATGTAGCGAGAGGAGGACGAACATTAACGCTGAATATGCTTCCTAAATTCCAACCATGACGAGATCTACCCCATCATCTGTAAGTACAGGGCTGCTCAGGAGCCGTCTTTATGTACGGACGTAAGGCTTTTAATTGTTTTGGATGGCTTCCATTTGATTCAGCTTCGGAATGGATCTAATCAGTTGGGCGTGAGAAGATGACACACAGGCTTTTTACAGAGGTCTTTAGCCATCACTTATGATATGATCCGGCTACTAATAGCAAGCTAGCTGTCGTTATATTTACACCTAAATAGGCCCGTTGATGCCGTAATGACTCGAGCCAAAAAAGGAACTGTTCATATGACAGTACTGAAAATTAACAATAATCTGACGTCCGGGAAACACTAAAGAGCTACAAGTGCGCTGTAATAAAGGCCTTTTGGACAAATACAAATTGGATTATACCAGTAGGGTTTCTGTATTTTATTCTTTTCACTCGTTAAATTCAGTCTAACAGTTACTACAATCTAATACTAGCTTTTTGTTTGAGGACAGAGCTCAAACTAAACTTTTTCAGCTCACTGTCAATTTGCATAATCTGATTGAGCAATTTTAGATTGACTACTTATATTTAAATACAAAAATACATATTTGAACAAATGTTTTCCTCATCTTATTTTCATTTTAGTCTGCATTATTGATTGAAATATCCTGCAGACTATGAAACATAATGGGAGGAGATCAAGTGCACATACAAATTCAAAACAATATTAATCCTAGTTTCAGTCTAAGATACATTTTCACACTCTCACAAGAGGGTCATATCTTTAAAAAATTCATGTTTTATTTTTTTTTGAACTGATCAGCCACAAGCAGCAAACTGCTTTTAAAAGTGTGGCCTTTGTTCAAAACCCTTCAAAGTCCATTTATTTACCTCAAGCACACTTTTCTTTCAAAGTTTGGGGATGTCCTCTCTCTTTTTCTTCTTTTTTTTAAAAAGAGGCCCTGTCCTCCTGTCTCATCTCAACTAAAAGTTAAACCACAATAAAGGTAAATCCCAGCCAGAGATGCACAATCATAATCATTTGTTTTTATTCTTTGTAGTGGGTTGTGGTTTGCTGCTGGACTCTCCTCCCAGGATGATATGAAATTTGACAGGAAAAGATGCATCCAGGTTAGCTGCTAAGTATTAAAGCTTAACCTTTTGCTGGGGAAGTCGTGCAAATCTTCTCTTTTGCTCTTATGATTTAAAAAAAAATCCACAATCAGAAATGACAGCCTCTTATTTAAGTTATAGTTTATAATTAAATACATATCTTTGTCAAGTTAAACTTTTTATTTGCAGATGTATTTATATATTTTTTATTTAAATGCTGTAAATATAGTGTATAATATAATCTAATGTAATAGAGAAATACAAAGAGTCCCCGTGTTATTTTAGAAAATTATTTATAAAACCGTATGTGTATATATATCTGTATGTGAAAGGTGTTAGTTTCCAGCAGATCCAGTGTTTGGCCGTGCTCTATGTGCTCGATCATCTTACAGTTCCTCTTATTTCTGTCAGTGGCTCTGTGTATTTTTTGCTTTTCCAGAGCTGGGTCAGCTTTCTACCGCTCTCAGATGGAGTGCAGGTTTTGGGCTGTGCAGCTATTTTGCTGTCAGGCTCTCGTGTTGAAAGCAACGTCTAAGTGTGCCAAAGTTCAATTTTATTTCTTGTTTATTTCTTGTTTTCTCATTGGAAAATGGGAGCAGCTCTGCCCTGGCAACAAAAGTAGGCTATTTGCATACTGCGTTGTGATTGGTCTGTGCATTGATGGGCTTGCCAAATCACGCTGTATCTCTGTGGTGATAGGCTATGCTAATTAGGTGCTGTTGCTGGGATTCTGAATAGTGGTTACTGTGTAGCACTGGTGAATTGTGTTGTCTGGTGAGAGATGCTGATAGCTGAACATGCTATTTAATAATTTTTTGATTCCTTCTGGCTTAAAATGAAGGATGATTCACTGTACAGTGTGGAGATGCTCTGTTTTCACCCCTTCTCACTGTTAAACCTGCTCTTTTCCTCCCTTTTCTTCACAAAGGTTGCTATATTCCTGCTATGTTTTATATTGTGCTTATCCTTTTTGATGCATTTTCTTTCTTTGCTTTACATATTTAACAAAAGACACTATATATAATCCTGATATTACTCTGTAGCTGTTTATTGATACTTGATGTTCTAGATATTTAATGACAAATTCTGTATGTTTTAACGGTCTGAGCTCGATTATTTGTACATGTATATATTTAATATATATTCCTAATTAGCATTTTGCAAATATTTTCATTTTTTAAAAATGTAAAATCTGTAGTTTCTGTGTGTTGAGATGATTACAGGCCACGGTAAGCAGCCGATATTTCTTATTGTTGTCTTTACTGTAAGTAGGAATGTTTCATTCGTATCATTTCTGGCCTAAATATAAATATACCTCGTAAGAGAAAGGAAACGGAGAGATTCACACCGAGCTCATCAGCCCTTTTTGCTCTCTCAATTTTTGTTACGCATCATGCTGAAATAGGTTAATATGCAACTCAAAGCGGTGTTAATGTCTTCCAGGAGGAGAGACTTCAGCATGCAAACCTTCGTCCGTCCGGCTTGCGCCCTCTTTTTCTTTACACACTGCTGGTCTTCAGATGGCTGCTCCAATGCCCCATACGCACCAGCAGTACAGTGACCGCCACCAGCCAAGCACTGACCAATCTGTTACGGTCTTACCGTACAGCGACCAGACACCACAGCTCACTGCCAATCAGGTACACTAACCCGACCCGACTCCACTTCTCGCCTTCCTCTTAGTCTTAATCTGTACAATAGCAAACATAATGTGAAATGAAAGTCTACTTCCTCTTCTCTGCTGCTGTCACCAGGCAGAGTAGCTGCATGTCAGATATTTCTTCCAGTCGAGCCTTTTTCATACTGTGGAAAAACTCATTCTCTGAAGTACAATAATAACCATATTAGGTTTGTGTGTTTCTGACAGGAGTGCTGCTGTGCATACTTCTCCTTCATGACATAATGTTGTTTTTTGTTGTCTTTTTTTTGTCTTCCTGATACTTCAGAGGCACATGCCCCAGTGCTTTCGTGACCCAACTTCAGCTCCCCTGAGGAAGCTCTCCATTGACCTTATCAAAACATACAAACACATCAATGAGGTTTGTTCTGATTTTGTTTTGTGTTTTTCATTCAAGGCTTCTCAAGATTAATCAGTTTTCTGAACGACAGACACCATTTTAGTAATTGGCTTAATATATATTGTTTCACGTGGGAGAGTCAAATGTGTACTTTGTAACTACACACATAAGGATTGTTTGATTTGTCATACGTGACGGTGACCTATTTATCAAAGAACTTTAGACTGTTAGCCAGACAAAACAAGACGTGTGTAGGTGTCTCCTTTGTCTGAGGCTAAGTGACTGGTCATTTTGCACCATTTGCTTTCACTTTGTAAGTGATTTAATGGATTATTGGAAAGTTGATTTTCTTTCTTACTTAACTTCTTTCCTTATTTCTTTCAAGAAAATTTTGTGCAGACGTCGAAGCATCTTTCCATATAATCTGTTTACATTGTTAAAATGTGTCACTGAAGGATTGTCATCTGAGGTTTTGTTGTTTACAGGTGTATTATGCAAAAAAGAAGCGACGGCACCAACAGGGTCAGGGTGAAGACTCCAGTCACAAAAAGGAGAGGAAAGTCTTTAATGATGGCTATGACGATGATAACTATGATTACATCGTCAAGAATGGGGAGAAGTGGATGGACCGATATGAGATCGATTCCTTGATAGGAAAAGGATCCTTTGGACAGGTGTTTACACACACATACACACACACTTTGTTTTAGCACATGTGATGTGGAACTGAAATGAATATGAAGAGGCTCAAACATTAAGATTTTGTCTTGTCATCTTTAGGTTGTAAAAGCATATGACCGGGCAGAGCAGGAATGGGTTGCCATTAAGATCATCAAGAACAAGAAAGCTTTCCTCAATCAAGCCCAGATTGAAGTGCGCCTTCTAGAGCTCATGAACAAACATGATACTGAGATGAAATACTACATTGGTAAGTCACTCTCCAAATGAAGACACATCTCGGGAATGAGAATCCTATGCATTCTGTTTTGGGCTAACGTGGGTTCTCCTTTGGTTTTCTGCAGTTCACCTAAAGCGTCACTTCATGTTTCGGAACCACCTCTGCCTCGTGTTCGAGATGCTGTCATATAACCTATACGACCTGCTCCGAAATACCAACTTCCGCGGCGTCTCACTCAATCTCACCCGGAAGTTTGCCCAGCAGCTATGCACGGCGCTACTCTTCCTGGCCACGCCTGAGCTCAGCATCATCCACTGTGACCTGAAGCCTGAGAACATCCTCCTCTGTAACCCCAAGAGGAGTGCCATCAAAATAGTGGACTTTGGCAGCTCCTGCCAACTGGGACAAAGGGTGCATAGCTTTATTTTATTTTTTTGTTTGTTTTTTTTTTTATCAACAATGATAAAAGAATGAAAGTATGCAAGTTTGTAAAATAGGACAGCCGATAAAGAAGATTGAGTCTTAACTGTTTTTGCTTTGTTTGTAGATATACCAGTATATCCAGAGTCGCTTCTACCGTTCCCCAGAGGTGCTGCTGGGAATGCCCTATGACTTGGCCATCGACATGTGGTCCCTGGGTTGCATCTTGGTGGAGATGCACACTGGAGAGCCTCTCTTCAGTGGAGCCAATGAGGTAAATTGATCTGAACTGTTACCAAATCAGCTGTGTTGTAATGTTAGAGACATGTGACAGGTGACCTCCCTTGCTTGTGGACTTTACACCTGTAAATGCAGATGCATACGAACATGAGAAGCTCTCCTGTCTCTCAGCAGGACTTGATTGGTAACTTGATTGATATTTTCCACAGGTGGACCAGATGAACAAAATAGTGGAAGTTCTTGGTATCCCGCCTAATCACATAATGGACCTAGCCCCAAAAGCAAGGAAGTTCTTTGAGAAGCTTTCGGATGGTACATGGAGTGTTAAGAAGACCAAAGATGGCAAAAGGGTGAGCTCAGCTCTCTGGCTTAGAATTTGAGTTCGGCTCAGAGGTTTGTGTTGCTTGATTATTTCTTTTAATTTTGTTGTACTCTGTAACAGTATAAGCCTCCAGCTTCACGGAAGCTCCACTCCATCCTGGGTGTGGAGACAGGGGGTCCAGGTGGCCGGCGGGCAGGGGAGTCTGGCCATGCTGTTGCTGACTACTTGAAGTTCAAGGACCTGATCCTCCGGATGTTGGACTATGACCCTAAGAGCCGCATCCAGCCCTACTATGCCCTGCAGCACAGCTTCTTCAAGAAGACTGCGGATGAGGGGACCAATACAAGCAGTAGTGTGTCTACGAGCCCCGCATTAGAGCAATCCCAGTCTTCAGGAACCACCTCCAGCACCTCCTCTAGTTCAGGTAAGCAGTCCGGCTGCTTTTTACTCATTCGCTTTCCACTTACAGCGACAGATTCTTGACTGTTATTGCCTCCAAGGAACATCAGAAGTGTTCAGAATCAACATGCACACCATTGTAACGTTCACCACCGCTTTATAATCCTGTTTGAGCAGCACACACCGTCAGCACGGCTGTAACTGTGACACTTTGCTTAACACTTAGGAGGATCATCTGGGACAAGTACCAGTGGCAGAGCAAGATCAGACCCTACCCATCACCACTTGCACAGTGGAGGACACTTCGGCACGGCCATGCCGGCCATCGATGGTGACAGTCTCTGCCCACAGGTCAGTACAGTACTCCCAGATACCTCCAGTCAGTTCAGCAGCGACAGCCATTGAGCTGTGCTATGATGAAAGAGGGGGTTATGCTTTCATTTGCTTTTGTTAGCTTTTGAATGTGAGAAATTGATGCTTCTGTTATTCAAAAAAAAAAAAAAAAATTGAAGCAGAGAACTTCGTAGGAGTAATAATTTTATATGGATCAACTAAGCAGAGTTTCTCACATAGTCATTAAAATGAATAGGAAGTAAACTCGGTCTGATCGTGTGGATGGAAGCTGAGTCCACAACTGACTCCTGTTGTTTGTGATATCTGCAGGCAAGACAGCCTTACCCACCCCCGATGGTGTGGGGAGGTGGCGTCGGACCAGAGTCAGTCACTGGAGAGACCCACCCCGTCCAGGAGACCACCTTCCATGTTCCCCCTCAGCACCCCAAGGCCCTGCATCCCCATTCACACACTCATCACCACCACGGGCCGATGATGGCGACACGCCCGCGCCCACGCCAACTACACCTCCCCGACACACAGCTCCTCGACACAGGACTCCATGGAGGTGGTTCATGGCCATCTGTCCATGACCTCCCTGTCTTCCTCTGCCTCCTCTTCCTCGACATCATCCTCTTCCACTGGGAACCATGGCAACCAGGCCTACCAGCTCCGCCATTTGCCCGCTGGAGCCCTTGACTTTGGTCAGAATGGTGGGCTGAGCATGGGGCTAGGTGCCTTCTCGAACCCACGGCAGGAGACTGGCATGGCAGCGCACCCTGCATTCTCCATGGGCACGAACACAGGGCCTGCCCACTACCTAGCGGAAGGCCACCTGGGCATGAGGCAGGGCATGGACCGGGAGGAGTCTCCAATGACTGGAGTGTGTGTGCAGCAGAGTTCAATGGCCAGCTCGTGACTGCACTGACATTTGGCTGTGTGTTCCCCCTGTGCGTCATTTTTAAGGTGGTGTTTTTTACTACAAGGTGTGTTGAGAACAAAAGCTGCTCACGTCAGAAGGGAGATATCACTGAACCGCTACTACAGAGAAAAACCTTTGTTTAAAAAGTATATATGTAATTTTCATCAGTTTTTCTTTTGCAATCATTAGGCACAAAGTAATACTGCGGAATAATCATAGTGAGATTGAGACATCCATCTTACCATTTCACCAGTTTCATGTAACCACCAAGTAATCACCATATGGTATTATGTGGCAGAATCTTCTAAGGAGCATTTCAGAGCAAAGTTTGAAGCCGTTTTGCAGGTAGCTGTTGGTGATGAAATGCTTGGCGTCCTCTTTCGGTTCAATTCGTGGACTGCCTGACATTACTGTTCCACTGGTTCTTAATTGTTATTATTTTGCCCTTTTTTAAGTGAAATTTCACATAAAAGCTGCTTGTAAATCCTGTAGCTTGACAATGAGGGGAAGTGTTTGCGGTGATATTTCTTGTTGTTGGTCGGTATTGTGTAACTCTGTCAAAGGGGAGCACATAGCAGTGGAGTCCCTATGCGTGTGCTGGCCGGGCGAAGAGGAGACCCCCGCAGGTGGATAGTGGCGCCGACCCGGGGTCAAAGGAGAGGGAAACACCACCCCTCGGGCCCGGAGGCCCCGTAGTCCTGCGAGCTGCAAGCGGGCCCGGCACAGGCGAGAGCAGCGATGGGCACGGGAGACGAGAGGATCCAGCCCAGCGAGAGGAAGACAGTCAGCGGCTGGTTCTAGATAACCCTTTGGCCTTATGACTCATGGACTTGGAATGGGATGGAGCTGGACATTATCATTTGAATTAAGATGGCTTTTCTCTATTTTTCTCTCTAGACAGCCCTTAATTCTTTAAGGAAATAAAAAACAACTTAGATATGGTAAATAAGAATGGTAATTTGAGGCCTTTCTCGACAAAGATTTCGTCTTCAGCAGGGCCCCACATAACAGGGTCTTATTGTACACAACAACCTCCTAAACATTACTTCCTTGAAATTCACTGGTTAAGGATTTTGCAGTGGAAAGAACTATCTATTCCAGAGTCTACCCTTTTATGTTTGTTACTTTTTCCCTTTTGCATGTAGTTCCTCATCAGAACCACCTGCACAAGTCTCTCCATCCAAAACATGGAAACTGAAGAAAAAAATGAGTTAAGTGACTGCCTTTTTTCTCCTCAAATTATGCTGTGAATTTTACAAGAATTTATTTTCCCTTTGGATATGTTTTTATACCAAAGCAGTTGTTTTATAGCATATAGGTGTCTGTAACCAATAATGTAGCAGTTCACCACTTTGACGCAAAGTTTATCAAGATCTTATTTTAACGTCAACACAAACAGCTGCAATATATTACTTTAGCAAAACTGGAGACCGTTGTCGAGACCGTTGGCTATTGTGTATCCTGGCCAGATTTGTTTGCAAAGTTTTACCAAAACTGTTTCCATATTAATTGGTAGATTATTTTGGGAGTCTTTTAAAACTTTGGTATGTTAGAGAATTTGGTAGTTACTCTGCAGGCTCCAGAGTAGCAAGATAGAAGCTGAAGGTTTAAAAAAAACAAAAAACACAAAAAAAAAGAAAAAAAAAAGGAGACTAATGCGTTCTATTTCTGTGTCGTCGTTTTTCTTTTGCCCCCATCATACTATTTCAAAGGGTGTTGCTGCCTTTCATACATCATTTGGTCAACTTGGCTACTTTCTGCCATGAAGCAAGACTCTGTGTCGTTGTCTTGGCAGGGTAAGGATAATTGTGGCAAATCGGTTTGTGTTGAATGGTATCGTTCTGATTTGGTAGGGCAGATCCCCATGATTGTTGTCCTATTCAAAGGGAAAGGGTGTCTGTCAGCCCACGCTCACATGCTTTGCCCCGGCAGACATGCATGTCCTCAAAACATTACAGTGAATTTACCAGATTTTTTTTTTTATATCAGGGATTTTGAAGTGCTTTCTTTCTTCTGTTGCTCATTTTATCAGCTTTCAAATTAGAAATAAAATACAATTAAAAGAAAAAAAAAACCCAACCCTGCCCACAGCCACCTCTCAAATTGAGGGCAGGCCACAGGTCATGCTGTTGTCATCCTAAAGGAGAAACCATCTGAAGACATCTTGCTTGGTATTTCCACAAACACAAATGTAAAGCTACCTATATTGAGATTGGGGTTTTATCTGGATGTCAAGGTTAATTGCAAATTTGCAATCATTTTTCATACCCCGCAGAATTTGAGACATTTAGAAATTGCCAGTGGTTTTTATTGCTGGCTCTCATACTGGTACTAAACATTCCAAAAATAAAGACTGAAAAAGAAAAAAAATTGACTGCAGTGACTCGTAAGTGTGCGCCTATTTCAGATCATGCTGATTGACCTCTTATTTAGAGCAGTTGTCATGAAATGCAGCCCCTTTTTAATAGTTGAAATAGAATTTATGTATATATTTATATTTTTTTTAATAAAGGAAGTATAGAACTCACTACCTTGCTCCTGCTGGTATGTTGATTATGTTTGTCAATTTGGTGACCATTCAGTGGGCAGGAACTCCTGTTTTCTTAGTGGCAAAACCTTGCCTTTTGGCAAAGGTACTTGACTACATCAGGACAACACTATGAGGTAGGGTTTGAATCAAACAGGGAAAGCTAGATCTTCAAACCTTAATAATTTTCACAGGGTATATTGTAAGTGCATGTACATCACAAACCTTACTTTTTGGTTAAATGAGAAGCACATGGTTGAAAAAAGGTTCCATCTTTCATACGCCTGTTCAGTTTGTGGGTTATACACAAACACGTATACTTGTTGACATATCTGAACACCCGACAGAAGTTGAAATCCTCTTATTTAATTTGGATTTATCCTTTTCATTTTTGATTTCACATTTTTTCACTTTTTTGTACATGCAACATGCACTATAGAATTGAACAGCATGGGGGAAAGGATAAGTCCATGTATCCACAGATTGTAAGATCTAGTCAAGACTTTGCTGTGTTTATGACAATGCCCTTTGTATTATATTAAGACAGTCTTATGTATGATATATAAAAGAAGTTAATTGAATCGCTCTGTTGTCTTTATTTTCTCTCGGGAAACAAATATATTTGTTGAAACGCAATTCATAGCTGTGTAGAATACACATGAAAAGAGAAACAGGAAGCCATGACACAGCGTGATACAGTGGTTTTATAACAGCTCACCGACAGCGTTCTTCATCTCGGCTCGTTGGTCTAGGGGTATGATTCTCGCTTCGGGTGCGAGAGGTCCCGGGTTCAAATCCCGGACGAGCCCGCTCCTTTTGCCTAGTAACCTTTGAAACGTTGGGTTACAATCAGTGAGCGCAGAACATAACCGTAGGAAATTATGTCATCGTTTAAGAGTTTCTTATTGTTCAGCGAGAGAAAACTGTATTATTGTTAATTTAGTGTGAGTACTTATCGCTGCTTCAGTATCGGTATTTCCTTATTCTAAATATATTTTTCTTTTACGAAATGAGACCTCAAATTAAATTAGATTCATCGATTACATAGAAACACCAAAAGAAAAACCGAGGGCTCGTCCGGGATTTGAACCCGGACCTCTCGCACCCTAAGCGAGAATCATACCCCTAGACCAACGAGCCAGGTGCCTTGCTAAGAGGACCCTGCATTTCATAAAGATGCATCGATACTTATCTTGTTTCCCTTCATCAGGCATTGTTCGTTGTTTTCGCGCCTATACTTAACGTACTTTGTTGAAACCCTACCTTGTTAGTCACTGTGAAAAATTAGTGGCTAAAACCCACAAGGAGGGAAAAGGAGGAGACACCGCGCATTTGCCGTTTTCTGCTTGATGCATCCACTATAGAAAACGGCTATCTTTTAACAGCAAAAAAAGAAATGTTTTCATGCACTGCAGCGCGCTATAACCTCGTTCCATAAATATTTCTGCACCAAACTGACCGATAATAGCCAACGAGCTTCTGCGCTGCTGTTTGTTATAAAACCATAGGGGGAAGTAGTGCGTCCTGCCGCGCTGCTGTCACAGCTTTCCAGGATACAGAAGAAAAATATGTCATCTCTCCTCTCATTGGTTCATCGCTCATCCAATAGTTCCCCTGGACCACTCCGCCATCAACCAATCAGCAGCCAGGTGGGCTTGACGATCTGCCACAAATTCAACCATTGTGTTTGTAGCGACGCTGGAGTTTATTTTATTGTGTACTTGCCGTTTTATTTGCATGTGTGAACATCGCTATTTGATGCCGCTTCAAAATATTGGTCGTGTCAAAAACCCCCGCTCGTGGTCTTAACAGTGACCGTTAAAGGCGGCGAATGCCTGTGGAGAGCTAGTTAGCCTAAGCTAATCGCTTAGCTTCAAACATGCCGAATTTTGCGCGGCCCCGAACTGTACGCGGAAGAGCACTCAGTCGGATTTGCTTTCTTTCGGTTTCCGCGGGACCCCGAGAGGTAAACCAGCTCCTATCACTTCACACCGCTCTGTTGATTTGTAACAACCCATGTACTTGTAGCGAGCACTGTTGAAATGTCTTTAAAAGTTGCAGAAACCTGCATGTAGAGTCGTGACATTGGGAGGTCCCGGTGAATCATGTCTTTTATTCGTTGGAAACTTCAATCGAACTTAACAACAACATCGGTGACTTTTTAGTTTAGTTTTAACTCTATTCCTGGCAGTAGAGTTGGGTCTTAATACTAATGGGCAGACTTTTTAGTTATTATTGCCTTCTAATATTGTTATAAGGCCAGGCTGATTAATTCATACAGCACCTTTCAGAACCAAGGCAACACACAGTGCTTTCCAAGAAAATAATGGTGATCCATTAAAACAAGGTGATTAAAAACACCATAAAATTATAACAAATAAACTAGAAACGTAAATAACATCAATGTAACACAATAGGTAACATTTATTTCTAAATAGGAAGCCCGATCAAATAATAATGTGTGCAGTGTGTAAATTGTTGACTGATGTCTTGTTTTGTTACAACCAGACCCAAAGACAACATCATTATGATTTATCTTGAAAGTTTGCTTTAGAAATGTTTTTAAACCAATTCAGGATTTTGTTTAGTAGTTTTTTTATGCTTTTCTTTACACAAAACTGAGTTATGCAGGAGATACTTCATTAACACAGAGGGAAATTATTACCAGATTCTTTATAGGTGTTGGAAGATGTTGAGTTTGCCATGATCATCTGCAAGACTAAAAACAACACTATACTCAGCACACTTAGTAACTCCTTTAAAATATATTGTATTTGAAGGTTTATAAAAACTCATACGTTCCTCAAATATACACAGCATTCAGTCACTGAGAGAAATATCAAAACAGATACTATTAATAATGACTTAAAAATATAGTACTTTCACATTTTAACAACAGGTAAAACACATTTTGATGCTATTCACTGTGGGGTTTAAGTTTATGTCAGTAAGCTTTTCTTTTATGTTGAAATAATGTTTCTACTGTCTGACTGAATAGATTCCATTGATGATGGCTTTTTGTCCCACTTCAGGCCTCTGTCACTGACCCCACTCCCATGTTGACGTTGCCTGTATCTGTATGATATTGACCTTTTAATATAGCAGAATGCGGTTTGTTACATGTGGCGTGCAGCTGACGGGCGTGTTGTCTTTCCAGATGCAAGATCTGGGTAGAAAACTGCCGCAGGGCAGATCTGGAGGCCAAAACATCAGACCAGTTGAACAAACACTACAGACTATGTGCCAAACACTTCGACCCAGCCATGGTCTGCAGAACCGTGAGTCACACTTGATTCTCTCCCAGACTTTTCTCTGCAGTTTGCCAGCGACGCTAATGTGGGTTTCTTCCTCTTCAGAGCCCCTACAGGACAGTACGGAAGGATACGGCCATTCCACCATATTTGATCTCACAAGTCATCTAAAAAATCCTTATACCAGACATCGCAACGGATCAAAGAACTTGTAAGAAAAAAATATTGATTCACTTTCAGTTTTGGCTGAGTTTAAAACTAATGACTTCCTGAAAATACTGTTGGAATTAACAGAAGTTTTTATTTTCAGACTGAAGAGGACATAAAAAAGATTAAAGAAAGGAGATGTAAGTTGTCACAGAGAGAGTTGAACATTTCATCTCATTTCGTTAGTTTTTATTAATTAATCTCAGGTTCCTGTCACTTCTCTTTTCAGTGGCGTCCTCTATTGAACAACTGCTTCCAAGAAGGATGCAGCAGCTGAAAACAGCACGAGCACAAACGAGGATGAACCTCAACTCTCCACCGAGGAGAAGGAGTGTCGGGAATACCTCCGGTCCTTGTTTGAGGTTGTGCTCATGGTTGGGAAGGCAGAGCATCCCGTTAGCGACTGACAGAGTGTCTGAAGCTGAAGTCAAGTCCAGCAACTTCAGGCTCTCCTGGATTATCGCATGAACACTGGATACGAAGCTCTGAGGAGCGCTTTGATGCGGTGGCTGTGAACAGCGAGTACCTCTCTGCGACGCAGCAGAGTCAGCTGCTGGACGTGTGCGAGAACACGGTGAGGGAGGAAATGCTCATGGATGTGCGAGAGAGCCGCTTCTTCTCCGTGGTGACGGGAGACCTCGTGGAATCGCCGGTGAGAAACATCTGCCTCTGTTTCTGCGCTACGTGAATCAGCAGAATCTGCCCCGGGAGGAGTTTCTGGACTTCATGTCGTTCGATGGCGACGAACCGACGCTGGTGGAGAGGCTCGAGGCGCAGCTGACGCGACCGCTGGGGGCTCAGCATGGAGGACTGCCGTGGCCAAGCCCACAAGGCCACCGGCTCCTCCACCATCAAACTGAAGGCCGTGGCGGCGCTGCTGATGGAGAAGTACCCCTGGCTGTGCACATGCCTTGCTCCCAGATGGCCCTGAACATCCACCTGGCCAGCAGCCTGCCTTTCCCCAACGTCCAGATCGTGTCGGAGACCCTGAGGAGGATCGGTGACTTCTTTCAGACCCCGCTGATGCAAGCTGAGCTTGAGAACTCCATCGCGGCTCATTACCAGAAGAACGAGGAGAAGGCCGCTGCCCTGAGAGAAGCTTCCGGCTGCGAGTGGACGCAGCAACACAACGTCTTTGACGTGCTGGTGGACATGTTACCCCCCTCTGCTGCTGTGCATGGACAGCATTCACGACAACCACCAAGGCAAGTTCTCGCCTTCCGCTGTGGCAGATGCGTATTCGCTGGCAGAAATTCTTGCGGACTTTGAGATCATTGTGACCGTCGTCATCTTGAAGAACGTCCTCACGTTCACCAGAGCCTTCGGACAGGAACCTCCAGGGGGAAACGCTCGAGGTGTTCTTCGCCGCCAACAGCCTGACGCCGTGCTGCACGTCAGCTGAACGAGGTCAACGACAACATCGACGTGTACCACGAGTTCTGGTACGAGGAGCCGTGAGCGTGGCCTCCGCCATGGACGTCCCCGGTGAAGATCCCCCGGCTCTTCGTCCGGAAGCAGCGGGCGGCCCGACACAGGCGAAATCCAGGCGGAGCCGTATTTTAAAGGAGTACGTGACCATGCCGGTGATCCACGGCATCATGCAGGAGGTGGAGGACATGTTTCTGCGACACCAACGTCAAAGCCCTCAAGTGCCTGTCGCTGGTTCCGGCCATCATGGGCCAAATGAAGTTCAACACGACGGAAGAGAACTACGCAGACGTGTACCGGAACGACCTGCCCAACCCCGACAACGCTGCCCGCAGAGCTGCACTGCTGGAGGATCAAGTGGAAGCACCGCGGCAAAGAGGTGCGCCTGCCCACCACCATCCCAGAACCCTGCAGCTCCCCGACGTCAAGTACTTCCCCACGTCAACGCCTTCCTCAAGGTGCTGTCCACGCTGCCGGTGCTGAAGCTGGAGGACGGCGGCGGCAACACGGCGAGCGAGCGTCTGCAGCGTACCTCGGCGGCGTGCCGGCCCAGCAGTGAACAGGAGCCTGGCCAGTGCTGAACGTCAACGACGCACGTCAAGCACGACCTGGACTCAGGGTGGACAAAATACTGCCGGCTTTACCCGAGGACGACCCCGAAGCCGAGGCCGAGGGCGTTGCCGAGGGCGACGAAGCGCCCGAGGAAGACATAACCGCCAAGTGAATTTCATTTATGGACCCGATCACAGTTGTTCATGTGTCTGTCAGGAGGACTTGAGTTCGACTGCTGTTCTTTAACGATGTAAGAGGTTGAAACATGTTATTGGTTGTAGTTAAGTCTGTCAGCAGGATCGGGACTTTCAGCAGCGGCCTGAGGTTTAATTTGCTCGGCGGTGGATGGACAGTTCGACCCGTGGTACGGGAGTATCTGTGTCTGACAGTGCACCTGTCAGAGGCCACACAATAAACATGAGACCAACAAACAGAATATGGCAGTATTTGATGAATTCACAAAACGTTTCTGCTCATTTTCATCCTGTTGAAAGAGGCTTTCTCTAGATCTTTACTGCTTTATATAAACATCCCTATAAATACTAAACAGAAACTCACCGTCTACTTCATAAGACAGAAAACCTCATTCTGACGAACTTCTATTAGTCTAGTGTTTGTACAGTGGTTAGAAGTAATTCGAAGTCAGATATTTACGTTTCTGCAACCTTCAAAACCAGTTTATAGCTGCCCAACCCCACCCCCACCCCCTTTTTTTTTTTTCTTCTTCTTTTGTACTCATTGTGTGCTTTTAACTCCAGCCACATGATGGAGCCAGACCAGCCTGACTCTGCTGACTGGTGCAGGAAGAGCAGCAGAGGGAGCAGCTCCATCCATAACTCAAGTGTCCCTGGAATGCAAACGCCAGGGGCCTTCCGTCTGAATAATTGAGATGCACATGGTTGCGTGAAGTGAATGAAGCAGTGATGTCCCCCCTGGATTTTCTGATCCTACTGCAATGCTGCTGCAGTATTTGCTGTGAACGTGATTCCTGATCGGTTGCTTTGGTTCTCATTTGTTCATTTTCCACATTTCACTTTGATTAAAATAAAAGCCTTTTGCAGCTTCCATTATTTGTGCCTTCTTTGCCTGCATGCACAGAAGATGGATGGCTACATCCTTGCGTATTTCCAGCTGAGTCTGGCCGGTAGTGCATCACGTGCGGACTTCATGTTCTGCTGCGTCCTCAGCCGTCGCCGCAAAATGGAACAATGGGCCTGTAGTAGTAAGTTTCCCGCATGCAGCAGTGGGGTTAACCGTGTCTCCTCCTCTCCGCCGGCCAGACGGTGACGAGCTCAGGTGATAGTTCACAGTGCAGAGAACCCGGGCGCGCACGGGCTCTCCGCCGAAATGTGGGTGGGGTCGCTTTGATGCGCAACCAAGACGGCAATGTGCGCTCCACGGCAAGCCCCGAATTCTTAAACTTCAACAAGAGAGACAGTACAGCCTGCAGGAGGAGCAGCGGGAGGAGAGGAGGCTGATTCTCTGCTCGCAGCGCGTGGTAAAGAGTACATCGTACTCCATAGAATTACATAACGACGATAAAACCCTGACTGGACGCAATCTGTAGGCTCGGCTCGTGAGTATTGCAGATTTTCTTTCTTTCCGCGTGCATTCTCTTATTTCTTTTATTTATTAATTTCTCCCTCGAGCAGCCGCCTTATAGTAATTGAGCAGAATGGCAATGGCCGTGCATTACGCGTGCATGCTGCATCAACCGCTTCTGGACCGAGCTGGATAAAGGGGACATCGCGGTGCCTTTGGTTTTCACCAAGTACTCGGATGTGGCCGACGTGCAGCACCTGGCTCATCACCCGCAGCCCAGGGCCAAGAAGGCCGGCGGCATCGCCATAGAGACACAGCCGCTCCCGGCGCGCACGAGGCTGCGAAGGCCCGCCCGCGCGGTGCCGCGCGGGCAAAAGATGGCTCTTCTGCGTCCGTCATGCGCCAAGACTTCAAGGCGTGGAGAGTGCGCCCCGAGCCCAGTTGCAAGCCCCGGGACCAGTACCACCCCGCCGGCCCCCTTCATCACCGAGAACCCAGTACCAGAAGGACTACAAGGCCTGGCCGATCCCGAGGAAGCACGACCACCCTGGATCCCCAACCCAGCCCACCTCCACCTCCACGGCTGCGCACCGGGCCGAAGCTGGAGCCCGCGGCCGCCGAGGCCGACAGCGGCGTGGAGAAGAGCGAGATCGAGGAGAAGATTCAGGAGAAGGAGTCCAAGGACCACGTCTGAAGAGGAGCGCGAAGAGGGACAAGTCCGCGGAGAGGAAGGCGGGCCGAGAAGACGGAGGGACAGGTGGTGTCCGCAGAGGAGAGCGCGGAGCAGAAGAAGGGCCGAGCGGCCGCGGACAGCGCTCAACAGGCACATCAAGGAGGTCATGTCGACTTCCAGCAGCTACAGGTAAGTATGGCACTCTGACTCCTTCATACATTCTCTTTAAACTTCGGTCCAAGTGAGAGAAAAGTGGACCTGTTTTCCCCATTTAAAGCGTAAAACCACATCTTTACGCACGCCTCAGCTCTGCCCAGCCCCTGGCTCCTCCGCTAATTAGACATAATGTAAAGATCAGCAGCAGATATTTGGTTTTCCAGGGTCTCCTGTTACAGTCTCCAGCGAGGAGCAGCTGATACACGCCACAATAAAGGTTGCGTTATCGATTTCCTTCCTGCCTCGCTCTTCCTGGGAGTACTACACACTCATGCTGCTGAGGCCCTTCAGTGAAGCAGAGCCAGCAGAACGCCTCCCACATGGCATCACGTGTCTCCTAACATGCTTTCTTTGCACAGGCTTCCGTCAGATTTGGTTAGTGATGCACAAATGGAAGCCAGAATAGAAGAACATTTAGGATTAATAAAAGTCAAACTGGATTCACAAGTGTTGAGACTGGCGAGGAGAAGCAGGTCAAAATACACCCTTCATATGTTGCTGTACGAATTTGCAAAATGATAAATCTTTTATCTTTTTGTAAGTCTAACGCGTTAATTCCCTCTAATTCATTTAAAGAAAAGGAAGGAACTTGGAAATATAAGGACTGAGCTTTTATCATGTCCGGTTCATTTCATATCGAAGTGAGCTTGAGTTGAATAAAATGTTCCTGCAGCCGTCTCGGGTCTCCCAGAGCCAGGAATAAAAGAGCGGATCAGAATTCAGACAGAGAGTGCTGAAATGACCAGTTCTCCAGGGTTTACAGATGAATGGTGAACATGATCCCTGCCATAAGAGTCAGTGTTCACAGCAATAAATCAATAACAGAACAAAGTGAGCTGAGTTATAATCAACACTGAAGTACCAGCGATGATCTCCTGCTGTGAGCCATCAGATAATCATTGGCACTGACAATCATTTTTGTGTCAAACCACTGAAGTGAGCTGGATTTCAGTATTGCAGCTTTCCAAAAGTGAGAACTTTCATTATACTCTTCCCTCCTTTAGGACTGAGTTCAAGGCATATAAGGATGTGAAACCAGTGAAGCCCATTAAAGCTCCATCTCAGTATAAACCCCCCACAGAGGAGACCAGCCTGGAAAACCAGCTACAGCGCCACCTTCAGGGCGAGCAGGTGAAGGCTCACCCGACCGACACAAGCTGCAGGAGCGCCGGAGGATACGCAGCCTGTACAGTGAGCCGGGCAAAGAGCCCGCCAAGGTGAGGCGGCGTCCACACACACTGAGAAACGGAAGAACCGGTAATAGCTGGTGCATAACGTGTCTGCAGCGGTGTGTTCACGTCGCCACTCTCCTCTCTCATCATTCCTGTAGGACTTCCTCAGAGACTGAGAGCAGTCCTGTTCTTAATCTGCTGTAGTCAGGTGTGTTTCCTGTTTCTTCTGGAAGGCATGGAGGCAAACGCTGCATACCGCACACAACACGCACACACACAACACACCACACACACACACACACACACACACACACACACACACCACACAACTCACACACAGGGGGATGCATCCCGGCCGGAGCCAGATGCAGTCCTCCCAACCACCAGCCCACCACCACCACGAGCCACACGCTCACGGTTTGCCCACCCGCACCACCATTAACTGCTCCTGATGGATTATGCAACATAAATCATGAAGGACTTTGGGAACTGAATTAACCGTTTCAGCCCGTTTGCAGACGACTCTTGCTGTGTTTGCGTTTTAACTGTTGGAGTTAATTTTATCTCTCAAGGTCAACAGCAATCAGACGAATAACGCCCAAATATGCTGCACATAATATGGGTTGTAATGCTGAGAAGATGTGCTGCTCGGGACTTGTAGTGCTTCTTTTTGTCAGTGAGGTTTTATTTCTACGTCGTGTTTCTGTGCTGTGTGCTAAATGCTCACAGCTTGCACAACCACACTGACGTCAGTGTCAGAATCGGCCGTTTTACAGACATCTGCCATCTCTCCCAGTGTCTATACGCACACATACACACACACACTGACACACACACACCAATCAGCCATAACATTATGACCACTACATATTATATTATTTGGAGAAAATGGTTTTCTGGTTCGTGGACGTCCGAGGCTCAGCGGTTTCGCCACCTCACAGATTACAGGACTGTTAAGAATCTGCTGCAAACACTGGATGCCCAAATAGCACAGATACACCTCCAGGGTCCTGAAGGACTCCATGAATCCCTATCAGTCTTATTGTTTTGGCTGACTGGTTGTAGATCGATAAGGTTTATTTGTTGAGCAAAAGTTGAGCATGCCTCGCAACTTTGTTGCTGCGTACAGAGTCATCTGTAGATCGTAGAGGCTTGTCCACAGTGTTCCTGCTGTGGCAGCTCCTCCACAGCATACGGTAGACGGTCATCTCTGCACACACACATTTTCCACCTCCAGCAGTTTCCTTCCGCTGCAAGCTTTCTTCTCCAGCATTAAACTGAACTAACATATACGAATAGAAACTTTACACCGATAAAGACTGACTCCAGTGACAAACTGCACGAGCCACTGTGCTCATAGGAGAGGCACAAACACCCTCTTGTGCTGTTTTTTTTGTTTGTTTGTTGTTTGTTGTCGTTTATGCTCATCACACTAACCACCACCTGTAACGGACGTTGTCATTTGCCTGTTACTCATTTTAAGATTGTAAAAAGGTAAGTACTGCATGCGCAATATAGTATTTTGACATGATTTGGCATCTTAAGATGTAGCTTCAGGTGCAGTATGTGATAAGAATAAAGCCGCTGTGGCTACAGTGACTCCACTACCAGCCACCCAGTGCACACAAGTGGCATTTCTTAAATTTGGCATACTGTACCGTTAATGAGAAGATTTAATGAATTAACATTTCTGGAGTATACTTTACATTTTTTTCTTGCTAGAGTTTATTGATATTTTAGCCTTTATTTGTTTCCCCCTTGATTTCATGCAAAAATCACTTCTCTGGGCTGCAATCACATCCGCCAGGCAGCGCGTGTTCTATTGATCTTGTCAATCCTCTCAGCAAGAAAGCAATTCCCGTTACTGTCGCTCCGAATGGAGTCTCAGCACTCTGCCCTGTCTGTCGCTCCAGGTGGAAAAACCAGTGTCACGCACCAAGCAAACCAAAAAGACCCCGACAACCACAACAGGAAAGATGGTGAAAAAAGCCAAGGAGAAGCAGATTTCCAGCTCCCAGACCAGCCAAGAAGAAACCCCCGTCCTCCTCCGCGGGCCGCCTCAGAACCCAAACCGGACGGCGACCGTCACGAAGAAGAACAAGGAGATCAGCAATAGACTGGCGGAGGCCAAACAGTAAACGCAGTTTGCCGCTCCACTGTCTTGTGCGATCAAAGGCCACGTGGTGAATTGGGGGAATCTGGGTTTTTTTTGCTTCCTGGCCTGTTGTTTTTGCCGTTCTGATCATCTATTATTCACTTCTGAACAGGCACTGATGTTGAGCTTTTAGACTAATGCAAATAATTTCACTGTAAAGCAGAGGTTTTCAAAGTGTAGAGGGACGAGCTTCTCTTTAGAGAACATGAAACACAGATCCACGCCTTCATTAAACCCCGTCCCGTCCCTGTCCCATCGGGAACGAAACCATTCCAAAGCCTTAAATACTCCGTCTCTGCATCAAGACACCCAGACGTCAAGTCTTTCATTCATTTTCACATTGTAGTAGCATCATAGAGGAACACATGTCTGTAGAAGCAGGGAGAAGTTCACCTTGACAGCGTTGAGTTGTTCCATCTGTAAAACCTTGTGACACAGTCCTCATGTCTCTGTTTCTTTCCAGTCAGAGGTTCTCTTGAAGCATGTAAGTAAACACCTCCATAATGATCCAAAGTGATCTTCATCCATCTCCTTTCTGCTCACCGCCTTCTCTCACTGTATGTAACACAAACAAATCCACACATTTAGTCATAAACATTTAAAGTTATGCTGACCTCCAGTTGCCTCGGACCTCTATATCCCTAATCTACATCATATTCTCAGAAAACTGGGTTTTCGTGATCAATTTCACAGCCATAGTGATTGTTGTGTCTCTGTGCACGGTTGAAACAGTGCGGTTCACCTCAGTAACAGGAGCGCTGTGGAGTCATGGTATGCAGGAGTTATTGAAACGCTCCAAAAGCTTCAAGGTGCTGTAAAAAAACATTAAAACATGCAAATATCAAACACACTGCACACAGCCATCTCACACAGGAGACCTGGAGCGCTCTCTTTCTTTTTCATCTGTTGATGGAAGGAAAAGCGTTTGAGCGTCACTCGATATTGAGCCTGAAAGCTGTAGAGGAGCTCCCTCTAGTGGCGCCTGGAGTAAATACTACTACGCACTGAATTGACTGCCTTGTGATTCAGGCTGAATTAAAAGACCTCAGGTTGTCATAACAGGAGGGTAAAACACAATCTGTGGCCAGAATCACCGAGATTCAAGTCAATCTGGTGAAAGAATGACTTCAGCTTTCAGTTCAAGATGTAAAGCTGTTGTTAGTATTGAGACATGAGTTAGTTTTGCATTACAGAGATGAGACAAGTGGTTCACTAACCCTCATATGAGAAGGAAACACACCTCCTTTATGAGCTGCAGTGCGTTGGTGGCATTCTGAGAGCTACTGCAGAATGTTTGTAAAAGCCACTTTATGACATGGCTTCAGTTTCCTGTTTTCTCCTGATTCTGCCTCCTCACCTCCAGGCCCTCTGACGCCTTTCCTCCACTTATGAAACCCCTGCTGTGAACTAGGCGTGCGAGTAGTGTGGTGCGTGTGGAAAGTAGATGATTCTTGTATTTTGGTGCACAGAAACCGCTTTATATTATTGCGCACATTGATTTGCACATTGTTTATCATGAGTTGTCATTGAACCTTTAAAGGAGCCGTCCATACACATGCAGTGTGTGTGTGTGTTGTGTGTGGTGGTGTGTGTGTGTGTGTGTGTGTGTGTATGAGCGGCGTTTTTTCCTTTTGGCTGAATAGATGACAGTTGAGACAAATATTAAAAGTGATTGTTTAAGAAAAAGAAGAGGAATAAATGTTGAGAGAGATGCGTTGTCTCCGAGCCTCACATGAAGGGTGTGTGTCAGAGTGCAGCTTCCTGACTGCAGTGCCTCCGCTCTAACCGTCCTGGTTTCATTTCATTGTTCTTGGATGATACTGGTTTCATCAGATTGTTTGCTAAGAAAACAAATTAACTGTATATAATTACTACGGCTTGCAGGCAAACCCCCCCCCCCCCCCCCCCCTATTTTGTTGAAGTAGCATCATCTTAGCAGAAGAGAAGTCACAGCCACAGTAAACTGAGCGCAGACAGATAAACGTGTGGGGTTTAGGAGGGATGTAACGCATGTGTAGAATAGATTGTGATCACTACAGTAGGTACAGAAAGTCAAATCATAACCTCACAGCTGTAAGATAACACACCAGCAGTATGGTTTCACCCACAATCACATTATTTCGATTCCAAACGGAGATCCAATCCTTTGAATTAGTCTGAATGCTGCAGTTTTCTAGTGACTCAGCGTTCTGTAGCGTTGTACTCCACCCTCTCCTCTGAGCTGTGACGCTGTAGCTGTGTTCAGTAGATTTTAAAACGATGCATATAGGCCAAAAAGAGAGAGGAAAGCAAGTCCCCCATATTTACTGAAGACATGTCCCTGTGAATGTGCCGATGTCTCCAGGTGTTGACGGACCAGGAATGTTCCAGGACTTTAAAACGCTGCTGTCTATCATGTGTGTGTCGTGAGTGTAACATGAGGCTTTCACAGCCCAGCCATCCACCCCGAGGCCCTCGGAGCGGCGGGGCCACCGTCCGTCTGCTTCCTGCTTCCAGGTCCAGCTTCCTCCATGTGAGCCAGTGACTTGATGAGAGTGTGTGTGTTACCGTGTGTTTGACCTCTTAGGCCTGCTGCCTGCTCGAGCATCGACTCCGATCCGACCGCCACGAAGTGCTGCGGAGCGCTCCGACACCCTGGTGCTATCTCTCTCATCGTATAAGCTGCGTGGTGTGGACTGTGTGTGGGGAAGCGACGGAGTGGCGCCCGTCACGCCGCCGCCGACCTGTCGTGATGTTGTGCTTGTACTCTCAGCTTGCTCCGAATGAACTCTGATTAAAACCACCATTATGCTTCTTGACTTATTGCATCCTTTTTTCTTTTTGTCAGGCTTTCATCATTCTGAATTCATTTCTAAAACAAATCTTGAATTTGACAAAAGTAGCTCGACAGCATTTTTTTAGAAGAAGCCATTTTGATAACGAGCAGTAGAAATCCAAGGCTTCTGGAGGGTCCATGTTGGCCCCCAGTGGCCTCGCATTCTAAAAATCACCAATAAACCTAACTTTAAGTCAACAAAACTGAAATAGACATGGTGTTTTCATAACTGACTGTGCTTTGCATTAGGAGGTATCATTAAAATGGAATATTATGCATTTATTCTTCTTTCTACCCTCTTTTGTTCAAAGACATTAAAGTAGATTTTATGTTTGTTTTTTTTCTGTATTTATGCAGTTGTGTTAGCAATCCAGCCCAGTCAGGATCTAATTGTTCTTCATATGAGCACTCTGGATCTGGAAGTATTGAAGGCATTTTAAATTCAGGCCTCACGTGACACAGCGGTTAGCACTCTCACTTTATGTTGGAGTTTGGAAGAATAAACGTCGATCCAGCTGCGCTGAGCAGCGGTCAGAACAGAAACTCACTGCATGTGCATCATTTACACTCCAATATTTTTTTTTCTCTTCAGTATTTAAATCCATGTCCTAAACACACTCAAGGTCAAAGACTAATAAATCTAAATAATCTAAATAAAAACATCCAAGAATATCAAATGCCTATTGCTCAAACATTTACAAAACATTTCAATGAAAAATCTTCTTTTTAAGGTGAAATTTATTTCTTTATTCACCTTACAGTGAATAAATACGATGAAGCGCACTGCCATGATTCGTCTCTGCAGCTCTGTCATTTTTAAAGTCATCTGTCCATATTCTTTCTGTGTGTATAACACACACATAATAATCTAATTTGAAAACAAACAGAACCCTTTAATTGAAATGTGGGAAAGCAGAAGTCTGCATTTGTTGTGTTTACATGCTTTTGGATGGTGATGGTCATTTTTCCTGTGGTTCAGCCATCCAGACATAAATCTGCATGAATAATTCAGTCGTTGTGGGCTCTTGTGTTTGCAGAGACGTATGAAATATTGAATAAGAGATCAGGGTTGGCAGTGCAGCTGCCTCAGCGATGCGATGCCCCCTCTCTAAAAGGACCCGTCTGGTCGGGGTTCTGACCTTCTGTTGTGTTGAAGGGTTCAAATCCACATTTTCTGCACTTTGCTGTGCAAGAGTTATGAATTATTCGAGAGTCATTTTTTGTCGTGTTTCCCAATGACGTCGAGCTTCCAGAGTGATAAACAAGCAGCAGCATTGATGTTCTGCGTGTTTCCTGGACTCGTGGTTTAAATGAAATATGCACCAAAACATCCACAGTCATGATTAAGTGTTAAACACTGTGTTCTACCAGCTTCACAGAATACCATAGTGATGTGTCTTCAAGGGTAAGACAGTAACTAACTGTCAGTAAATCCTGACCTCTAGTGGAGGAAATTCAGGGAACAATCTTATGTAAACCCAGAATTCCTCTTTGCTGCTAACCAAAGTGTTTTTAGACTGGATGTATAAATCCTGGAGGATATAATGATTTATATCCCTGCCTGTCTCTAAGCCCAGTCCATATACATGTCATGTCTGTATATTCTACACACAGAAAGTTTCTAACTATAACATGAGAACTGTGTCGGAGGGTCATTTATTGGCTCTTTATATTGATTTCTCTATTAAAATTATTGTGGTTATCAGAGACTCCGATTATTTAAAAAATGTAATCTGTCACCATGAATTTAACTTTTCTGTGACAAAACGAAAATACTGCAGAGCAAAATCACAGTTTGGGATTGTAAATATAGACTTTTCACAGTAAATCATGATTTTTTTTTCCAGAAAAGAAAGGTTTATAATGCTAATTGTTAAAATGGCACAACCTCAATATTCTCAATCAAATGAAGAAAATTATTCGAGTGGAAATATCAATGGGAGTCAATGAAGGAGACTTTTGTCATTTCCTGAGTTTGGGGTTTAAGGAAACATTGAGCCTTGTTTCAGTAACATCCACATCTGGGAATTAAAGAAGAACTGATACTTTAGGCAGATTTTCCAGGCATCAGTGCGTGACTGGAGTCTTTCTGACGACTGGATGCTGTTACTTACCTTTAGGACATTTGAACACAAATCAGAGCTGCTTTTATTCGTGACATTATCAAAACTGACCCTTTAACTTGGTTAATCTCGACACATGACTTAAGAGACTCAACAACACAGAGACAAAACCAACAGTGAAGAGAAAATATCAAGTCTGTAAGGGAACAGAGGAAAAACAGCAGCAGCAACATGATTCAAAAACCACGTTACGCTTCGATTTGAACTTCATGATCAGTTTCCATCCACATTTTTTGTTTTAATGGCACTGACAGATCTGTATGCACTATTTGCAAAGTCCTAGAAGTCATAATTACATTATAGTCACCATAAAGCTTTTATCTGGTCTTCGTCCAATCCTTTTCCTGAAACAATTCTAAAACAGCATTTGTGATAAGATAAGTGATAAACAAGATGAGTGATAAAGTAACACTCTTTGTATTCACCAGTCTCAGTCCAGATGTGTACGAGTGGAATTTGATGGAACAAGGTATTTTCCTCTTGGATAGCAGATGTTTGATGATTTTATGTCATCATGAAACTTGATGATGGAAAGTGAAGACAATTCAGAACGTAGAATGAAGCCTGAAGGTGAGGTGAGTCTTTATGCAGGACCTCTCCAGGCATTGAGACAACCTTCCCCAGGTACTGGAGGCCACATATAGAGATTATTAAAGGGTCATGGACAGAGCAATCATGAGATTGACTTCAGATATGGACAGGTGGCCATGACAATGTACGTTCCTGGAGCGGCTCGCATCCCTGGAGGAAGCTTCAGACTGTCGGGCCTTCTTTATTCTCCATACGGCCATCACAACTGCGCGTGGACCAAGCGAGAAACAAGAGAAACGAAACTCAGAACAGTCAGGCTTTTAGCTTGAGATAAGATCAGAAAAGATAAGATAAGACTTTATTCATTTCACATTCAGAAATTATTTCCTCACAGCAGCCCCACATTGCATAAAGATATGAAAAACAAAATCAAAAATAGTATGAATGTCGATTTAATAACAGATGCTTGTCATTAGTGACAGAATAATAAATAAACACACTGTCAAAAGTGGCCTGCAACTCTGCACAGCACAAAGTGTTAAAGAAGATGGATGGAAGGAAGAAGGATGGATTTAACAGGTAACGGGTCTTTTTAGGTTGAATTAGCTGTGTTAAACAGACTTGCAGGAGCACATGTTCTTGAATTGAGGCTGCAGCAGTCCGCCACTGAAGGAACTGGCTGGGGTTTGCAGTAAAATTGTAATGGAGAAAGATACCTGATTCCACTGTCTGTGTGACAGGGTCTATTTTTGGAGAAACTTTACAAAATCGTTAGCAGACATATTCATAACAAGATATCCTGTTATTCCACACTACATGTGCTTGGAATATACACGGAACAGTTTGTCAAAGCTCTAAACTGTGTAAATGTGTGTACTTTGGACGCCTCCCGGCTGTTGGAAGAGATGGATCCTCCCACATTGAAATTGAACCAGGGAACTTTCCAGGAGTGTTGGACATAAGTGGACATAAGCCACAGGATTTTTTATTTATTTTTTTAACTCTGGGAAGCATATAATGGGTGGTGCAGGTGAATGTACGTATATATGCAAGTTGTAAGACTGTTTGCTTGAGGGAGGAGTAAAAAGAAAATAAAAAGGGGATATTTGAAAAAAAATCATATCATTTTTTTGAAGTACCCCATTTCTACATTTTCCACGACTATCTTGTGTCGTGATCCAAATCTGCCTCTCAGATGCAGCGCTGTAATCAATTAATCGAGATTAAAAAAAAAAGTTTGCTTTCTCACAGCAGGCGATGCTGTTATTCAGCAGCATTTTTTTAGTGTAGAAGAAAAGAACTTCCGGTTCGTAACAGGAAGTAAACAAACCGGGAGAATCTGTGGAGGGAAGGAGAAGAGGAGGAGGCGGAGAGGTAATTTAAAAAAATATATTTATTTTTATTCTGTGCATCCTTTCTTCAGAACTGTAAGAAACACTCACTAATGTCTCATCTGTAATAGAATTTGGATCCTGCGGCGCATTTCTATTCATAGTTTGTAATGTTTATTTGCCAGAGCTTCGTGCTGTTTGTGAGCACTCTGACAGGTTGACGGCAGCTCGCGCTTTAGCTAAAATGTCTTTAACATTTCAAGTAAAACTCAATTAAATATTTCATTATCACCGCGTATTCGGTTTGGGCAATTTGCAGGAACCTCGGGAATTTCCGTGTTTTTAAATTATTGTGACGGTGCGGTTAGGGGGTCGACTGCAGCAGACAAGCAGAGGACGCAGCGTATCCGACCATGATGTCCACGAAGAGACTGGAAAACTTCCAGGTGGTGTGAGTGGGACTCCTGCGGCTTCCAGGGTCACACCATGGAGGAACTCAGTGACCACATGGCCTGCACCTCAAGGACTACCTGGGCGACAAAGACACCTTGGAGGAGCTGGGTGAGTGGCCAGAGGCTCCTGTCTGCGTGGAAACACCCAGTTTAACCCTTCTGACAGTCCTCAGCCTGAGATGAACAACTGCTGCACCCTTTGAGGTGCCCCACTCCCCTTCCTTTTCAGTTCAATTCGATTTTTTGCCAAAATACCAAGTTATTTTAAGGCACTTTCATGAACAAACAACTACAGATAAGCAAGTAAAGGCGACGGTGGAAAGCAAAAGATAAGCTAAGCCCGATCAGCAGAGAGGAACGTTTTAAAGTTAGAATAAAGCTAATAAATTTTAAATAGATAAGAAATTCAATGCTCAGTTAAGTCAAACACTTTTGAATAACGGGTCATTGATTATTAAATTAAATACAGCTAATAAGTAAAGTTGACTGAAATAAAGCTATGAAAGACAAGACCACCTGTGCAGAGTCCATCTCCCCCCAGGTCACTGGCCTTGCTGATTAGTTTGACTGACACCAGCAGGCTCAGTAATCAGTCACGTGGTGGGGGTGGGGGTGGAGGTGGACTCTGGACAGGTGGTCTCAGAGGAGAAGATCCCCTCCAGACTGAGGTCCATCCTGGACAATGCCTCTCGTCCCTCCTTGTCCACAGCAGGAACTCCTCCAGCAACAGACTCATGCTGCCACCAGGGCAGAACAGAGCTCCACAAGAGCCTTCCTTCCTTCCTCCCTGTGGCCAGTAACGCTATAATTCCTGCTTGTAGTGTTTGTTGTTTCTTCCTTTACTTTCCATATATTAGTCACTGTTAAGCTTTATACACATTAATAGTTATCACTGTTGTTTCATTTTTATTCTGTCTTATCAGACTTTTTTTTACTTTCTCTTGTATTACTGAAGCTGCACTCGATAGAGGGTGTAACAGTTGATTGTCTCAATTCAGAGTCTTTGCAAATATTCATTCTATCATCTTAAATGATCAGAAGGGGAACTGTACAGTCAGTGTTATTGTTGTTTGTGCAGAAGTCTATTGTCTCACCACTCCGCCTATGTTTGGGTGTCTCTCCTTTCCCACACAGCTACAGACTCTCATGAGTTGTGCACATTCAGAACATTGAGATAAGAATATATTCTCGTGGTTTCTGAACGCCCTGCAGACTGCAGATAGTATAAGACCAGAATTTCTCTAAGTCAGGGACTCTGTATTGTGCAAGCCGTGTTATATCTCCTTGTGTACACAGAGCAATGAACTTTCCATCTTGCAGGTCTGAGACTCTGCATTTTGTTCTATGCTTCCATAACACTAATATCAGTCTTGTTCTCTTACATTTTGCCGTAGCGCCGCTGTAATCCCTCCTTGTTTTTCTTTGACTAGATGAGTATGCTTGCCTCTGGAGTGGGTGTGACTTCCTGTCCATGGGGAGCCCCACAGAGCTGGAGGTCCACGCGTATTTCCACAACTATCACGGTAAGCTCAAGTTCGTGGGGTCGCAGCTGCTGAAGTCCCGTCCCGACCTGCCGAGCTGCAGCCAAGCCCTCCACATCCACAACCTGATCCCTGAAGGATCCGACGGTTACATCTGCCAGTGGGAACACTGTGACGTACGCTTCTTTATTTGGATTTTATTGCTTATTTACAAGTTATTAATAGCAGCTCTGTTTTTTTTTAATGATATACCTAATTGTGTGTGCAGTGCACGTTCAACAACCCCGAGTGGTTCTACCGACATGTGGACAACCATGTAGAAAGCGCTGAGCCGCAGTCCTTCTCACAGCAGCAGCAGGCGCTGTTCTGCAGCTGGGCAGGTAAGATTCACCAGATCATCCTGGAACTTCCCCTGCTCCGGCTCTTCTCACCCGGCGGCCCGTGTTTCCGGTCCAGGCTGCGACGCTTTCTTCAAGATCAGGTACCGCTTGAGGGAGCACATGCGGAGCCACACCCAGGAGAGGCTGGTGGCCTGTCCCACCTGCGGCAGCATGTTCTCCAGCAACACCAAGCTGTTCGACCACCTCCAGAGGCAGGCGGATCCCGTCGGTGAGACGCACACGCTTTGGCCTGGACGCCGTTTATCACATGTTGACTCTTCTAAACATCCTCGCTATTTCCTCTTTTCCGTTCAACAGAGTCGCTGGTGTGTGAACATTGTGGGAAAGCTTTTCCCAGCGAGAGGCTTCTGAGGGATCACATTCGACAGCACGGTAAAGAGCAGCTACAGCTCAGCGTCGTTTTCTCAATGCAGACGTCTGAAATTAACCAGCCATCCTCACTGCTTCTTCTGTTCTCTTCTCCGCCAGTGAATCAAGTCAAGTGTCCCTTCTGCGACATGAGCTGCACGACGCTGCGGCTCTCAAGATTCACATCCGCTTCCGCCACTGCGACGAGCGGCCGTACCCCTGTGACTTCTGCGACAAGAGGTTCGCTTTCAGGCGCCCCATGACGTTTTTCAGCCGAGGGCAACAGTAGCTTGGATTTTGGGGATTTCATTCAAAGATATTTTCACTCCTCATATGTTTAATCTGAAAGTCTGACACAAAAATCCCACAAACACACATATTTTCTTTGTATTTATGTCTGGTTTATAGCGCATAGAGCAAAGAGAATCTCATGAAAGGTTCATTTCGTCTCTCATACCTTGAAATTCTAAGTTTTCAAGACCGAAGTTTTAGTTGTAATGTTTTTTTAACCTCAGTTAAAAAGACAGAAAAATGACATTATCTTGTGAAGTTTTATAATATTTGAGACACCTTTTTGATTTCCATCAGCTAATGTCAAAAGATCAAAACTGAAAAAGTATGAAAGATTTTAGTTGTGTGAAAAGAAAATACAGAAGTTTATCGGTTTGAATTAAAATATGGGAAAAGGATTTTCTCCAGTCATTCTAAATATTCCAACTTTTTAGTTATCGGAATGTAATGTGACATAAACAAACTGAAGGAAACAACAAATTAAAACAAAATTTTACTAAAGAAAAATATGTTTTGTTTAAGAAGTGCAGAGTGTCAGTGAATCTCTGTTCTTTATCAAAACCACTAATGTGGCTGCAACATGTAAAATAACTTGACGTATTCAGAATGAAGCTTCTCGTCAGGAAAACGAAGCATTCTGTAGGAATTCAGCGCAGATTCAACTTGATTTCCACGGATGGAATAACTGAACGGATGCAGAAAACACAGTTGTGACGCTAAAGTTCATCAACAGCTGTCAGATTTCTGTTTGAATGTTTTTTGATTTTAATGTTTTCAGTCAGAATAACAATTAAAGGAATTTGTCGGCGTTTGATTCGGAGCATCGTGGTTTATTTTCACTTCTTCACCAGTTTTCTTTCGCCTTCCGACAGATTTAAGAACCAGCGCGATCTGCAGAAGCACACCGAGGTTCACAACGAGGGAACGGTGTACCACTGCACCGTGGAGGGCTGCGACTACTCCTGTCACACGTTTCAAACCATGAACAACCACTTCAAGAGTCCACGAGGTGTGTTCCCCAGCGTCACGCTCCGGGGTGTCTAACATAGGGCTCACGGGCCAAAACCGGTCTGCTGGAGGAAAGTAGCATCAAATCCCACCTGTGAGGTGAATTAGTGAGAAGAGCTGCTGAGTCCTGCTGACGTGACGTGGCCTGAGGAGAGACAGACGACTGACACGATGAGCTTAAAGCAGAATTAGCTCTGGATTTTGCAGCTCACAAAACTCCTCGTCAGTCATTAGACTGGTCTGACTGCTCAACATCAAACTGGACTGTATTGATCATCACAGTTAAAAAAAAAAAAAACTGATCTCATTTCTTTTGTTTATTTGTTTTTGTACCAACAGGATGGAGGGATGTCCAAATATAAATGTCATATATGTGATAAGGTCTTTTCGTGGTGCTACACCCTAACACTCCACCTTCGGAAGAAGCACGAGCTGAAGTGGCCGTCTGGACATTCCCGCTTCAGGTCAGTGTCTTTCACATTTCACTGTGAGTCGATTTACTCCAGGATGAGTCAAGCAATCGTTTGTAATATTTCCTGATTCAGTTTTAATCATTTCTCTTCTAAACCCCTTTCTTTCCTCGCAGGTACAGGAAAGAGTTGACGGCTTCCTCAAGGTGAACATGGTGCGCTTTGAGACTGTGGAAGTGACCAAGGAGATCATGAAGAACATGGCCAAGAAGCCGCAGAGCCTCCGGAAAAGCCCGAGAACCAGCAGCCGGGCGCGAGGGGCGGCCTCCCGGAGCGGCCGCAGCTCCCCGCCGGCTCCTCATCGCCGTCCTCCAGCTCCTCCTCCTCGTACTCCTCGGAGTTCTCCCGGGGCGACGACGTATCGGGTCCGGCCAGCCCGCCGGGTGGCGACTCGCCCATCTACTGCGTGATGAGCACCATTCCCCACGTCGAGGACGACGCCGCCGGGCCGGAGGGCCGCGAGGCCGGCGCGCCTCGGGAGCCGTGCAGGCCCTCACCGAAGTGGCGAGGGGCCTCGGGATGGACGTGGTTTAACTCCGCAACAGAAACTTCCATGTAGCTTTTGTGCAGTTGAACTCGCAGTTTGCTTCAGTGTATTTTTTGAACGGAGACGACAGCGAAGCGGCTTCCCGGAGTCCGTCTCTCCTGCAGAGGCTGTGAAACATGGTGGACGGGTTAGAGGCGGAGCTGCTGCTGCAGGATGCTGTGGTTTCACCACTGGTTCATTTTTCCTGAACTTTTCCAGGATGTTACAGATTTCAGAGGACGCAATTTTTTTATTGTAGTGTTTTTATATGAAATGTACTTTTGCTGTAACAAATTTTAAATACAGATTTTGATACAAAAGGGATTTTTTTTTTGTCTGTTTTGATTTTTTCAGGTAGAAATTTGAAACATCGGAGACAGTCAACACAAGTTATACATTCTTGTGAACATGAAATCCTGAGTGGGATTTGAACCCTCATTCACGCGCAAGCTATTTGCTGGAACCTCGAGGTCATAACTGCTAAAAATTTAGAAAAATAATGATCCTAATTTAGGAAAACTGAACCTAAAGTTCAGAACCATGTTGTCATTAAAAACAAACAAACATTTGTTTATTCTTTTATATGAGTGCAAAATGCTTCCTCAAGAACTAAATATTATCGGAAACTTGAACCACAACTCCTCATGACTGTCGGTGTTAAAGTTATGAGAAGAACACTCTGAGTCCTGCTGGTTGTGAGGTAATGGATAAAAAGGAAGAGAAAATACGTTAAAACTGAGTTAAACCAAATAACACTGATTAAAAAAAAAGATCATTGGGGAAAAAAAACCCTTGTAAAAATCAGTAAGTAACTTTAATAACTCAGCATTTTTTTTTTAAATTTCATTCAAAAGATAACAAAATATACATAAAAGAAAATAACACAATACAAGAATGAATGAAAAAGGAGCAGAAAGAAGAATAACTTGTGATGTCTCCCCTTCTTTCATCACTTCATATTTTCCCAATATTTACAAACACCGTCATCTTTTTTCACCTGATTTTACACTGTTACACACCTATTATCATTTTTTTCTCTATCTACCTCTCCTTTATCCAGCCACTTATATTCTGTCTACAATTTCGATCATTATCCGTATTCAAAAATTCCAAGACCAATTCCATTCTGTCAGAATGAAATTATGCAACTGGACACATATCTGATGTGTCCAACATCGCATAATTCTTCAGTCATGTAGTTTTACATTTCTTTTAAACGCTGTGATGTTTGTTTCTTTTACTTCTTTCTGAAAGGCATTCCAGATTGGTGCCCTTAACCGTCACAGTGCGTTCCATTATTTTTTTTATTATTTTTTTTAAATGTCAGTCCCTTTTAAATTATAACAACTTTCTCTTTATTCGAATCTTTCTTGAATTTTTCCAGGTAACTGTTCCTATAAGCTTTATATAATATCTGAAGTATTTTATAGTCAACTATATCATCAATTTTAAAGAATTATACGTAATGAAGAGTGGGTTTGATGGGTCTCTATTTCTATTATTACTTATAATTTTCAGAGCCTTTTTTGTAAAATGAGCAGAGGTTGTGTAAGGTTTTACAGGTCATACCCCAAATTTCCAGACAATAAGTTAAGTATGGAATAATTAGTGATTTATAAGTTAAGTAATGCTGACTGATTTAAAACTGATTTTATCAATATATTACTGCAATGGATTTAGCTATTTATTTCTAATATAATTTATATGTGACTCCAGCTAAGGTCTTTATCGATAATAACACCTAAAAATCTTGTTTCCTGTACCCTTTGAATTTTATCCCATCTATCTTAATTGATATATCTATATTATTTCCTCTATATTAAACAATATAAAATTAGTTTTTTAACATTTAACACTAATTTGTTGCTATCAAACCACTGTTTTATCTTCTTAAGTTTTATATTAACTACTTCTATTACTCCTTAAGTTTTATCCTGAATGAAATAGTGTTGTGTCGTCAGCAAACAAAATAGTCTGTAGTACTTCCGACGCTTTAGGTAAATCATTCATATAATACAAACAATAACGGACCAAGAATTGAACCTTGAGGTACCCCGCAATTTATATCACACAAGTCTGATTTTATTTAATTAATTTGAACATACTGTTTTCTATTTTCTAAATAACTAGTTATCTATTATGAGCAATCCCTCTAATCCCATATTTTTCAAGTTTCCAGAGCAACCGTGAGTGGTTTATTACATCAAAGCTTTTTGTAAATCAATGAATATACTTACAAAAAATTTTTATTGTCAATTTCTTGCTTTTCTCTGTTAATTCCTCTGAAGTTGAGTTAGTTACTCTGAATGTGGGAAAACGAAAGTTACGAATGTAACTACGGTTCTGTGAATCCTGGATGACCGACAGAGGCGGTGCTGAAAGCACTGGAATGATCCCTTCCAGAGTTGGGGTCCGTCACTGAAAAAAGTAAAGAGTAGCCCATTACTAGTTACTTTTGAAAAAAGTAGTGCCTTACACTACTTGATTACTCCATGGAAATAGTAACGAAGTTACACTACTTGTTACTGCATAGTGCTCCACGGAGCTGTGTTCCCTTATATCCTTCCGCGGAGCACTGCGCATGCACAGATCTGTGTGTATCAAAGCGTTTTTTTTAACGGATTGAAAAGAAAACACGTCTTTTAAATGTTTTATAACCATTCGGATTTACTTCACGTGATTATACGCCATCCCCTGGACCACTGGAAGGAGGATTTTGTCCATTTGCGTAGTCCGGCTCTGTTTGACTTCCAGCTACGCTTCGAGCTAAGCTACTACGATGCTGGGAACCAGAGACACAGGTATATATGAGCTTGTCTAACTTTGTCAATGATAGGGAAAGGGCGTGGGTCCCTAATCTTCGGAGTATTCATTTAAAAGGGGCATTTACAGTAGGAGGGAGTGCAGTGTTGTCAGTGGGGCACAAATTTTATAAGGCAACCAATTTTACTTTGGCGGTTCCATCAGCCCTGACCCGGGAGAGATAGCGAGTAGTCGCTCGTATGGCCACCGTTCCATCTACTGGTGGTAATAAAAAAACTCAGCTTAAATAATAATATTTTGGTTGCTCTATTTGCGGTCATTGTAAAAGTAACGATCGTAGCGTTTCATTTGTAACGCTAGTTTAACTACCAATCTAGAAGGAGTAGTGCCGTTACACTACTTGTTCCCATCAAAGTAATTTAACTACTTGTAACACTCGTTACTTGTTGTTACATACCCAGCTCTGATCCCTTCGCACATGCAGTTCGAGTATGTATACCAACAATTTCACTCGTGACCCCTGGGTGACCCAGGAACTGCTTTTAAGTTCGGGACTTACCCAGGTTCGGGTCCTAAGGAATCTTCTCGCGTGACCATAAATATTCCAAGTGACAGAGTGCTCTGGTGGTCATCCAGGATTCATAGAACCGTAGTTACATTCGTAACTTTTGTTCTATTTCATCCCTACTGACCACCAGAGGCGGTACTTAAAGCACTGGAATGACATATGTCAACTTAGTCACGAGGAATCCCAGAGACCAACCACACTGAGAAGCCTCTGCAGGGCCCAGTACCACCCGCAATGGATGTGGAGGCACAACGGCCAACCTGTAGAACCTGGAGAAAGTACCAGGCATCGCCCAGACGGCGACAGCACATAGCTCGTCCAGGGGCACCCCCTTCAGGGTGACCCAAGACGTGGACACCGCCCTGGTGGAATGGCAATGCACACCCTCGGGCAGAGGTCGGCCTGCTGCCTGGAATGGAACGGTGTCCACAACCCAGTGGGACAGGTGTTGCCTGGAGAGAGCAGAGCCCTTACACGGGGTCTCCGTAGTAGACAACCGGCTGGCCAGCTCTCCGCACACCTGCAAAGCAGTCATGCGGCGTCCCAGAGTTCTAGCTGGGCACAAGAGCCCCGGCCGGCCCCCCGGGTCGTCCACCGGGGGATCACATTGAGTGAGTTGCATAGGCTGGAGGTTCGCAGCCCTGACAGCACCCTAGGAAGGAGGCAGCATTCACAGCGTGATGCCCACCCCCTTCGGATGCCACCTGAGGCATGCTGGTAGAATAGACAGAGCGTTCAGCACCCCCACACGCTTCGCTGTGGTAATGGCCAGCAGAAACGCCTTCCTGCACAACACCCACTGCAGCCCCGCCACTGCCAGGGGCTCACAGGGAGGCCTAGACAAGCTCTCCAGCACCAGATGCAGATCCCAGGCGGGCGCCCTGGGGCTCTAGGGGGGTGAGCGTCAAAGCCGACACCGGAGCGTGGCCCCCAATCACACCGCCTGCAAATCATGTATGGCGGGCCGATATCGCCGCCACGTGCACCCTCAGGGTGAATGGGGACCAGGCTCCATCCAAAAAGACTCAGAAGTCCTGGACCACAGGGACCGGCAGAGCACCGGGTCCTCCCCACGGCCGGTGCACCACTGTGCAACCAACCTCCACCTATTACCATACAGCCGCCCGGCAGACGGTGCCCTCGCATTCAAGGTTGTCCACCTGACAGGTGCCGAACAGCTGCTCAGCTGGAAGTCGGGCCCTTCAGGCGCCAGGATAAGACAGAGGTGGCGAGGGCGGGGTGCCCCACCTTCCCCCACACTGAAACAGCAGATTGCTCCTGCTGAGAAAGCGCCATGGCCTGCTGTGGGGCAACCTGTGGAGCATGAGGAAACCGCGGACAGTGGGGCGCTTCCGTAAGCAACCCCAAACGCACAGCTCCCCTATGGAGGCACCACAGCCCTGGTGGGGGAGTCCAACAGGAGAGGCGCCCGCCAGTGCCTTGAGGTACACAATCTGCAGGCTGGCCAAACAGGTCGCCGACCACAATAGCAGGGTCCCTACAAAGCCTGGGGAAGGGCGCAGCACGGCCGTCACCAGCGACACCAAGAGCGCAGCTCCGTAGGACAACACGGGATCAGTGCGAGAAGCTGAGGAAGGGGGCGTACGCCACCTGCACAGCAAATGCAACATCACCATGCCAGCAAAGTAGCGGAGCCACATCCGGGAGAGGGAGCAGCCGCATGGCGACCCCAACTCCCTTCCGTTCCACAAGACATCACCTGCTGGAAGCCAACACTCACCATGTGGGGACCGCCACTGTGGGGTGCAATAGCAGGGGAAGCAGCACATGCGGAAAACAAACCCACGGCTAACCAACGCTAGCCCTGCCACTATCAGCGAGGATTGTGAGGAGCGCACGAATAGTACACTGTCCAGGAGGGGGAATGGCTGCCCAGCAGCCCCCTCCTCCATCAGCCCCCATAGTATCGCCACCCACCAGGGTGGGAAGTGCTGCTGCCCAGCAGCTCGAACTGCGCATGCATGAAGGGATCATTCCAGTGCTTTCAGCACCGCCTCTGGCGGTCAGTAGGGATGAAATAGAACCAGGTTCGAATCCCGGTTGTGACTGGAGGGGCTGTCAGCGTAAAAACTGGTTTACAGAGGAAGTTTTGCCAGCCGTGTGAGAGAGAGGAAGATGTACATAAACTATACTGCTTTGACTTTTGATTCAGTACGATGAGTGAAAACAATCTGCTAAGAACCGGTGGAGTCATAAGAATTACTTTCGGTTTGACTCCCGTCGTGGTGGAGGTGACATGAAGTGTGACGCACACCGCACGGCCTTCCCATCATGCTCGGCGGGTGAAGCAGCAGGGACATACTGGTCTTTGCTGATGTTAACTCCATGAACCTTACCTCAGATGTCAAAACAGAAGAGACCCTGGAAAGCCCCACACCGTGTCTAAAATGTTGCTTCACTGCCTGCAGAAGGCGATTTACTAATGTATGACTAGTGTGAGAGTCGTCCTGGATCATGCTCTGAACACTGGTGAACGCCTGTTTCACTGAGTGAGAGTGCGGTCCTGCATTAGGATGCTGCTGCTGCAGCAAACTAGTTTCCTTCCGAGATCTAACATCATCAACATCTAGAGCAGAACTTCACAGAACGTATCCCAGAATGATCCTGACAGGTGTCGCTCGGCATCTGAAGCCTGGTCCATGACTTACGTGTAAATGTCATGAGACCTTACGCCATAAGGTTTGTTCGACCTGTCAAAAGTAGAAAAAAAAAAAGTTTCTGGTTGAGAAATATTTATTATCTTTATTACAGTTTGTCAATATTATTCAAACCAGAATGCCCAGAAACTTTCTCCCAGGAAAACAAACAAGTTGGTTAAATAGCAGTTCTGACTGAACTGGACTTCACGGTTCAGTTCAGACAGCTGCAGTGATTCTGCTGTTATTAAACAGTTGGACGTTCAGACGTTTAGAGAAGGTCACATTAGGTTCACTCGTAAAAGTTTTAGTGCTTTTAAGCCTCATCCTGAAATTCCACCCAGACGCCGAACATCCCTGCCTCTTTGTGAGTAACATGTCTGCTGTGTGTTTCTGTCGGGCGGGCGGCGGAGACCCGCGGGTCCTGACAGGACGCTTCCAGAAGGCCAACACGAGGCGGCGGCCCCCTGCAGAGGAGAGCGGGACCTCAGAGCCAGGGGGAAGCAGAGAGGCGGAGTGAAGAACCCTGGGAGAACCTCGTCTCTTTGCCTCTCTGTAGCACACAGCGTCCTGTTGGCCCTGCGGGGACTCGGAGACGTGTCTCTGGGGACGTTCCGTCCAGCCTGCAGCTCCAGCCTCTCCACGTGTCCCATGACGGCTCCCAGGAAGCAGGATAGCAGACGTTGAACCTGCTGCTGCCGGAATACACGGCGGATAAATCACTCAGGTGCTGCACCTGAACTCCGTATGAGCGAGAGGCGACGAAGTGAGACGGATGAGGGTGGAAGTCCACCGCGTCCCGCTTGGCTCGCTTCACTTTCTCCAAGGCCTCGCACTCAAACGGCCTCTTCCTGCGTCCGCCGTCCAGCTCAGGACTCGCCCTCGGTTGGGGTTTCCCGCCCCCGTCCTCAGGGCTCCCCCTCCGGGTTGGGGCCATGTGAAGGTGGGCTGGGTAGCGTCTGTGGCGGCTCACGGCTGGAGGCGTCTGTCTCTCTTCACTCCCGTCTCCATAAACGAGCGTCCACGCTGGGATTCTGCAGAGCGGAAATCACATCACTTTTATTTTGTAGAATCCCTTTTCTGTTTGCTCCAGTTCTATTTTTTTTATTTAGCATCAGCAGCTCGAGCTATGGAACTTTTGGTTTCTGTTTCTGAAATAGTGACAATGAATTCTTCTGACATCTAAAGAAGGGAGACAAGGGGGAAAACTACAGACCAAACCTGAGACTATTTCATAGCTGTTCTCTGTCAAACTCACGTAAATATGGATGCATGTAGGAGGGGTGTGTGTCGTCTGTGTGTCGTCCTGAGTCCGGCCGGCTGCTCGGACCCTCGGATGTCAGAAGTTCTCGATAGCTGCTGGGACTCTCCTGCACTCTCTGAAAAGTGTAACATGAAACACACTTATGGAAGATGAAAACACACAGCTCAGCAGCGTAACTCCTAACTCCAAGCTTTATGTTTACCCTGAGTGCTTGTGGTAGTAGATCTTCCAGGCAATACAGACATGCAGAGCCCCCCATCTCCCCGTTACCTGATGACAACAAATGCCACCGTGTTGATTCCAGTCACATCGTAACTGTTTCGCCAGAGCGTTTCGGACTCACTTTGGTGCTGGGACTTGTGTGTTGCTCGGTGAAGAGCCGCGCCGGCAGGAAACAGCGTCCTGTGCAGCCTGGAGCCTCCCTGCAGCAGAAGCAGAGGCCGGTGAGAGTTCGTTCACTGAACAGATCCTGAAGACACGCCCACGGTTCTGACCTGAGCTCCTGTCCCGGCTGCAGCCGGACGGACGCAGGCGGGCGGATGCAGCGTGGGAGAGAAGGCGTGCTGGAGGCCGAGCTGATGCATGAGTGGACGAGGATGAGGATGATGAAGCACACTGGAGGCGAACTGCTGTAAGGGAAAACTGGGTTTAAGTCTCTGAGTGGGAAGGACGGCGTGGATTTGAGGCAGTTTGCTTCCAGACTGCCTCTCCAGATCAAAATCACCTTTTAACACTACTGTTCACTTATTATTTGTGGGCCGTTTCATAGAGACTTATCTAATAACAAATAATCTTGATGCTTAAAAACTGATGACTTTTTGACAATATCTTCAGTAATGTTTGACTTCCAAATGTGGAAAACTTGAACATAAAGGTGTATTGTATGAGTTTCAAACAAGTTCAGGCAGCTCAAACAACAAAATACAGATATTCAAGCAATATATTTAAGTATGAGCAGGATGTCAAAAAAAAAAATAGATAAAATGAAGAGACTGAAATTTGTTTTGAAACAGAAATCATTAAAATGAATTCAGGAAAGACTGAGGCAAACTCTATTAGTGTCACATCAGGAAGGTACGGTGTGAAAAAACCTTTTCCTCTTGAAGAGGAGAGTTTAAAAATGTCTGTTTTAACTGATGACAGTTGTGTCTTTTTGTTTTCCGAATTTGTGGCCGTTTCACTCTTATTGTCTGTGTTGGAATTACTTTTCAGGCATTTTGCCTCACAAATCACATGCAAATGCCCGTATCTTGTTAGATTGCATTAAAGCAGATAATCCCATTGAGGCATGCAGCGTGCCAATCCGTTTAATTCATTTACTATCCATCCGCTCCAAGGACACATGGTTAGTAATGCCGTTAGTGAATGAGCAGCAGTAATGAATATAAAACCAGACCAACAAGAAGCAAAACTGTTTCCCGCTGGATTATTGTAGATTACCGGTGATAAGTGACTGACAGAGAAAACGAGCTGAATGGGATCCAAACATCCATAACTTGGAGAGAGAGAGCTCCTGTTAGTAATGTGTTAATCAAAGATGATTAATCAATTAGGAAAAGCTGTTTTCAGCTTCTGGGACGGGAAGATGTGTTGAGTTTCTGTGATATTTTTTTTTTAAAGCGTTGATCAAACAAAAGAGAAATACTTGAATTGAATTCTGAAACAGAGTTTGACTCTTCAGTCACTGGTATGATGAAGAAATTTTTTTTACAAAGTGTTTAAATCTAAAAGGAGATTGATTTTGGTTTACGTTTATGAAGAAACTTATTTATTTTGTATTTATTTTTGTATTTATTTTGTTTATTTTTTTTTTGTATTTATTTTTTTTTTTTTTTTAATGTATTTTGTTTAAGCAAATTTTTAAACCAATTTACCCTAAATTTTTGAAACAATGATGTGTATATCCTAACAACAGAATTATCCTCTATGTTATCTTATTTCTTTAAAACCAATCTAAAGAAAACTGTTGAATGGACTTCATGTTTTATTTTCAGTTTTCCCTTCTTCTCTGCCACCTAGAAAACATTTCTTAGTTTTCCGGAACAATAACTTAAACCACATTAGATTGCATGTCAGGGTGACTCCGACGGCAGATCACTTTAGCTGTTGTTGTTGTTTGTGTTTAACTGCCTTGTGGGTAAACTGTTGGTGAGTGACTCTTCCTCCCTGCTGTTTGAGTCGGCGGCGGCGGTGGCGGCGGCGGCGGCCCTGTAACCCACTGCGGGCCTCGGCTCTCCTGCGGCCTGATCCCTCCGTTCTCACAAAACACGAGATTAGCCAGGGTTACACAACCTGCTCTACATTTCGTCCATGTCAGCGTGCCACGCAAAGCCCTTAATCTGGAGGAGGAAGCCGTTTGCCGGGCGCAGAGTGAAATGAGCCGTCAGGAAGGCTCACCGTGTCACCCGAGGTCAGCGAGAGGAGAGCCGGGCCACACGTCACGCCGGACGCCTTTAAACCCAGCTTGCACACACACACCACACTACACACACTACCATAGCTCAACACCTCATCAATTTATAAAACTGAATGCAGCTTTTAAAAATTTGGATTCGGGTTTCCAGTCTATTGCTGATATTCTGAAGTTACAAGTTTCTTCCTATTTAAATACCATTCCAGCTGGACTTATCTGTGGGGAATTCTATTAATTTATAGAGTTTTTGGCATAAAAAAGCACCTGTCTATTTCCACACAGTAGGATGGAAGAACCTATTTAAAGATACTGTTTATAAGTATAACAATATGTCATTTCTACTCTGTTTACAGCATGTAGTCACTAAACATGAACATGATTGGAATTAAAAGGACGTTTTTTGTACAGTACTATGATTGTAGTTTAAACATGAAGATAATATTTGGATACTTTGTGTCTGACAAGGGTGTTCAACATATTATATTACACAGGAAGGTAGAACTCTTGCATGTTACATATAAATAGTAACCGATTAAAGAGTGAATTTTACATCTAACATCAATATTTCACTTGCGGTGAGTCTAATTTCAGTAAACGACCTGCAGTTCTACTTAGATTTGTCACTCTTCCCTAAAGACATCCTCCAAGCTCTGTTTTCATCCTTACCTGTGCGGTGGAGCGAAAAAGCTCTCAGCCTGATCCAGAGAGCATCCTGCTCCGCGCGGTGTGCTTCTTGTTATGGTCTGAATGAAGAGAAAACCCTAAAGAGAGAAGAGAGAGAGAGAGAGAGAGAGAGAGAGGAGAGAGAGAGAGAGAGAGAGAGAGAGAGAGAGAGAGAGAGAGAGAGAGGAGAGGAGGGAGAGAAGTGAGAGAGAGAGAGAGAGAGAGAGAGGGAGCTTCCACCTGTCAGCTGTCTGCTGCCCTGGGCAATTAGTCAGTGTTACTTACCAACACCAGGAAAGACCATTAACTACTCCTAATGGCTCAGAGTAATCCCATCAGCCCCCTAAACCTTTCTGATTCACTTTGGAGAAAGGCAGCTTAATGTGGCAACACAAGGCTTTGAGAAATGTGACACACAGATTCACCAGTTCCCAAACATGAATCCTCCTGCAGCGACACTGAAGTACTGTCGGCTGGTTCAAAGCAAAATAAAAGTGTCATAAATGTTCCTGTTTCTCATTTTCAGGCAGATGAATATGACTGAACACACTGGGGTTTAATGGCTGATCAGTAAAAGCGGCTAAAATGTGAAATTCCTCAGCGTGGGTGATTAAGAGACTTGTACCTAGATATTCCTGATTCTAACAGTAATGATCTGAACGTGTCTGATGGCAATTTCTGTCTTTAACGTTTATTTTCTTACTCTTAGTTATGAAGAACATCTTCACTTTTACTATTTACATCAGCATAAATAAACTTAAAAGTTGAGTTTTAATTCACAAATCAGTCTGGATGATTTAAAGAAAGAAATCTGTTTTAAATTTTGGGACGCTTTAAGGACTTATTGTAGAAACTCCTTAATATTGTGTTTGATAAATTTGTTGTAATCAGAATCATTCAGTCTTTGATCTTAGATTCCTTAAATTAAACATTAAATTCAGTGTATGACTTACCATTATTTGGTCATAGTCTGCTCTGTGTCCCAAATTGGTTCTACATTCAGAATGTTTGGTTTATATTAAAAATATAATCTGTGCAGTTGATGGACTCCTTTAAACCAATCTATTGTAATTTTGGATCTGTGACAGAGTAAATGAAAATAAATGAATGAAACTGTTCACATGTACAGTTTAAATTTAATCAGTGTAATTAATCCTCTCACTGTCAGAAAACGTTTGTTAAAATCTATTGGATCCTTTTAAATGAGTAGAACAAAATTAATAGAATTTCTAGAATACACCACATTTTAGTTTTGTACTAAAATATCAAGCTTCTAACCAGACTGTACAGTCAAGAAAACTCTCTGAAATGAGTGTCTGATCTGTGGAAAGTCCCGTTCAGTTTTCCAGAAAGCTGCAGAGTGAATTCCCAGACCACACCGACCGTCGTCAGCGAGGTTAAATCACCAAAATGTTTGTTTTCTCCTGTGAGATGCTTCTGAACACTGAAGGAGATTCTGTGAATCGCTGGCTCTGCCTCGGCCTTGTTGTCCCAAATAGCCCCAGACAAATAGGGCTCCCCTTCAAATTGGATCCCATTAAGCAGAACGTAAGACGCTGATTGGATGAAGCTTTGGGATGACATGTTCACCTTGATTAGCTAATCCTTTCTCACTAACCGTCCACATCTTGTTAGTGTGGGCAGGCTTAGAGCTGCTTCCTGTCAAGGAATGCTATTTACCTGGCAAACCTGCTTTTCCCCTTTATGACCCCCAAATTAACACTTTACTGTGTTCTCTGAAAAAAAAAAAGTTGCTTATAAACCGATATTGTTGCCAACTCCTCAGTCAAGAAAGTTCTAAATGATGTCATCATCTAATTAGCATAGGCTGCTCATTTACATATCTTAGTCAAATTGAGCTTTCTGGTCAAGACCAGTGATGGGAGCAACGACGTTCAAATAAATGGCGTCACTATTTTAAGTAACCAGTAATCTAATTACTTTTTCCAGTGTTGCAATGCCGATGACAATAATATGGGACGTGTTTCCGTTACTATAAGTCGCCGCTTTCAGCTGGTTTTTCCTCCTCTGGAGTCCAGCTGAGCCGCGCAGCATCAAGCTGGAAAGAAAGAAGGAACCTCATTGGTGCAAACTGCATCGCGTGGCATGATGGAAATAGAGGTGAAGATGAGAACGACAGCAGCAGCAGTGGATGTGAAGTCGTTTGATTCGAAGACGTCGGCAGAGTGTGAGAGATGAGGAGTGACAAAGATGCTGAGATTTTTCACTGTAAGAGGAATAAAAATAAAACAGAAAGATCAGGATGTCAGAGGCATTTTAGTTCAGGGGTCACATATGGCTCAATGTCATCCCGAGTGGGCCGGACTGGGAAATCTGTGCCATAATAACCTTTGAACTTTCACTTTGTTGGCGTCTGGTAGAACTTTTCTAAAAGTTTTGCGATTAGTACCAGATATGACTGCAATCTCTACATTCTACAATTCTACAATTTCATTTAGCAGATGCTTTTGTCCAGAGCGACGTACAACACAAGCAAGAATACAGACATAAGAAAGAAACCATTAGTAAATGCTTCAATTGCTTCAACTTAGTCAGTGGTACATAAGTGCTGGGTTTTAGACCACCTGACCTATTCTTCCCCAAAGATGGGGTCGGATTAAGTCCCTCGGTGTTCTCTGAACAATTGAGTCTTCAATTGTCTCTTGAAAGTAGATCTCATTTTTGAGGTGCAAAATTCACTTAAATGCCCAAGAAGGTCTGTAGCCTTTTGCAGCCTTTTGCACGTGTTCACAAACTCACCTTGACAAACAGCTTTTGACTTCAATCTGCTTGGTGAATTTCGGGGCTGGACTGGGGCCTTATGTTTGACACCCCTGGTTTACCGAGGTTAGATGCGTTGGACATACGGGAGCGATTGGGGGGAAAAGGAGGGGACCGAGTGAGACGAAGCTCCTGAAAGAAAACAGCCAAATGACTGAATGTCAGGAAATGAGGTTGCTGTGTGTTTCCATGGTAATAAACTGAAGTATGTAGGTTTATTGAGGCTAACTGCAAAGTTTCTGGGTTGTATGAAATTGCCGTCCAGTTTCATTAAGGCAAGTTCAAGTTGACACACGAGACAAATTTTATACCTCCTGTAATAAAATGAGCGTGAACGAAGCCGGTAAGGTAGACGCACTTTATTCCTAAAACAGAAGCTGCACCATCAGTAGCGGCACACAATTATATATACAAGTATACACACACAATTACCTAAATCTGTTATATAAAATATAATCTGACAATGTACCTTTTTAATTCCTCTTCAGAGCTCATTGAGTTACTGTGCGAGAGACTCTGGAGCCGAAGCAGACAGAGAGGTAAGTCTCATCCACTCATTGGGTGGGACGCAAATGCCCAGGCCAGCGTTTTTACTTCATTTTGTTTTTTTTTTTTACAGCATGGCAATAGAAAGGTCTGTACCCTTTTGAAAAAATAATATTCTAAAAGCAATCTACAGCAAATTCACTTGAACAGGTTTTTCTTTGTTGTAATTGAGAAAATTACACTTTGAAACCCAATTCCTTTACAGTGAGATGTACACACCCTCTAGGATTTGTAATTATAAAAGATATTAAGCATTAAAAATTCCACATTTAAAAACTTACAATAAATAATATATGCAGGCATTTCATTAAGATAAAATTTCATAGATTGCAATCTACAGTCATTAAAAAGAAAAAACAAAACAAAACAAAAAAAAAAAAGTTCTCCTTTATGAAACGTCCCTTGATCATCCAAAATGCTAAAATGGATTCTTGGCATCTGATTGATTGGAAACTTCCAGAGTTTATTGAGAAAACACCAGGAGGGAGGAAGAGGAGGAGGGCTGCTTCCTCCACGGGGGCCCCGGCGGGGGTGCGAGGTCCTTCTGGAGCGCTGAATCCAAGCCTCACACCCCAGCAGTTCAGAGCATGTTCATGATGAAGTTGTACATCTGTGTGAGCACCACGAAGTGAACGGGCAGACAGGAGCGCCGGTCCTGGGTGGCGGGGTCGCAGGTCAGCCAGGAGAGGGCGTTGTATTGCTCCAGAACGAATCTGAGGGGCGGGAGGCAAACCAGCCGTCAGTCATGGGGAAAAAAACACACCAGCTGTTATTTTAAGGAGGCGGGCGGGAGGCGGGCGGGACGTACCGGAGCACGTCAGAGGTGTGGTTGGAGTCCAGCGGGTGGGAGTGTTTGCTGTGCAGCAGCTCGTCTGATTGGACAGAAGACACGTGCAGGTGCAGAGAGGCCTGGAAATAAAAGACGGTGTTCAAGCATCATCTCCGACACTTTGAGGCCGGATCTGTGGAGGGACTGCGGCCGCTTCCAGCTGATGCAGGACCGAAAGAGGCCTCAGTTTAATCTCTGGAAACTTCCGTCTTCAGAAGAGACGATTTTCACACGTCAGCAGTGAGCCGAGACGTGTTGAGAAGCGCTCGGCGGTCGTTACCTTGAGGAAGAGAGGGCACTGGTTCTGGGCTTGAGGGCAGGCGGACCAGAACCAGTCGGGCAGCGGTCCGGCCTTCGCCGTGGAGACGAAGTAGCCCAGAGCCATGGGCTGCTGCAGGATGTTCAGAGCCTCCTCGTGGGACTCCATGCGATCGGCGCTCTGACCCTGAAACAGAGCACGGAGGACGTTAAGCGACAGGACAGCGCCGTCTTCACAGACTTCATCCAGGTTCAACTTCTGCTGTTTTGTATTTTCCATGCTTTTGGACTCTTAGTGGAGCATGTAGCTTCTGAAACGGCGCTGCACCTTGCTTCCATCTCCTCCCTGGTGGTAGTGAGAGCCGGGGGAGTGGACCGGGGAGGTGGTGGGAGAGTTGGGCAGGATGTTGATGAGGTCTGGATCCACCATGTCGTTGTCAAACAGGTCGAAGATGCCCATTCCGTCAGAGCCGTCTGCAGAGGAAGAGGAAAACACACACAGGCGTCAGGGTGTGATGGAGGCTGCAGTCTGGGCGACATGTTCGAGTCAGCATCTCTGGATGCAAGCAGAAACAAGAAAAAACACAAGTGGTGCGTTTTTCCCTGTCGGCTGCGAAGCGTACCGGGGTTGATGGGGTTGAAGTTGATGTCGATGGGCTCTGAAGTGTTGGTGTTGACCTGCACCATGGCGGACGTGGGGAACACCAGGATGTGCGTGCAGGATGTGTCCTGAGGTGTGCTCAGCTGCGACGTCTGCATGTTGAGCGTGGTGCTGCGGCCGAACACCGAGCCCGTCGACACCGAGTCTGCAGAGGCAGAAGATCCGTCACACTCCTTCCCCTCACCGACTGAAGCCATCGCTACTGGAGCTCTGCCGCAGCGGCTTTCCTCTCACCTGGCATGATGACGAAGGAACCCTGGGGCTCCATGGCAACCAGACAGGCGCTGAGGATGCTGGGAGTGTCGGCCGCCGAGATGCCGCACATCCTGCACGTCTCCTTCAGACGCTTGCTGAGCGACTGCAGGTTCCTTCTGCTCAGCAGAATGCTCCAGTCTGGACAGAGGACGGGACGAGAGCGCGTCAGAGACCGTGTGAGGAAATCGAACCGTAAAACCCTGCAGGAGCGGCTCTCGGTACCTCTCAGCTCGCCGTGGCCCATCCTGCCCAGCCGCCCGATCACCACCCTCCACGGCAGCGACGTGACCTGCACCAGGCCGAGGCACCACTCCCACAGCTTCTGCAGGCCCAGCCGCCGGGCCGAGCCCTTTTTCCTGCGAGCCCTGCGGGAGGAAACGGGACGTTTAAGACACCGTCGCTACCGCCGCGGCGCTCGGGCTCACTGTGCGCCTGCGCACCTGTTGGGAACGTCGATACTGATGATGCAGGTCTCCAGCAGCTCCCCGTGCTGGTCGGTGCAGGACGCCAGCAGCCAGCGCTGGTCGTGGGACAGACAGTAGCCGACGAACAGGACGTTGTACTTCTGCGACGCCTCCCCGAACGTCTCCCCCAGCTCCGTCTGTTGTCTTTCACCGGGGCCAAAATGAAGGGCGGCGTGTAGAGACGCAGACACTCGGGCCTCTGCGCAGACACACGAGTGCTCTTCAGCTCAATGCAGTTCGGACGGCGGCTTCAGGCGCGCGGCTGGGAGACTCACCTCCGGGTTCTTGAGCGCCATGTCAATGGCAGGCCGGGGCCGAAGCCCGTGAGAGCCTTGAAGTTGGTGGAGTTCGGCAGAGGCCGGCGGCACTGCGTGAACACTGAGAAGGCCAGGGACTTGAGGTGCTGGCCGTAGACGTGGCGCTCCCCGCTGCGCACGGGCTGCAGCAGATACTGACAGGGAACGATCTGAAACAGGAACCACAGTCATGAGGAACTCCACTCACACCCTTTGGATGTGACTGCACTCTGTTCCTGCTGATTCCTCAGTTACATGAAACAAACACCCCAACACACACAGCGATGGATGCCAGCATAATAAACTGACAAAGGTCAAATGTGTATCTTTTGCTCCGCTGAGCTGAAACAAAACGTACTTTTCCTCTTGCCTGCTTTAGTCTGAAACAAGGGCCTGCATAGCAAAGGGAAACACGGCAACGGACCATGAAACAACACCCAGAGTAAACTGAAGAGCTCGCCGTTTACACTTCCTCCGTTCTGTATGTTCAAGGAGATTATTCAAATGATTTTAGCGGCCGCATTCCTTAAAGCTAACAGTATTTCTCAGCATGCTCGCCTTTAGACGGAGACGAGAGCAAACACAAAGCTCACAGAGTATCTAACACAGTCCCATTAATTATATAACAGGAAAATGCACTTTGAAGCACTGATCAAACAATATTAGCACAACTAGAGAGGATGGAAACGTATCAGACATCGGTTAGCAGACATGCTGCTCTAAATCATTAGTGAACCTCTGGTGTGTTTGAACTCCTCTGGCATGCTGATGCAACCTTATGCCACAATACTGCAGGTGTGACGGCACAATTAGTGCCTGTTAATGACTCCCCTGCTACTTCTCACCTCCACTCCCGCCTGCTGTCGCCACTAAACTGGCGCGGGAGCAGATCAAAACAACGGGAACTTTTCTAGAAGAGCAGGGCTCGTACCTGGACCGAGACGGCGTTCCTGATGCGCGCCGGCAGAAACTGCAGCATCTCCGTGTAGCAGCGCAGCAGGCCCAGCGTGTAGACGCTGGAGTGCACCTCTCGGTCGCGTCCTCGTAGCTGAAGGGGTCCACCATGTACACCACGATGGCAGGAGGGTAGGAGACGGCGTGGGACTCTCCGTCCGTGGGCTTCCCCACTTTGTCTCTCTCCATTGTGCTGTTAGGACAAAACAAACAAAAAAAAAAAAAACAAAATGCAAATTTACTAATGTGGTTCAAAAAGGTCATTATTTATTTTTTTTCTTGGTACCAAGATGATCTCAGTGAGAGAACGACTTGTTTTCTATTTCAGAGGAAAGCCGGGAGCATTTTTTTTAGTGAAGCTGCAACAAGTTTGTAGACATCCTCCAAACATCCCTAAGTCACTGCTGCATGTCGTTAACATACATGATGGATGAACTACGAGTGCTTCTGGTCTTTCTTTGCTCTCGTTTTATCCCCGAACCAACCATTCTTTAGGAAAATGTGTCATCAGTCAAATTCAGAACGTATCCCCATTTAAGATATTTTAAGCTGTTTATAACGCCTTGAAATGTCAGAGTATCCAAACTAACAATGTGCAAATTAGATGCAGGCAAATTCCGATATGCAAATGAGAGTGACAGAGCTGAAAGCAGTAACAGGCAGCATCAATAAATGTGGTACCTTTGTGGTATCAAAAAAAACAAAACAAAAAAAACCTCATGATCGACACTCTTGTAACAAATCCAGAAATGAAACATTCCCAGGTGCTTGTGCATTACAAACAATACAAACTGCCCACACTTTTTTTTTTTGGCTCTTGTCTTTATAAATTAAACCAGATGTGGTGAAATGACCGGACAGGGTGAATTCAGTTCTACTCCACAATCCAACCTGTTGATAGTCATCAGCTGTAATCATAATCAACTACATGTTTTTGCTATTGTTTTTAACATGTTTAACTAGAAACAGGCAGTGATTATATCTAAATACTGGCAACGTTGCCATGAAAACCACGAGATGCACATCGCCACATCTCCACCTTCACGTCTAGACGCCACGCAGCCAGCTCCACAATGATCGCGTGACGCAACAAATCTACTGACAAATACGTCACCGTGCCTGCGTCGTAATGAGAGGAGATGTGAGACTGGATGCTAGACTGACATCTTAGTCTGAATGTATGCAAACTGCACTGAGAGAGACGATCAACAAATGAAACCTGAACAAGCAGTTCGTTTTAAATATTCACCACTGTAGTCGAAAACAAACGTATTCAGCTCAAGATTCCAAACTCACTACATTTAATGAACTACTGATGATGAATGTTTATTAACTGTATTTATTACAAGCCAAGAGTCCTGCCAGTGGAGGACGCACCCAACAGTCTTAAACTGCTGAACAAACTGCCTTGAACCGCCTGACCCTGCCGTTGGCTTTAATGGGCTGGACAGCTGCACTGGAGCCAAACACTGCACGCTGAAAAAGCTCTTTAATGCTATTTTATCTTGGACAATGAATACAGTAAATTGCTAGGACCCCTCGTAAACCAGTCTGCAGCCCTCAGCTTGGGAAGTGCTGGTCTACAGCAGCTTGAACTACACATCACAGTTCTTCCATCGATTAAAAAGTGACTTCACGTTAGCTGTGACTTGATTCCAAACAGGAATCCCTGACAAACGCAGATGCTTTGCCTCTCTCGGTGGTCGTGGTGGAGAAGCCTACCTCTCCGGTGTCTCGCTGGCCCCTGCAGGCTGGTTAGCAGAGGGTCCGTTCTCTGCCAGGGTCCCGGCGCCCTGCGGGTTGGACTGGGGCCGTTCTGAGACGCGCCGCTCTGCAAGGCCGCCGTCCCAAATGGCGAGTAGGAGCTGGGCTTGCCGGCGGCCATTCCCCGATATTCTGGGGGCCTGAGGAGGAGGAGGAGGAGGAGGAGGGAGGCGTGCTGTTGACCTGGGCGGGCTGGGCAGAGCTGGTGCTGGAGCTGGTAGTGTTGGTGCTCTGGAGTCCTGAGGAGGTGCTGGAAGAGCTGGAGGTTGGGAGGAGGAGGAGGAGGAGGAGGAGGAGGGTGGCGCTGGGCTGCGCTGCGTCAACAGAGAGCTGTCCAAAGACTGCTCGGACAGGTATGGAGCTGAAAACATTACAAGCGAGTGTTAATCATCCCTACGGACCTCACGAGCGTTCGTTTGTAGCTGTGTCGAAAAACTTGTTACCGAGATCATAGCGGCACACTTGAGCGAATAATTTGAGCTTATTAAAGGCTTCGTTGTTCCCATCTCGCGCAGCCATCTTGAGGAACCAGTCACTGAGGGGCTGCTCCGTCATGCTCCTGCCTTCTGTGGAACCGACCTTCAAGATGCCCTCTGGGTGACTCCTGCAGATGGGCCGGTGCTGCCCCAGCTGGCATGCCTGTTGGGATGAGGACGGCGGCGAATGCAAAATTGAAACAGTGTGAATCATTACCGCAGAGCTGCAAACTGTTTTAGTGGGCAAGTCGGAACATGGAGAGGGAGTTTTCACGCGCCGCCAGCTGCATACCTCGTACATGGCGCTCAGGTCTTTGAAGAAAGTGTTGGACACGCGGAGCAGAGCCTCGTTTTCGGGGCAGATGACCACATATCCCACGTCTCTCTGGGAGCCGAACGGATCCAGCAGGAGCTTCTCCCAGTAGGGCAGCCCAAAGGGAGACAGCACCACGAAGTCATACTCGTACCCAACCAAGAAGGTGGGGATGGGCAGAGGCTCCGGGGACTCGTCTGTACCTGTGGTGGAAAAACAGAAACGTTTGTTAACGACTCAGAGACCCATCACCTCGTTATTCCAAACTAATGTGTAAATATCCAGAACAACACTGTCTGCGCACCATATGATCCCCTCCCAGCCATTTGTGGAACTGCTGCCAGGTGAGGGGTCCCTGAACGCCCCAGGAGCGCACGCTCCTCTTCTTCTGAATGGTGTCCTGCAGCACCGGCTGGAGGGCCAACAACACCCGCAGGACATCCTGAGAGAACAGCTTGCTCATGTCTGTTGCTGCAGGAAGAAGAAGAAGAAGGAGAGAACATCAGAGAGAGGAGTTCCAGGAGCAGCTTTGTTCATTAGAAATGAAAACGGGAGTCGCGTGTGAATACACACATTTGCATTTTGGCCACTGATGAAGACAGGTGCTTTTCACTAGTGTTTCATCCACTTTCCCTCCGGACATGTTGTCCATGAACTGCCTGCCGTGCTCCAGCGCCATGTAGCAGTCGTTATAGCAGTCTCTCTCCTCCACCCTCAGGAAGGAGGGGGGCTGAAGTGGTTTTGGAGTACTCCACGCCCGCCATGGGGGCGAAGGGGTTGGTGCACTGGTCCTGCAGCAGCAGGATGAGCTCGTCCGGAGGCTTCTCCTTCAGGCCGCTGGACTTGTGCGCGGTCGAGGCCCGGAGCTCCTCGAAGCACCGCTCCGTGTCGCGGCTGGCGTCCGAGCCGCGCCCCACCACGTCCAGCTCGTCCTCCAGGAAGAGCCCGGCCGACTGGCCGAAGCGGCGGTTGGCCACGGCGCTGAAGCCGCAGGTGCAGGGGTACTGCGCCTCGCCGTTGTCCTTGAGGTACACGCCCACGTCGGCCCCGCGGATGTTCATGTTGCACACGCACACGCAGCAGCTGTCGAAGTTGCAGTCCTTGAAGAGGTTCATGACCGACTCGGACAGGATGAGGGTGACGTAGAGGCTGTGCGCCTCGGGGATGGAGGGCACCGTGGCCGGCTCCACCGAGCTGAGCGGCCTGCAGGTGGACGGCGTGGAGGCCGGCGAGTAAAGGTCCGAGTTGTCGTACTTGAGGGAGCCCTGCACGCTGGACGGGCCGCGGGGGGTCCGCGGGGTGCGGGGCGTCCGCGCGTGGGCACGGAGAAGCGCGGCGTGGCCGGGGATGGCAGGATGCCGGTGCCGCTGTTGCTGGGGGGAGCGCTGCTGGACATGAAGGGCGTGTGGGTCTGAGGGGTGTAGGTCTGGCTGTAGTCGGGCTCCACACTGGGGACATTACTGAAACAAAAACAGATTCTCATATATTTCATGCTATAGTCACAACGGATTTTCAAAATTATTAAATCAACAACATTCACGGTTATTTGGCTTGATACTGGTCACTAAAAAGTTCTTATTTGTTCAGATGAAACTAAAAATTACACTAAAGCGGTGCAAATTTTAACCTAAACCGCTCAGAATCAATCCATTAACGGTGTACTGTATGACAGATCATGTGGTGGCGCTGGCCCGCGGCGTGGACCCAGGAAGTATCTACCTGTCTTTGGTGAGGAGGTTGATATTGGACACTGGGGGTATCAGTTCCATTTTGCCCAGAGTCCAGCTCGGCGTGTAGACGCAGTCCTCCGGCAGCTTGATGGGCAGCAGACACTGGCTCGGGAGCGTCTTCAGAGGCGCGTACATCGAGCAGCCAATGATGGACTGGCACGTCTCCGGCTTGTACACGAAGGAGAAGTCCTGAAAGCAGACGCGGGCGGGTCACTTCCAAAATCAACCAAACGGTGGAAAAACACAGACGCAGCTGAATTTTCCACTTCTCCCCCAGACTTTGAAGTTTCGTGAAGCGTCTCACCTTTACTTCGGATGGCTTGGGGCTGCAGAAACCCTCCTCCACCTCCATCTTGAAGTGGTTGTTAAGCTGGCTTCCGTCCAACAGGGTGAGGCCCGCCCCTGCTTCCAGGCTATCCTTGCTCCCGGAGTTCATGGGAGAGTAGCCCTGCTGCTCGAGGGAGGGCGGGGTGGGAAACATCTGGTGCAGGTCTGCTGAGCCTACAGAAACAGTGTTACTCCTCTGGAAACAACGCGTTTGAAAGTTACAGTGATGCACTGGGGCCGCCTGATGCCGCGTCTCCTTACTTATGCAAGAGAGTGGATCTAACGTGGCTGGTTTGTTGTCTTTGGAGCCAAACTTGTCCTCTGTACCGACTCCCGCTCTTTTAGATCCGGGCTGTGCGGTGAAGAAAAACACAACCGTTCCACGTCATAAAGGCTTGAGAACAAATCGAGAGAAGAACCTCTGGACGAACACTGCTACTTACCGCCAGCTCATCTTCGTCTGAATTGAAGATTTTGTCCAGGTCGCTGTAGGACACGGCCAAGTCATTCTCATGGATGAGGCTCGTAGAGGCTGAAGGCTTATTTCCTGATGGACCCTGACCGTCTGCACGGGAAGACACATATAGAGGGAAAAACTCAAAGAGATCCACAGCTGTAGATATTCCTTTAACTCAATATCAACCCAAAAGGGAGAACGGTTAAAAGGAGGATTTCCTCACCGTCTCCAGAGGATCCTGTCCCGTCCTCCACCTGTGATGAAGAATAAAATAATCACATGATTTATTGGGGCAACCCTTTAGAAACACTGGCAGAAAGCAGATCTGTGTTGATATAGTGACATGTTTAAGGCACTCTGGAGCGACTGCATTTCACACATGCATCAAGACAAACCTAACTACTACCATTATATTTTCAATGTGAAATGAAAAATTATGTTATATAAAGCTCGTGAATCCTCGCATAAAGAAACAAAACAAATGTGTTAATTATATTTTTCACTCCACTTCCTAGAAATTCAGTCAAAAACTTAACTTTACTCGGCATTCACACATTATTAAGCATGATTTCACAGTCAACCTGATAAAAGAGTTATTCATGAAAAACACAAGAATAACCTTCTGAGGTAAATTAACAGAACTTTAAAAATGAAATGAACTGAAAAAGGTGTTTTATCTCTGTGATGAACAGAAATTATTGTTTGTGCGCTGACTCAGCGCTAAATATCCAGATAAATGCAGCTGGCAGTATGGAGCCAAAGGAAAACGACACAGAAAGGTTTGAAGTTTCTGGAATTACTCCAAATGTATTCTTCAAAACACAGCTACTGACAAAGGTTTCCGCTTGCTCATGAGCAGGACTTGGTTAGAAGTGCGTTCCCAAACCTTGTGTTTCTTGTTGTGTTCTTTCTCGGCTCCAGGTTTGTCCTTCTTCTCAGTAAAGCTGAACTCTTCGTCTCCTTCTACGAAGGCGTAAGGGTCCGGCTCCTCGCTGTCTTCGTCGTCTCCTGCAGTGGAACCAAGATGGCTGTTCCTCCGCTGGGCGTACGTCCTGACCAGCTCCTGAGACACCTTCAGGGGATGCGAGGACGCCGACATCAATCTGAGGAGAAGTGAATGGTTTAGAGACGCAGAATTTAATTTGATGCTTCCAAACGGGAGGAGCCGGATACTCACTCGGTGGCGGAGACGACACTTTCTGTTCCGCCGCCGCTTCCAAAATCGTCTCGCACTTTATCGACGGGCAGCGGGGGCGTCAGGAAGCTGGCCGCCTTCTTCCTGGGCAGGTTGAAGTACTTCCAGGGGTTGTGGGTGGAGTCTTCGTTGGGGTTGATGGCGGAACCGACAAAGACGGTGGGTTCCAGAGTTTCGCTGTAGGCTGGGGGGAAGGGCAGAGGCATGGGCATGCTCTCCAGCGGATGCTCCTCGGGAGACGCCTTCTGGGGCATCAGGCAGGGCTCCACCGACGGCGGGTAGAAGGGCTGGTGGATGGGCGTGGACGAGCTCTTCACGCCGCCCGGAGTCATGTCGCTCTCCACGTGGTCACAGGGATGGGGACTGAGGGGAGGGGGCGGGGCGAGCCCACCAGGTCTGGGGGGGGCCGTGTGCGTGCAGCGTGGGGGCTTTGGATGGCACCGTGTCCACGTGGTGCAGGCTGGGATACGAGCCCTCCTCCTGCGCTCTCAGGCACAGCCTCGTCGCCTGCGGCTCCAGGGACTGCTCCTCGCTCACCGAGTTGCGGTGGTGGAACGGCGTCTGCGGCCTCTTCTGCTGCTTCTCCCCCTTCTCCAGCTTCTCCCCCAGCTTGTGCTTGGCGGGCGGCTGGGCGGGCTGGCCCGACGAGGGCGGGTGTCCTGAGGTACTGCTGGATCGCTGCTTTTGACTCTTATGTCTGTAAAACAGTAAAGATTATTTACAGAACTCTGATTTGTTCAAAAGCACATAAACACAGTGAACCGCTGGCTTCACACACCTGGAGCAGTTACAGTGTGGCCTGTGAGTCGACTCCACAAAATCCCAGAGCCCCGTTTTGTCAGCCTCCTCTTCACAGGTCCCATTTGTCAAGGTAGTGAATTTCCTCCTGGGTAAAGTAAAATCTGTTAACTGGAGCACAGTTTGGAGTTGACATGCTAATTTTGAGGAAGACATTGAGGAACATACTTGTTCCCTGTACGGTTTATGTTGTATTCTTGCCATACAGACTCCACCATCTGGCTGGCGAGCCTGCGAGGGATTTTACCCCGTGAAGAGTGTTGTTGGAACTGTAGCCATCAGATGCAGAGGACAGTTTGAGCCACCTCTGGGCAGGCTGATAATCTGGAATGGAGGGGGGAGAAATGTTCAGATACTGCCAGAAGAACGTGGGAGTGTTTCAGGCGGCTCCAGCTCTCACCGGTCTGAGCCTCCTCTGGTGACGTGGAGGCGTCAGAGTGACAGAGGACATGGCAGGATCTCGATGAGCAGCTTGGCCATGCTGAGCACCACAAAGGCTTCCTGAGGTGTTGGCTGAGCCCTGAGGGACCACAGCGGGGAGGTCCGCCAGGGGGAGGAGCACCAGGCAGGAAGGGTAGACCATCCTCACTCCCGCTGGAAGCGAAACACAGCGTCACTTCAGCCACATTCACCAGAATATCCTTACAATACAGTCATCCACTCAGATTTAAAGCGATCAACATCTCCTGACAACTTCTTCAAATCAATAAACAATAACGCCTGGTTGAAAACTTTCTTTTACTCTAAACTGAAACTTCTTTGCCTACTTATTGCCACAGTGTTCATACAATTCTCATGTTTGAGCACAGGGATTCAAACCAGCGAACCAGTTCACCTTCCTGATCTATAATCCATGTTTACATCAGCATATTTAACATTTCACCACACTGAAGGCCAGTTCTGAACAGTAAGTCATTTGTAGAAATGTTGTAAATTTACACTATTAGCAGTAATGTGATCATCATTCAGTCATTTCACCTCACCGCAGCCCTGGAAGTAATCTAACTCAGGGTAATCTCAGCTTTAAAGACAACTTTGTTGCTCACATTGCTTAATGAACTGAGGGAACTTACCGACGAGGACCTCCACGGCTGCCAGGGAGTCGTCCTCCCAGTCCGAGTCTTCCATCTTGTCCTCCTGGACCTCCTTGGGGTTGGGGCTGATGGGGTAAAACTGCCTCCACTCCTCGATGAGCTTCTGAGTCGGGTGGTCTGACATCTTAAAAGCCTGGCCGGTGAGGGTCCCGTTCAAACCGTAGGGACTCAGGATGACTGCGGAGCGGAGAGATTGCATTGCTTATGTAGGACGACTCGCTAATGAACCCAATTCAAAAGAGACCTGGGCCAGTAGCGTGGCAGGGCTCTCCCAGCGTACCTTGCAGAGGGCTGGAGCTCTGCTGCGCCAGGCTGAGGTGCTCCTCGCTCAGCCGCTGGAGGGGCTGATGTTGGGCGATCTCCACACTCGTGCACACGTTGCTGTCACCGTGTACGAAGAAGGTGAACGCACACGAGAGGTGCTCACTGCAGGGGAGTCACACACAAAATAAGACATTGTGACGTTTAAAAAAGGCCAGTCTGAAAGCAAAAGCACATCGTTATTTCATAAAGAATCTACTTGACTCGAGCACTCAGGAGATAATGAAAACCCCTGAAGGCTACTCGGATTATCAATGCGCCCTCCATCACTGACAGTTAAGTATGACTCAAGAGCAAAAGGCAAGGCTGCAAAGAAAGAAGGCAGTGTGAAAGTCAGGTTTCCTTGGAAATCTGCCGGGGCGCTCTTATTCATGTCATGCCTTCAGGTGACAGTGGCCGGTTTTACTAAAACAGAGCAGAGACAATTCTGCAAACAACCCCAGTCTGTAACGCACACGACGATATAACATGCTGAATTTTCAAATCCAGCCATGTATGCGACACACAAGGCCAAAATCAAGTATTGGAAATCATTACAGCACTGAAATGCTAAAACAATATCTATCTTTACTTTCCTAACCATGTCTGGAAGGCCAGTCGGCTAAATGCACTAAAATAGGACTTGTTGACATGGTTGCTGTAAAACCACAGTGCACACTCAGCATTTTCCAAAGACTGCTGTGTTTACCAGCCTGAGAGGGCAGGCGACAGCATGACTGCCAGACTCTTCTGTTGGAGGTGCTGCCTCACACACACACTCCTCGCAAACCTCTTTATATTAAAACAGGCTAAACACCAGCGAGCAATAAATCACCTCATCTTCCAGCAAACAGCCTGTTTTTTCTCTCCCTTTTTTTTTTTTTTTTTTTTATCCCGAGCTGCTCAAAAATTGAAACCATTCATAACGCTGCCAGAGGGAAGTGAGCCAAGGGGTCGCACATCAAACACAAGTCATCCTGGATGAGCGTGGCCAAAAACGCTGAGGCTCGAATTAGCTTGTCAGGGAACTCTAGGGTTCCCCGGGCCCTTCATTCAAGAGCACGCACTAAATCTCTGCCACCACCCACATGTACGAGGGTAAAGAAATACAGCAGTGCAGGAGGCCTTTCTGACCCAGACGTATTTACACGCTGCCATCGGTTCACCACAAGCATGTATTTTTACAGCAGCGCGCACCAGTTTAGCCTCCGTAGACAAACACGACCCTGACACCGAGTCTATACTACTAATCTATTCATCTGAACTATCAAACTGCAATTTATTTAACTGATCTTCAAATTACACAACTTGGCGAGTGACTGGGATTTCACATGTTTTCATTTCAACTGAACATGTGTCCTGTCCAGGACGTAATTAGTTGCAAAGTGGAATAATCCCAGCATGGTCCATCACATTGCTACAGCTGATGTAATCCCGGGAATGAAGATTTTCTCGGAATTGAAAAAAAGACCCAGCTACTCAAAAGCAAACGGATCGGACAGTAAATTCCACATCAAACAGACCACATTGCACCTTCCAAGTATAAACCCTTCACAGGAGTTAAATCAGGGCAGCAGAAGCAGCATTACAGTCAACACAGTAGTGTCATGGTTACCCTGCACAAAGACAAAAAAGCCCTCTGTATCTTCTCCTTATAAGACGGTGCCTCGACCGTAGAAGCACATACACACTTATGATAACACAGTTGAATCAATCTGGCTGCGAGCAATGATTTTTTCCCAGTTGCATCCCAAATGGGATATTATAATGAAAGGACAGTCAAAGCAAGAGATTACGTGTGCTCACATTAAAGCACAACTTTCAAAACAATGACTTCACCTGCTTCCACATCTGTCTTCAACAACTCAACAACAAGCTGTCAGTGGAGGCTGGCTTCGGCTGCACCGACCATGTGATCGCATGTTTGTTTGGCACACCGGATGCTCTCCACGAGGCCACGCTCACACGACAACTGCCAACTTTAAGCAGCATTTTCGTTTCAGAAAAATGTTGCATTTTCTTTACGATCGCCAATTGTGAAATGGCTGTAGTGTGCAGGTCAGGCCACTAGACAGCGCTGTGATTCAGTATGACAGCCACTCATCGAACAGTAAGCATTCCAGCTTCTTTAAAGGGGCTGTATCATGCAAAATTCACTTTTTGTATGTTTTTACCTTGTTATGTAGCTATGTACTCATCAAAAACTCCCCCAAAGCGTTTTTTTTCCTTCGTGCCTGTGTGTTTGAGCTTTCCTCGTTTTTTGCTGCTCAGAGAGGCAGCCCCCCGTACCTGTGAAAACGTCTGTTAACCCATATTGACATCACTAGGAGAAGATGGCTCCCCTTGTCAAAGTCAAAGTCCACAGGGGAAGAGGCAGGATTTCAGTGAAACTGAGTTTTCTCTTCTGGGTTTCAGAATTAGCCCCAGAAAGTCTTCTATTTCACACAAAATGACTTTTCCTTAGCACCAAAAATAAACTATTACCATGTTAATGCTAAAGCTAGGGTTTGGACTAGCTAAAAAAGCATGATACAGCCCCTTTAAAATGTCTGTCTTTATAGTTTTTAGCTCTCTCGTATCTTCTGTTTGGACATGCAATCCAGATGATGGTGTAGTAAATGTGCAGACATTTTCTGGATGCTTCCACTGTTCTTGTCCGTGCAGAAAAACTATTTACTAACCATAGCATGCATGTGCCGTAATCAGCATTAAAGAACATTTGCAGTTTCTCTTTCTACAAGGGAAATCTAAAACACACCACACTGGAAGCCATTTTTAAAAAAACTTCAGATCTCACCAACTCCCAACTTATAAACTAAGAGCCACAATGCAACAACAGTTTGCCATTTTCACTGAAGCATCTCACAACCAGATCAGTTAAAAACCCTGCAGCAGTGGGATTTGAACCAGCAACAAATGCACTGTCTCTGTTCATGCATTTCACAGATCATTCAGCGCTGAGCAAAGAAAACTGTGGAAGCCAATCCTGCAATCTCCACTGTCACACAGCACAGGTACAACTCATGACAACCTGCCACATTTATCCTCTGCAATTATTAAACCTCTTCTGTCTTTGAAAGTATGTGTCACACATCACAGTGAGAGAACCATTACAACACAGGTGGTGAGAAGCCGTGGCGTCGCCTCCTTTGTTGATACGAACATCGCCGCTGCGACTAATTCCAACCAGCTCTTTTCAACACGTCATTTTCAGTGGAAACGTGACGCTGTGAAACAGCAGCATCAAAAGTGAAGAGTATTCCTGTTTGGAGGAGCAACACGTGTCTGAGCCAAGCATGACTAAGCTGCAGTGCAGATACATTAAGAGGTAAATCATGTTTATCTGGAGTGAACACGCCTCAGCAACGACTGGAAAGCGGATCATTAGTGGAATGTCGGACTTAATTTAGGAATGCATGGCATTTGGTGTAACTCGGAGAGTGGATCGTACCTTTTGTTGATAGTCTTCTCCTCTTTTTGGTATGGCTTAACGAACCACTTTCCGATGCGAACGAAGCCGCGGTTCATGAGGCAGCGCTCCAGCAGGTTGTGGATGGCTTTGAACAGGAGCGTCCGACACTCGTAGGACAGGCCGCTCTCCCACTCGCCGTCCTCTTCACCTGTGACAAGCAGATACGTTAACAGAACTCCCTCCAGCTATGTGTAGGCACGACTGCAGCAACACCTGAAGCTCAAACTACTTTTGCAGCTCATAGGAGTTTCATTAAAAATGTGTTAACTCTCTGTTTTGTTTGCATGTAAACTCGATTTTTCTCACGAGTGTCACAAAGTGAGATGGAAAACTTTGTACAGATTCTAAAACAGCATCAGCTGACAGCCATCCAGAAGTCTGAATCTCAGTGGCTGCCAGCCAGAAGATTCCACAGAGCTTTAAAGACCTTAAAAGACCTGCTACTACCTTGAAATCAGTTTGGCTTTCATGACTGTCATCGGACTTTGCGTCATTAAAAATGCATTACGCTTCATTGCCACAGCTTGGAACATGTTAAAACATGAATAGACTGTAGAAGTGCATCTGTTTTTAACACACTGAAACCTCAGCACAGTGAGAATCTGATAAATATGCAAATGAGAGAATGTAGCAGAAACCTACTCGAAAGCTCATTGTGGATGAGCTCGGCGAAACTGGGGTCGTCGCCCCACCAGAAGAGCCAGAGCTCCCGCCGACCCGGGGTGTGGTGCCTCCTCCACACGCTCAGCACGTCCGCCGCCAGGCATCGGCTGAAACTACACAGGATGGGGTCCTCCTCCGTCACGGGGAAGAGGATGGGTGAAGATGTGGGTCCTTGCCACACGAAGCGCCGCCATTTTATTCCAGTCAAATCAGCCTGAAGAAGAAAAACAAAGTGAGAATCAGGAACATACATGAAGCTGATGGATGGTTGGACATGTGTGGGTCTTACACTTTGCACACTGCAGCAAGAAGCTGGAAACTAAATTTGATTACACATCGGATGTTATTACACCAACATTTAAAGTTTTTCTTTCTTGTGCGAAGTTTGCATCATTTTTTTGGCACATTTAAACATTATAACAGTATTATTACTATCTACAGCACATTACTCAGGGACAATCACATGTGAAGGTAGTTACTAAATCCAAGTGTAAATTTAGTGATTCGGACCTGAAAATCAATCTGCACCCAACTTAAAGTAATTTTCTGCTGTGACAAATTAAACACAAGTGCTTCTCCTGCCAATAAGACATGGTGAAAATAAGTCAAAACGAAAGCTTAATATACTCTTTAAACTTTGATATGGTGTGCATGTGCCATCAGCATGAAAGGCCTTCAGCAGTGACACACACCTCCAAAGCTTTTCTCCAATCCAGGTCGAAACTTTATGGTAGTCTTTGTTTATTTTATGTCTTTTTTACAACCGCAGAGTGTTTGCTATCTTTTCATTGCACTGAAACCTCCCTTCACTGTAATCTCCATACAGTTATTTTGCTCATTGCTTGTGTTTTCTGTGCCTTATCCCCAGAGATCAGCCTGATTTCAAAACGTCCTCAATGAGAAAACATAACAAACGTCTTTATCTGATGAAACTATCTGCTGGCCTGTGAATCTACCACACTGACAGATCCACATTAACACTGGGTAGATTTCTAAATTTCACTTGACATCAACAATGTGTAGCGTTTATTCGTGCAATTTATTCTAAGTTAATGCACATTAAGATACATTAGGTGTTAAATAATCCGCTTGTTGACCTGACCTGTTACCACCGTGTAACTATCGTTAATGCTAGCTGCACAAATATGTAGCCAATGCGGTGTAACAACACGATCAGAGCCTATTTGTAGATTATGCTTGGTTGTCTTGCAGTGTGTGCCGGGGAAAGTTCAGGTATAATCACGATTTGCAAGTTGCAGGCCCGATGCCTTCACGCCAGTCTGCAACTGACGTTACAAAGCTTGTTGCCTTATTAGCCAAAATGGCTTTCTGGCCTCTCGGTAGCTCGGCTAATGTTAGCAGAGAGAGTCTCACCAGGCAGAAGAGGTTGGAGTGGCAGTCCTCCAAACTGGCCCCGTTTGGTACAAAGCACGAAGTCATCCTTTCACTGCGTGGCCGTAACGTTAAAGTCCATTGTCTCAATCACCTTCGGGGGGCAATAGTGGTCCGGGTGTGGGGCTTCGCTGGGTTAGCCCGGGCGACGTTCACTTGTAATTCTCCCGTTAAAGCCGCTGTCCAAGTTGCTAGCCGCAGCTAGCCAGGCGAACCTACAACTTCTAACCGGCGCTAGCCGCCGCTAGCCCGGCAGCTAAGCTAACGTGAGACGGACAGCCAGATAGCGTTAACCGTGAGCTTCCAGCTATTCGATTCATCAATCCTATCTGAAATGTATTGTCTGATCTGGTTAGCCGCAAGCCTGCTGCTACATTACCCCGATGTCAGATTTACACAACCCGACCACACTTAGTGTTAAATCCCCCGGCGGGGAAAGTTGTGTGCGCGATAAAAGCTCGAAAACTATAAAAACTTCATCTCCCAAAAAAAGCGTAGACCCCCGGTGTGCTAATGCTAACGCCAGCTAGCCGATCTGAAACAATTTGAAAGCAGAGGAACTCTCCCCTCCCCCTGAGCCCTGCTAGGCTGCTAGCACGCCAGCTAACATACCAGAGCTCCACCGCTACATAAAACAATCTGCCTCTTTTCTCCCCCCCGAAAGAAAACCATCACAGCCCTCCGTCGTAGTAAAACCACGGGTTAAAAAAATACGGCGAAATGGCTAATCTGAGAGCCCCCTCATCGGTGCCTCCTCTGTGGCAGATCCATGGCTCCTGCAGATTTCCATTATTTCAGTTCATGGATTGAATTCTTTAATGGCGGCCAGGAGGACAACTCTGCCTCTCGGCTGCGATTGGTCGATCCGCGGCGATGGGGGCGTCATCCGGCTTCAAGTAGCTCCATGACTTCACAGTTTACAAGATGAAAGCTGCCTGCATCTGTCACACACTGCTCACTCCTCACTCAGCTCTGTTACCAAACATGTTCCCCTCTGCTGCATCACACTCCTCTCGCCAGTGTTTCCCCTCACTCTGCACAAATCTGCACGGAATACTTCTGCAGCATGTTTCCAAAACACGCTGAAAAAGTGATTTATTGGCGAGGAAGCTCGATGCACTGGTGGAGGAATCATACAAGTATTAAAGAACCAATAGATTGTTTAGTGCGAAGTTCCTTTCTGCTGAATGAAGATCTCAATATTACAGAGATTTCCAGACATGGTCAAACATATGCAAAAATACACAGATACAAAAGAAAACAATCTATTTATAGTATATCTGCACGTGCACGCGCACACGCACACATACATGCATGTTTACATACAAATATTCACATAAATGTATAAACCCTTAATGTAATGTAAATATGAATAAATAACAAATCTATAATATTTTATGAAAATACATATTTGCAAGTAAATAATCTATAACCAAGTATACACACATACTTATAGACATACTTACATGCATATACACATAAACCTGTGTAAATAATCTATATCAATAATGAAATCCATATTTTAAGAAAATACATTTACAAAAAGAAAGTCTTTAATCTTTATCCAAGTATAACACACACACACACACACACACACACACACACACACACACCACACTACACACACACCTGTCTAGAAATCCATACTTATATACAAGCACACATATGACACAAATATCTATTTCACATAGTACCCCTCCTCTAATACTCAGCTTTCAAATCTGATAGTTACATCAAATTTTATCAAACAGTTAAAGCATGGAAAATGTTTACTTTTTGTATTATTGCCAACTTTTTGCACACCATGGCACCACTAGGTGTGTGTTGGTTTTCATATTTCTATGCTTAAAAACAGATGAAAATACACGTTCATGCATAAAAGTTGAGTTCACTCTTCTTTGTCCAGAGGGATTTTTGATTAAAAATCACAGTCATTTGAAATATGGAAATATTAACACATGCCATACATGTTTTACAATCTGTGGGCAATTTGAATGTGAGACTGAATCTATCTATCTATCTATCTCTATCTATCTATCTATCTATCTATCTATCTATCTTATTGCAGATTGAATAACAGAATGTCTTCATTATTCTAATCAAAACACAAATAAGTGAAACAATAATCAATGCACTTTTACATAAGCACATAAGCATCCAGAGAAAATCTTGTGCAATTACTACAAATATCAGCACATGTCCAGGTGCTGTGTAACGGCGCGTGACAATACTTGATTCGATCTTACATGATGCATGGACAGTACTGTATTGGCGTGTGCGGAGGGGGGGGGGGGGGGGGGGGGGTGTAACGCTGCAGATGTGAGGTAATCTAGGTCAAACTGTGCAGACAAAAGATGTGCACGTCACTGATCCCAGCGGTATTTATTAGGTTATTAATCTCATTGCGCGTGCACAGATTCACCCCAATTCAGCGTGGCGCTGTGCAGAAAAAGACTAATCAATCAACATCTTCACCGTGAGCCACGAGAAGCACGTCGTCCGCTTTGTGATGTGATCGATCAACTTGATGCGTCCGGCAGCGGCTCGGCTCCGCGTTGCGCTTCCGCCGCTGTCCGCCAGGGGGAGCCCCGCCGCACACGTCGCTTCCTGACAGGCGGAGCCTCGCAGCGTCACAGAATGTCAACAACATGCCGGAGTCTTCCTCTCAAACACAAACTGACAGACAACAAAGAGACGGGGCCGCGCACACCTCGAACATCGTGTCCGTCGTGTCGCGGCTCGCCGATGAGAATCTCACGCTCGTGCGGGTATGGAAGTCTCCATTGTTTCACTGTGCATCCTCACACTGGTGCTGGGTTATTGTTATGGAGGTGCATCGGCCTCTCACGTGGTGTCACCTGATGACTGTCCCCTGATCAGAGAGACCCCCCCCCCCCCCACCCCCTTCCCCGCTCCCCCTCGTGCTCCTGAGTCATTGTCAAACTCTTTGTGGTGCCATCTGCAGCCACGGTGTCTCTGTAATCCCATCAGCTCTCCTGTCCTCTCCTCGTGCAGAACATCAGCACCGGGCTGGCTGTGGCTGGAGTCATTGTCATCGCAAGGAGCATCAGGCTGGTGAGACACACACACACACACACACCACCACACACACACACACACACACACACACACCCACACACACACACACACACACACACACGTTTCCACAAAATAATTTTGTTCGCACACCCATTGGTTTAAAAAGGCAAGATATTGTAAAAATGAATAAAATTGCTAAAACACAAAAGAAAATTTAAAAGGGAAAGAGCAATCCAAACTGCTGAGTTTGCTTGTAATGGTTAAACAGGAAAAGTGGATTGTAAGGTGAACAGATTCATAAAATGAAAATTGAAACGTCAACCTCACACTTCAACCTCATCCTTCAGTCTCATACTTCAGCCTTCCCCTAATGAGTCATTACGTTTTGTTCACGCTTGTGCCTTTCCACCTCTCCAGATCACAAAATTCCGAGCTGCCAGTGAGATCCCAGCTCGTTTCATTGAGAGGAACGTCAGCCTGCGAGGAAAAGTGCATTCCATCACAGAAAAGGCCTCCAAGTGGAGCATGTCCCCATTCATCTGCCAGTCCTCTCTGCATTACTCTCTAAGCACACGGGTAAGGTGGAGGTATCCTTTCAATGAGATTATCTTCACCAACACACTAGAAATCTAAACAATACACTCAATTGAAAACCTTGAATGTATTTACAGCTTGTATTTCACTATTGTCACCATGCCTGTGAAATGGAGCTTGTCCTTCTCAGTAAAAGCTAATCAAGCAGCTGAAAAGATCACATTTACTCAGTCTTTCATCATTTCAACGAGGTAATTGTACACAACAAGGGCACCTTTTAATCCCGTTACATTGAAATGTGTTGTGGCAGTTTCACTTTGAAAAGACAGACTCATCAATTTGATCGTTTACTCATGACTGAAAGCGACAGGTAAGCCTATTAGCTGCTGTATCAAATCACAGCACTCAAGATAAACTCCAGATTTACACAAAGCGCGACATCAGCAGCTATTGTCTGAAGGCGAGCAGCTTGACTCTTGTGTTTAAGTACTGTTATTTGAGATTGAATGTACCATTTACTCTATGTTTGCAAATTAATCACAGTTTAATATAAAATTGAAGGGCTTCAGTGCTTGGGATTGGGGACTGAGTGGAAAAAGGAACAATATGCTTTTGTGTCAGTCTTTGATAATTTTTCCCATTTCTCAAACTTGAGTATTTCTACCTTATAGGCCTACTGTTGTGTTTATGAAATCTTGTCTTATAAAAAACAAATCAAATATTATATGAAAAAACCTTTATTCCAAACCCATACTGATGACAGTTGCAGACTACATATAAGGTCTTACCGGATCTTTCCAATCAAAAGCATATCACTGTCAAAAAGAGTGTTATGCATTTTAAATAGCTGATATGTCTATGAACTGTGACAACCAAGTGAAAAAACCGAGGTGAATTGTCATGAGAGCTCTGAAAACTCCTGCTTCTCTCGTAATATCAAACTACGGAAAATGCACAACACACTTCTTCTTGTCTTCTTCAGATGTGTCTGCGTCTCCGTTGCCGGTCCGTCTTGCAGGAGTGGAGCTGACGCCAGAAGGAAGAACCTGGCTGCAGAAGAATCTGGCTCCTTCCCAAACCGTGTGGCTGGAGCTCATCAGCCGGGAGGGCGAGACGCTGCACTGCCTGGTGCACGAAAGCAGGGTGAGGCGTTTAATCACCGCAGGAAATGAGGGAAGTCATTACTGGCTATAGTTTGAGTTTCTGAGTGGAGATCTTCTTTCAGCAATTACAATGTCGAGGTGTAGCATGCAAACAGCATCGAGCAGTGTTCCTCCTGATGTCCGCTTCTTGTCTGTTTATTCTTTGTTCAATTATAAGCACATCTTGCAATCGAAGTTCAGTTTGTTTGACTGGAAACTCCAAGTTGACCTGGGGAGACACCTCAGGTTCCCAGAGAACATTGTGGCCACTTCACTTCGCCCAGACAAGTTAACATCAGAGTCAACAAAGCAAGTGGTCCTGGTTGAGCTTACTCTCCCATGGGAAGAAAGATTGGAGGAGGCCAACGAGCGCAAGAGGGCCAAAATACGCAGAGCTGGTGACTGAGTGCCGGAGCAATGGCTGGACAGCCCGCTGTGAACCAGTCCAGGTGGGGTGTCGGGGTTTTGCTGGCCAGTCACTATCCCAAACCCTGAAACTCCTTGGAGTCAAAGGGCAGCTGTGCCGAAGAGCCATCAAAAGCATCATTGAGGCTGTGGGAAAAGCCTCAAGATGGCTATGGATCAGGAGGGGGGATCCGTGGACTAGCGGGCCACTTGGACTAGGGATGGGTACCGAATTTCGGTAATTTTTTGGTACCGACCGAATTCCCGCTGAAGTACCGAGTATCGATTCACGGGAAATCCGTCGGTACCACATTTCGGTACCTGAACGCACCTTTTTCTTTTTTTTTTTGACCCTGAACGCACCTTGACATTATGCATCGGCAAGAGCGGAGGACACGGTGACGTGGTTACGTGGGTCCAAATCTTCAGAGTATTTTGACTCGCAGACCGGGATCAAATATATAATATACCGGAAGAGCGGACACGCACACGGGCCGTGGGGCGGGGGGGGCCTGGAACACACCGGCCGTTCGGGAAACCTCCCGATGGCCCCCCGCCCCTGTTCGGAGGTGTTCGCGGGAGGAACAAGTCGCTTCTGCAGCTTCTGCAGCTTCTGCTTCTGCGATGGTCGCTCCCACTGCATGTCACTTCCTAAACAATGTTCTGCGCATGCGCGGCTCGAAACAAGAGTGCGCATCGAGGCGGCGACTCGACATGATATGTCATTACGCAAAAGCGGTCCCACGTGGCTTTTGATTGGCATTATGACTGTCCAATTACGAGTTGGAACCATACAATTCTGATTGGTTCTGAGGATCCTCCAGTATACCTGTGAGTGTTAAAATAAGTCAGTCTCCATTGATGGAATCCTCGAATGTCTATCAGTGGAAATTGAATTAAAAAGGTCAAAGAAAGTTCTACTCAGTTGTCTGTACATGACACCTGGATCATGTCTCGACGCCTTCATCCAAAACGCAGAACACTTGTTCAGCAATATAAAGAAGCACCATGTTTTATGTGGTGACTTGAATATAAATCTTTTGAATCCCCAAAGAAGTACAAAAATTACAGATTTTATTATGTTAATGTACAGTCATAACTTTTTCCCGCTTATCACCAAACCAACAAGAATAACTACATATTCAGCTACTTTAATTGATAATATTTTAAAAATCAGATGGGTAATGAAATCACATCAGGACTACTTATAAATGACATAAGTGACCATCTACCCGTCTTCACCATCTTCCATAATTTCATGCAAAAGGGCAAATTTCCTACAACCACTCATATAAACTCATCAGACATACAACCCCGGAGGCTATGGCGGCCGTCAAAATAGACCTTTGTGCACAGACCTGGGAAGAGGTTTATGCCTCTGTAGATCCAGACAGGGCCTATGAAGTTTTTTTAAACACACTCTTGACGATATATAACAAACACTGTCCTATCAGAAAGCAACCTATCACACAAACATCTAGACAGGGAAAACCATGGATTACAAGGGGGATAGTCAAGCCTGTAATAAGAAAAATATCTTTATAGAATGTACATGAAACACAGAACGAAAGAACTGAACTTCGATACAAAACATATAAGAACAAATTATTAAAAATTATAAAATGTAATCAAAGATTATATTATTGTAACAAGCTAGAACAACACAAGAATAACATTAAAGGAACTTGGGAAGTGTTAAATGGAATAATCAGGAAGGGAATCATACCCAAAGTTTTTTACTGAGGGAAATCAAATTATCAACAAGCCTGAGGAAATTGCTAATTCGTTGAATAATTACTTTGTGAATGTTGGCGCCAACTTAGCCAAAGAAATTGTTCAACAACCTAATACTACTGGAATTGATGATAAAATAATCCCAAATAATGTAAATTCTTTCTTTACCACAGGTATACATGAAAAAGAAATAATTGAAATTGTTACCTCTTTCAAAAATAAGAGGTCCACAGACAACAACAATATTGATATAACTATGGTAAAAGAAATAATTATTATATAGTTGCTCCTTTCACATATATCTGTAACCAAAGCTTCTTAACTGGTGTCTTTCCAACAAAATGAAAACGGCAAAAATTATACCTGTTTATAAAAATGGAGACAAACATCAATTTAACAACTATCAACCGATTGCTTTATTGCCACAGCTTTCAAAAGTAATTGAAAAATTATTTGTAAAAAGACTTGACCATTTTCTTGATAAATATCAACGTTTATGTGAGCAGCAGTATGGGTTCAGGACAACAGGTCAACATCAATGGCCGTCATGGATTTAGTGGAGAATTTAACCACAGCAATAGACCAAAAAAATACTCCGTTGGCATTTTCATAGATCTAAGTAAGGCGTTTGACATGATTGATCACTCAATACTACTAAAAATATTTGAAAGATATGGGATCAGGGGGGTTGCTCAAGACTGGATTAAAAGTTACCTATCAGAAAGAGAACAATATGTACAACTAGGTAATACAAACTCAGCTAAAAGTCCTGTAACTTATGGAATACCCCAGGGATCAGTATTGGGACCAAAGTTATTTATCCTCTATATAAATGACATTAGCCATGTCCTTAAAATATTAATTGTATCTTATTTGCCGATGACACTAGCCTGTATTGCTCAGGGCATGACCTTGATAAACTCTTACATACTGCCGAAAAGGGAACTTGATATTTTAAAAAAATGGTTTGACACCAACAAATTATCGATAAATGTGAACAAAACTAAATACATAATTTTTGGTAACAGAAAAATCAATAAACAGTGCTGTATTAAAATTGGCAGTGTAGAGATTGAAAGGGTGGATTCCACAAAATTCTTAGGAGTAACACTAGACAATAAATTAGGCTGGAAATTGCACATCAACACAATCAAGGCAAAAGTGTCAAAAACAATTGCTACATTACATAAAATTAAACATTCAGTGAATAAAAGTGCTCTTCAATTATTATACAACTCTCTGATCCTTCCATATCTTAATTATTGTGTTGAAACCTGGGGAATAATTATAAGACAAGTATTAATTCAATTTTCTTACTCCAAAAGAAGCAATAAGAATTGTAACCCAGGCAGATTACTACGCTCCAACCAATGATCTTTTCATACAATTAAAGTGTCTTAAATTTCAGGATATTGTCAATCTGAACACCGCTTTAGTCATATATAAGGCTCATATACTATGCTCCCTCGTAATATCCAAGTCTTGTTCAAACCCAGAGAGAGACAGTATAATTTCAGAGGAGACATGATTTTTAAAACGGCACCAGTGAGGACCAACTTGAAAAGTCGATGCGTTTCGTTTCGAGGCGTCAACTTATGGAATGATCTGGATGATACATTAAAGGGCTCCAAAAATGTTCACACTTTAAAAAAAATGTATAAGGTCAGTATTATAAATAAATATAAAGTTACTGATTAAGTCACTCTGGAAAACTTGCAAAGTATAGAAATGATTGTAGTCAAATTATGGCTGAGCGTGTGTGTTTGTGTGTGAGTGTATAATTTTGGGTGTATGTCATGAATAATATAGTGTGTGGGTGCGAGATGTATGAGGGTAAGAGATGCTGAAAGGTGGATTAAAAATAAATAAATTAATTAAAAAAAAAATTATAAGGAAGAAGAAGTAATACCTGTATGAACTAGGTCGGTTTAGTTCTTTTCCTTTTGAGATATATTTTTTGTTGCTGTCTTGGTAATGCTTTATGTTGCTAGGGGTAGGCAATACAAGTGATAAACTTCTGCCTATACCCTTTCAGTCAAATGTATTGTTTAAGTTGTAAGAATTATGCTACTTGTGTTTTCATGCCAAAAGAAGACTGAAATAATAAATAAAAAATAAGTGTTTGTTTACTGTAGAGGTGCCTGGTGCTGCTAATGTGAAACATTTATACAGTTATTTATTTTGAAAGTTGTTTGTTACTGTATGGGCAGCAGGTGCAAATGTGAAACATTTCATACAGCTATTTATCCATCCATCCATCCATCCATTTTCTACCGCTTATCCGGGGCCGGGTCGCGGGGGCAGCAGTCTCAGCAGGGATGCCCAGACTTCCCTGTCCCCAGACACTTCCTCCAGCTCTTCCGGGAGGATCCCAAGGCGTTCCCAGGCCAGCCGAGAGACATAGTCTCTCCAGCGTGTCCTGGGTCTTCCCCGGGTCTCCTCCCGGTGGGACATGCCCGGAAACCTCCCCAGGGAGGCGTCCAGGAGGCATCCTAAACAGATGCCCGAGCCACCTCAGCTGGCCCCTCTCAATGTGGAGGAAAGCGCTCTACTCTGAGCTCCTCCCTGGTGACTGAGCTCCTCACCCTATCTCTAAGGGAGCGCCCAGCCACCCTACGGAGGAAGCTCATTTCGGCCGCTTGTATCCGGGATCTTGTCCTTTCGGTCATGACCCAAAGCTCATGACCATAGGTGAGGGTGGGAACGTAGATTGACCGGTAAATCGAGAGCTTCGCCTTTCGGCTCAGCTCCTTCTTCACCACGACGGACCGATACAACGACCGCATCACTGCAGCCGCTGCACCGATCCGCCTGTCAATCTCACGCTCCATCCGTCCCCCACTCGTGAACAATTTTATTTTGAGTCTATTTTTATTATGTTATTTATTATTCATTTATTTAAATTTTTTACTTTATCCCCACACATTTTTCTGAAGTTCTATGTTGGAGTTATTTCAGTTGATGTTATTGAAGCATAAATGTTCAAAATTCCGAAGTTTTGACTATTTTTTTAAATATACAAAATAACTTTAATTACCAAATGCATACCCCCCCCCCCCCAAAAAAAAAAAAAAAAAAAAAGTATCGAAAACAGGTACTGAAAAATACCGGTATCAATTCGCAGGCCGAGTATCGGTATCGTATCGATTCAGATGTGAAAGGTACCCATCCCTAACTTGGACACAAGTCAGGGGCTGATCACCCCCGGCTGGGTCGCCCGAGCAAGGGTGTCTGATGATCAAACCCGAAACACCCTATGACCTCGAGTTCATCACTGATGTGTCCAAGTAGCACCTAGAGGTGTACTCAAGATCTGTTCAATTATCAGCACATCTTGCAATCGAAATTCAGTTTGTAATTTTCTTCATTACAGTAATCTCAGCAATAGTACACATCCTCTGCTCCTCAGTCGGTGCTTCTGTTCAATCCATAAGATCTTAATTTCTGTATTATGCACTGTCATATTTTCCAATATTTTACACACTTTGGGTATCATATATTTTTTAACCTCACTTTCCAATATCTTTGAATTTTTGGAAAGTTTAATTTCAATGTAGAGTTTTCACATAAAGGAAACACATCATTAGAATAACATATCGCATTGTGATAAAGCAAAGTTTACAGTGCTCAGATTTATTTGGATTATTGTAGAAAGTACTACAGTCCAATGGCCATCTCTGATGATTTTAACTCCTCTGTCTCCTCCCTTCTCTCCAGCAGGGGCGCTGTGGAGCTGCTGCCTGAATGAGGAGGTCCTCAGACAGGGTCTGGCGCGCACGGCCCCTCTTTCTGGGGTCCTTCCTGGCTCTCGCCTCCAGTGGCGTCTCCACAGGCGGCTGCACAGAGCAGAGGTGAAGGCCGAGAGGAAGGGCCGCGGCCTGTGGAGGCAGGAGGGCCTGTGGGAGCGACCCGGGCGACCCGGGCCCTCAGGGCCAGCTCTGTATTCACCCTCATCAAGAGGATCTTCAGAAGAACTTGACTGGGATTGATTAATCGGGCACAGAATCCCAAAAAGGTTGCTGCTCCTCAGTTTAAACACATCACCTGTGAAGGTCACTCCGTGAACATTCAGCTTTGTTTTATTAAGTTAGAAAAAAGGACTTATTTTGCACTTGAAAGAAAAAATGTGTACTTTATCGATTCCTGGAGGAAATAAAAGTCACCTGTTGACATGTTCGTGCTGCTATGTTACCCTCTTTCCAGGGTTTAAGATGTTAAAAAATGATTTAAAAGGTTGTTAAAAGCTCGGCCGCAAATCCTCAAAATACTGATACTAATCCAGCGGCTTTCACTCCACATTAAAGCTCAGTGAAGCACAGTGTCTTCTGTGTATGGGACACCCCATCAAACACAGGACAGGGGAGGGGATGTTAATGGCCCTCAAAGTAGGGGGGTGGGTGGGGGTGGTGGGGGGGGGGGTTCATTGGTCCACGGTCGCTATAGAACACCAAATAAGAAATACAAAGGCTAAACTCTATATTGGCAGGCCTCAAGCCCCTTTGGGAGTTTGTGTGTGTGTGTGGTGTGGTGTGTGTTGTGTGTGTTGTGTGTGTGTGTGTGTGTGTGTGTGTCAGGGGGTCTCTAAGTAGCTGTAAAGAGGGCCCTGTTAGCTGTAATGTGACCAAGACATCAGTACATTTAAGCACTACAATAAAGGCAATAAGAATTCAACCAGGCTCATTTTGGTTTCAGCGCTCCACTCCATGTTGACGACTAGAATACAACAGAAATACTTTATTAATCCCAGAGGGAAGTTCTTGTAACAGATTTTTGAAAAAAATAAAATAAAAGAATCACACAACAAAGAAATGAAATCCCTTTTTCCTGACTAATTTTACCCCAAGCAGTGCCCTCCTCTCTGTGATGCACATGGAGTAGATGAAAAGTGACTGCCCCACACCGGCCACGCTGTCTGCGGTTCATCCATGCAGGGGAAGGAGGCGCTGCAAACCAGGCCAAACCGCGACGTGTCCCGTGGGTGCGGGGTGACGGGGGTCTCGGGTTAGAGAGAGGTAGTTCTGCAGCAGTGGATCCAGTGGCACAAGGAGATTAGTGCTGCAGGGGAGGGGGGGGGGGTCACAGGGGTGGAAGGGGATTTCGGGCCTGAACACAAAGGCAGGAGAGGAGGAGTCACAGAGCAAGGGAACGAGAAAGAGAAGGAGGAGGAGAGGAGGGGGGTGATGAATCAGCTCGCCTCTCTTTTGTTGTGCAAATGTTACTAGCGACTGTTACTGCCAAAGGCCTGTGATTGGTGGGCTGGTTTAAATTGTAAGGTGCATTTCGGTCTGATGGCTGTTGCTGCCAGACTTTGGACTGTCACCGAGGGAGGAGTGGGAGAGAAAGCACGGCTGAGACACACAGGGAAGGGAGAGCAACAGTTTGGAAAGAAAGTGTGTGCCGGTCAACCGGGGGAAAATCTCCTTGTCTCTTTTTGTCCTTTGCCTAGATATAGTTCCAGCTTTAAAACATATTGTTTACAAGTTAATTCTTTTAAACAACTTTGCTCAAAAGTAAAAACAAATTTATTTCAGTTATGAATCATAAAAACAGAAAGAATCTCAAAAATCTCAAAATTTTTATCATACACAATGATAAAAAGAATTGACCAAGTGACTCTTCAGTGATGTTCTATGTTTTAGATGGTCCTGCACCATTTGCACAAGAAGAATAAAAATAAATAATTGTTTGAATGGAAACTGTAATTAAATCAGAATATTCAGCAGTAATGAGGTGTTTTGCGCAATGCCGAGCAAACAATATTGTTTATGTGTATTTAAGAGGTATCAGATCTTATGAACTATTTGACGATAAAGAGAAAAACAGGAAATAAAATGCTTAGTAACACAAAATGCTCCATTACTGCTGATACTTATTGTGCTGTATTGCATTGCTGAAGGCTTTCTTTGTTAACCACGTTATTCAGAATTTAAATGAAGAATTTAGGAATTGTCACAGGTGTAACAATATCCGCAAAACAATGAACATTTTCATGGTATTCATTTATTGTAAATGCATCCCTAGAGATAGATATTTGTCCAAGTAAAACAACAGTTTAATTTGAACTATATATCCATCAAAGTCCTGAATATTAGCTTTCCATTCTGCATAAGTTCATGACCAAACATTTATTTAAATCTTACACAGAAATTGATATTTAAGGATTTGGAATGAAACAATATTACAAAAATCCGACATTTGTGGACATCCCGGTAAGATTGATAAAAGCTTTGTTCTTTATCTTCAAATAGTTCATACTTCATAAGATCTGGCGTGTTTTATGCCTTTTTTAACCCGACATTCATTAAGATTTCAACCCTTGTAATTGCTTGTCAAAATTACTGACTGAATCAGCTTCATCATGATATTAATTTTTGAGGTGCACCTGTATATTTTTGTGAAAACGGAATAGCTTTGTCTGGATTTATAGTTGCAATGTTAATTTCCATGCATTTATTTCAGATATATCTCCGGAATATTTAATGACAGTCACGACACAATCTTTAAAAAAAATATTTTGTTTAGAAATGAGAAATATTTATGAATATGTTCTTCATCATACATTGTTCAACACAATCTGAAAATAACCAAATAAAATCTATTTTCATGGATGAAATAGTGAACTGGAGATGTGGATGTGGCACGGGTTGTTTTCCCTCAGTGGACAGCTCTCAGATTCTCTTTCAGATTGGATGAATGAGTTCCAAGCATCTCTCCTTGGAAGGAGTCCAGTCCCGGATCCAGTCCAGCCTTTGCTGCCCTCACTGGTCCCACTCCTAGTAGTCATTTGAAAAGGCACCATGCTTGATGTAGTGGTGGGCTCCTGCTCCTGCTCTGACCCACTCAGTGAAGTTGTTGGGAGCTGCTCTGTCTGAAACCAAAGCTGTGGGACTTTTACTGCTTCACACCAGCAGATGCCATGGAGGCCTGCGTTCAGAAGGACTGCTGGGGAAAGTGATCAGATTATATGAGGAAAAAGTGGTCAAGGAAAAGTCAAGATCTGAAGCTGGAGTGAAAGACAGTAAGTTTGATATTTGACTCTTATGTCTTCACAACAAAACACAGCATGACATCCAATCTTGAAGGACTCATTTGAGCGTCTTTTCCAAATGGCAGACTGTTGTGAAGCTGCACTCAGTCAGCTGTCACTTTAAATCTGCTGTTGCTGGGACACTGTATACAGTATCCAGGCAGCTGTGCACCTGTTAAACCTGTGTGCGTGGACTCAGGCTGAGTTAAACACAGATTCAAGACAGATAAGAACTTATATCCATTGTGCTGCTCCAGGACCATCAGGCTCAAACACTTGAGATCCTGACCACCACGCACTGCCTGAGCTGATGTGGGTACCTCTCTGCTTTTGTTGTCATGCACTTTGGCTTGTATGCTGCAGGAGTCAATGATTAAACAATCCAAAGGGGGAGTCATCTTCTGCTGCTTTCAAAATTCAGCTGTTCTGGTGCTTTTTTGCCATTGTGGTTTAAACAGCTAAGATTTGCAGCAGGCCAGCGTAACAAAGGCCTTTATGGCACTCAGCCGGTAGCCATCCCAGAGAGAAAGAGATGGGGCACTCCCCCGTCCGGGAGCACAGTCCTTGGGGATTTTTTTGATTTGATTGGAGAGATGGTGTGTGTGGTTGGCCGGGTGTGAAAGACAAAGGGATTTAAAGAGCCAGAGAGCTGGTGTGATTCCACTGGAACATACCCTCAGAGCCCACAGGGAGGTCTTCCCCTCCTGCGCCCCAGAATCGTAAACCTTGATGGGTAAATGTCAGCATCTCATGGAAGAGGGGTTTATCGGGCAGGTATACAGAAAACATAAGTGCAAACTGTCACTCCTCTGTGGAAATCAAGTCTACGTTCAGCCACTCTTAAATGCAGTTTTCAACTTTGGTGATTTTCTTGAAACAAAGCTTGTGTTTGTGTTGCCTGCTGTCACAGTAAACACTCTCGCTAACAGCTACAACTCTGGGCAACTTCCATCACATGCCTGTGTGTGTGTGGTGTGTGTGGTGGTGTGTGTGTGTGTGGTGTGTGTGTGTGTGTGTGTGTGTGTGCAGGAATGCGTGAGCCGTAAAGTGACTCCCTTGTTGTTACGTGACTTGAAGTATTGTGAACGGTGTATCAGCTTGCTGGTGTTGGATTGTAGGAGTGGAAACACGACTCTCTGTGGGTGCTGTGATCCCTCATGAATAATTGAAGTTTCTTGGTGGAAAAGAAAGAAGGAGGTAAGAGTGAGCAGTTTGGGATGGAATTTGCCAGACTGTTGGTATATAAAGGTAGAATGTGAATATGTGGGTGGATACATGAAAGCTTTTTCCTCGATGTTCATTCAGTTCACTGTAAAGTGAACAATCTCGGTTTTTGCTGCTGTATTGTGAACATCAAGAAAGCTGAGCTCGGTGTGCTGGATTCGTTTGCCAATCTGAAGGATTATGGACTCTGGATCTGCTCAGACAGATAATAAACTCTGTCTTCAATGAGGACATGATGCTGGGCAGAGAGTAAAAGTAAAGGATGGGAACAGGAGGGAGAGTTGTCTCTGCTTGAAATAGATGTGACAGTTTGACTTACGATCCCACCCAACGCTCATTTCCACGGATGAAGAAAACGACCCCACCGCATGTGTGTGTTTCCACACACATTGTTAACCTGAGAACTTGTTTTTCGTTTTTTTTTAAACACAGAACTTATGACATGTCTTATTAGGACATACTTTTTCGCTTAATATTTCATTACAGTGCCACTGGCATGTAGAAAAAATGTGGCCTTTAATTATTGTGTTTACCAAATCATCCATTGCATTAGGAAACACATGATTTCTATTTTTCGCCTAAATTTAGACACAGATACAGAACAGTTTTCCTTGAAATTCCCGTATTTACACGGCTTGCCTGTCACGACTCCGTAATCTGCCTGCTGTGGCTGTTTATCAGCTCACAAGCTGCGCTGATGGTCATCTTGCTGCTCTGCAATGCAGCGGCGACCCTCAGTAACCCCGAAAGGCTCGTCCTGGTTCCCTCTCAAGTCCACAGACCACTGATATGATCGAGGCTGAGCAACTGGCACGTCAGAACATCCTGATCTCAACTCTTTCGCGAGTCTGCTTTCAGGTAACGGGACGTCCGCATTGAAGAACGGCGACTTGCATTAAAAATCAGGTGTTGAGAGAACATCTGGTTGCTCTGTCAGTCCGTCAGGAGGCATTGTCCTCTCTGTTTCTGCAATTTTCTATTCGGTGTTGCCAAAAAAAAAAAAAAACTTGAGCAATTGTCAAATTTCTACTGTAATTTTAGTTTCCAGATCTGCTGCTGCTGTTTTCTTCTGTTCTGTATTGAAATCTGGAAAGATGTCACAGTTCACCACAAAGACAGGACCAAATGGGGTTGTGACTGCAGCTGTTAGCTTCACTCAGCCTTTTTACATTGAGATAGTTATTTTCATGCTGTTTCTGGAAAAAAGTTTTACATTGATCCTTCAATACTGCTTCATCTACCAGAGGGAGCTCATATTTTGACCATATCATCATTTTTATGCACATTTTCCAACTCCAAGCTGTTTAAGTTAAATGCATATTTGAGCACATTGTATTTGTGTAATGAGGGAGGTTGTGTCCAGTGGAGATGAACCCTATATCAAGATGTGCGTATTTATTAGGCAGATTATGAAAGATTTCAAAGGGATGCATCATGCTTGAAATAGCAAAGATATTGGTTCGTGTTTTGAAAGGAAGCCATTGTCCTCCGGAGCTGGGATGTTCCAGAAGTGTGACCGACCTGGAGTACCCAGAAGCACAAGCTGTTCGGAGACATCGCCAAGGTGAGGGAGGCTGGAATCCCTCTGGGGCTGGAAAATGACACAGAACTACTCCTCAACAGCAGACTCTCTCAGTTACTGAACACACAGGTGGCTATCACGGTCTCGGATGTATTTTTTGTATTCATGTTGAAAATACTTCTTTTTTGTGTGAAAATTTCAGTTCTGTATCAATCTTTTCCCTAACCAACAGTGATGGGAAAATATTCTTTTTTCACTTAGTTTCCTAATAATTGAACAGTTCTAAAATATTCAGGTTTAATTACACCAAATATGCACCATGTCACATCACATTTCCAATAAGAGATTATAAAATCAATCCAAACATGCAATTAAACCCCTGGGTTTCGAGTAAGGGAGTTGATTTTAGACCTCCGGTACTCTTTGGTCCGTTGAAGAAGCTTTATTTGAAAGAAACAAATACAGTTTGTGTGAGCGTTTCAGTCAAAATGCCACTTCTTGTTGTCTCGTTTCCCTTGCTGCCAGTTGAGTCTGTGTTTATCCCCTCAGCGGGACACTGACTCATTCAGTTTGTGCCGTGGAAACATCTGTCTCGCCATCAACATGCCGAGACTGTTTACTCTGTTCTGATAACTGTTAACAAGCAATTACAAGCTACTGGTTGACTCCGTATACGACATGCTGTGTAGTGTTAGGCCACAAATCCAGTCTTTATGAACACTGGTGGTTTATTATCCACATTTCCAGGTTTACAGAACCTATATAATGCAATATGGATGTGTCAAAGTATAGAAATAAAACAAGAGCATGGAAATCAGATGACTTTAAGTGACTGACATGCACCCAGCTTTTATGACAGCTGTCCATATTCAGTGAAATAGAGCAGCCATTGTACGGCTCATTATTCAAGTATGAGTAGCGTGCTTTTTGGCATGTGCCAGGATGAAGTGACAGATGCTCCTCTCTTTGTGTTTCTGTCATGAAGGGGGCTTTGTTAAAAGCTCACACGAAGAGAGATTCATGCCCTAAAAGGCGTATGAAGCAGGGCGTAGACGGATATGTACTATTTATATTATTTAGGAAAATCATGACAATCATCAGCTATGTATTTATTTTGTCTTTATTATGACAATTAAGTAACCTAACACATGATAGTAATCCTATTGTATTTTAAATATACACTATTGAAGAGAAATGAAGTACAAGTCGCAGAAAAGTTGTGTAATTAGGAAAAAATCAGGATTTTACTGGGGATTTACAGAAAAAAAGATACATGAAACTCTACATAAACTGTAAACACTGCAAAGGTGTCAAAGCTTGCTCTCTACTCAAATCATCAGGGAATGTAACATGACACCGATAACAGAAGGAGTGTTTTGAACGATTCTTGTGTAAAATGTGTATTAGATGTTAGATGTGCTTCATAACAGACACACCTTTAAAGATGCCTTAAAGGGGTACAGCGCAGTTTTAAATATTAAATTTTCAATTATTCACACCCACACACGTTTTCACCTTTGCCTGGTGGGCAGCAAGAGCTATTTTTGCAAGATCGCAGTCGCACCTATTTTCCTGTGCAGGGCACTGAAGGCACAGCAATATGAGTGATTCGGGTACGAATCGCTCTGAGCATGACGTAATGCGCGCTCCCGCTGGCCTGGTAATCCTTAAGTTTCGATTTGTCCCCTTACTCCGCCAGACGTTTAGCAGCAACAACTGAGCAGTACTGAGGATGGAACTTCCAGAAGAAAAGACCAGCTTCTCGCGCTGCCACAACTCCAGCACAGACCCACCAGGCAAAAGAAACTTACATTTTACTCGAGCGCTGCTAAAAGAACAAGGAAGTTCCCCTCTTCTGTGCACGTACATGGGCACAAGCCACAGACACGAGTTTTTCACTTGGCTGCATTACGCCCAAGGCCTGCAGGGGTCGTGTTTCGCATAAAACGAGCAAACTGCGCTGTGCTCCTTTAAGGAGTTTGCACGATTTGCGAAACAGCGCCCCCTGCAGGCCATGGGCGTAATGCAGCCAAGTGAAAAACTCGTGTCTGTGGCTCGCGTGCACGGAAGAGGGGGACTCCGTCTTCACTCGTTTAGTAGCGCTCGAGTAAAATGTAAGTTTCTTTTACCTGGTGGAGTCTGTGCTGGAGCTGTGGCAGTGCTAGAAGCCGTCTTTTCTTACTTTCTGGAAGATCCTGCTCAGTTGTTGCTCACTAGCATCTGGCGGAGTAATGGCGGACAAAATGAAACCTATCCAGCCGAGCGCGCATTACACCATTCCTTTCAAATTCTCCCCAAAAAAACTCTGGTGCCGGACCGGCACTGCGACTTTTAAGTGACAATTTAGCGCTGTTAGAGGTACTTGTAATGAATATGTCAGGGCACATTGTACACATCATTAAAAATGTGTAACATATTTATGGTGGAAAATAAGTATTTTTAAGGTTGAAAAACTCCTTAATGCACATTTAAGTGTTGCAGTCAGTGTTTTGTTCAATTCACTCATTTCTGATAAAATTGTTTCAGTTGTATTGAAATATCTAATGCAACAAAATTGTGCACTTGAGGGCATCTTCGACCTACTTCCTGTCAGGGTCAGACATACAGAGAGCGGCTCTGCCAGTCCGTCGAACAAACATTTATTTTCGAGCGCTTCACTTTCCCACTGAGTGTCCCAATAGACAGGAAAGAACAGACTGTATTCCCCCGAGGTTTGTGGCACAGATGAGAAGGCCGCTCCAGTTACATGCCTTCAGAGGATTCACGTTACTGACCCTCATGACTTAATCCTGACCGTGCACATGCGCAGCACACTGACGAACCTATAGGAAGCTCATCTGGAGCGAAAGCACTGGATGCAGTGATCTGGTGAGATCCAGAACGAGATAAAATACTCATGTTCTCAATATGAAGCTGCAAGTTTCTTGATGGTGTGGCGGGCCAGATTGGAGCCTCTCGCTGGCGAGTTTTGGCCCATGAGCCTTGTGTTTGACACTCCCATTCACACCTATGAGGAGCTTAGATTCACCCGTCATGGCCATCAGCTGGACTCAAACCGGGGATAATCCCGCTGTCAGGCGAAGGTGATCACCACACTGGCCCGTTTAGGAAAGTGTCCTGTCCACACTGAATCGCTGATATCATGTAACATGTGAAACAGCATGGTGGGGTTTGAGGTTCAGCCACTCCTTTAGTGATTGTGAAAGTTATTTCTTTGAGATTTTTAAGAAAGTAAACTTTGATTAATGATCATGCCAGATTTTATGAGTTTGGAACCAACTGTGAAAACTGAGAAGACTTTGTTGTGACATAAAATCAATGATTGATTGAAGTGAGATGATTCAGTGCCTGTGTTTGTGTCAGTGTCATTAAAACATAGGAACTAAACAAAATGTGAATTCTGATATATAATTTACTTTTATCATCAGTTTGCAATGTCTTTAAACATCCTTTTAAATGTTTGCCGTCTTGCATATGGTGTTGACTTCTTTCTGTCTCGGGACTTCAGTGTTTATGCAGGCTTCACGTAATCTGCCTCCATCGCTACCTGACTCGCCATTAAAGCTGCTTAAACAATGTTTCCAGTCATCTCCCTCCGCTGGCCAGCCCCTGTCTCTAATTCAGACTCTGTTATGAAAACAAACAGTGATTTTCAGACATTATTGTATAATTCAGCAGTGAGCCACAAGAGGCTGTGCTCCACAGTGAGTTCAGAGCAGCTGAGAGTCGCGGCACACGAGGTGAACCAGAGTTTAATCACTTTGAAGAGGAGCCTCACATGGCTTTTTGTCCCTTTAATACAAAGGGAAAAGAAATACAGCATATCTCATAATTGAAAAGCTTTTTTCAGTGTTCTTGTCTGTCTACCAAAGCACTCAACTCACTGATTATCTGAGATATGTGCTCCTAAAGCCCCCCCACCACCCACCTACTGTACGTCCTTTAAAGGTACAATATGTACTTAAGTTACTTGCAGTACAAAATAACCTCAAATTAGCAGGAGGACTTAACATCAGGACTGTTGTTTTGTTTTTTATCTCAAAGGCTGTTTTCTGATGTGATGCTGCTATACCTATCAAAGTCACATATAGAAACAGCGAAGACATACTTGACAGAAAAATGGGTGTTGGTGCAGAGCAGGTTTTTAGTTCTGGACCCAGGTCAGACCTAAACGGGAGTCATGGGAATAACCGACTGCTTCTAAAGTGCCTCATCAACCAGAATCCAACAGGCACAGACTCAGTCACGTGCACAAGAAAGTCCTGGGTTTGAGTCCAGAATGGGCTTGTGGGGCCTTTGTGGCATATTTTCTCCAAGTACCTAAATTACCTTCCACTTTAAAAAAAGCGTGAAAAGAGTTAATCTGTGACTTCAAATCGACTGTGGCTGTGAATTATCCATTATAAGATAGGATCGGTTCAAGTGACCTGCAGCTGTAGATAAAGTTAAATGGATAGTAGTATCTCCTTGCTTTTCAGTAAAGGTGATTCTTTCAGCCATGTTTTTGTTTGATTTTTGAGTGAATTTTCTGCTCCTGCAAGCTGTTAACGAATCAGTCAATAAAATCTGTTACATTTAATAGAAAGATGCATTTTGCATGTGTTACAGTTAGAGTAATATTGTCAGAGAACCTTCTCCGTCATGAGTCACAGGTCTCATAATGGGTGAGCGACTGAGTCAGTCCCTGTGGTCTACTCTGATCATTACAGGTCACTGGCTCTTTCTAAAGTGAGGTGATGGTCGGGTCACCAGAAAGTGCTTTCACTTTTTAGATTCTTGACCTCTCAGCACTGTCGCAGTAACCTTTCCTCAGGCCATCCGGCACCAGACGCCAGTGACTGTCTCAGAGGCTCCGAGCTTCTCCAGATCTGTGTGGTGTGTGTGTGTGTGTGTGTGTGTGTGTGTGTGTGTGTGTGCGTGCGTGTGGGCGTGTGTGCGTGTGTGCGTGTGTGCGTGTGCGCGCGTGTGTATGGCAGGAAGCAGTAAATCAGAGAAAGACAGATGAGCACAGGTGGGGAATCACTATGTTTTAACCGACAAGAGGAGAAGCTGGAATGAAAGGCAATCAGGGATAAGAAGCGGAAAATCCGAGTCCTGAGATCCGTGCAGAAACGAAATGGAAAGAAGATGAATGACAACACGTGTAGGGCGACAGAAGGAAGATATTAATGTGGAAGGAGGAAGCTGTCATGGTCTGAAGGTGTTGTTAAGGTGCAGATACAGAGATGATGAGGAGTTTGATATAGGTACAAACTGTCCCTGCCTTTCATTCCTTTCAAACTTTCTCCAATAGCAAAGGAAAGTTAAAGAAAAAGATTGATTTTCATGCATTTTCCATATTTCTTGGCATTGCAGATAATGAAAACAATCATTCAAAGTTCAGGTGTGTGTTTTTTCTTCTGTATAACTTTCAATCCTGCAATCCCAAACTTTCCCTGTTATTGTGAAAACAAACCTCTTCCCTTTTAAACAGAGCATTTTAAAAATGATTCCATTTCATTGTACCTTTTTACATCGCATTTATCTGTAGTTTTCAAATCAAATCAAGTCTATTTCTAGAGCACTTTGCAGCAGCATAGCAGACCGAAGTGCTTTCCAGCAGCATGATAAAACAAAACAACACAATTTGGTTATTCCAGAACCAAGGCTGGCAATCCAAGCACAATAAAAATCATGAAAACCATAAATGTAATAAAGCTACAGAAACTATAAAACCATAAAAAATATAAAACCATAATGCAGCACAGATGAAACCAGTAACATTTAATAAGGCGTTCAGGAACAGCACGAAAATAAAGCAGTCAAAGAAGTGAAATGCAAGTTGGAATAAGTCTGTTTTTAGTCTTGACTTAAAAAGCGACAGGTCAGTGAAAACGCCAAGTTCCAGTTGCCATGCATTCCAGAATACTGGAGCAAACGAACGGTCACCCTGCGGCTGATACAGGCTCCTCCAGCACCCTCTGACTGGATGACTCGAGGGTTTGTGGAGATAATAAAGTGTGTTACAGTAATCAATGTGAGAGCTTATAAAACCACAGACAGATAGAGCTGGAGGTCATCAGCATAGAGACGTGAAGACAGGTTATGTCTTGAAATGATGGCTCCAAGAGGCAGTGCATGTCATGGAAACATGTCACTAAAGCAGGCCTGCAAGAGGCTCCAGTCTGGCCTGAGAACCACCAAGCAAACTGAGAAAAGCCTTATTTTTTAAAACATGTCGGACACGAGACCTGACCCAATATCCGTGATGCTGCCAGAAAAAATAGAAAACTAGCATTAGCCTCAGAGTCGGGGTGCTGTAAAAAATGTGCAAAACGCAAAGCTGCAGGAGTTCTTTTGACATTTAATTTATTTTGCGCCAAAAGATGTCATTGAAATTGGCTTCATGTTGAGATTGTAGTTATTTTTTAGTCTACTTGAGTGACATAAGATGACTCTAGCAAAAATACTGTCATGTCGACATTCAGCTGTTTGCAAGAAACCAACAGCATCCATCGAGTAGGCTGTATCACAAGTGATTGGTTTGTAGGTGAGATTTTAAAAGTCTGATCGAGGAATGCAGATTTTGGATGCCAAGAGGGAGGCAGTTTGAGGCATGGAGAGACAGTGGGGCAGATGGAGGAGTCCGGCTGGGTGAGCTGATGTGGAGGAGATCAGTGATCTATGAATGATCAAGGTCACAGAGAGCCTTTAAAGTGAGAGGTAAAGTTCTGAAGTGGATATTCTGTTGCATTATAAGCAGATGGAGTTTTATGAGGGGTGTCTGTTATGTGATAGATGTGTATGCATCATGGTATTTATTTGGTGTAGTCTACTCCTAAATATGACACTTTTTACTTGGATTCAAACTCAATCTTCAACCCTTTACTTTTGTCCCTCCCAGGTCGGTCCAGCTGTCTGTCCCTCTCGTCGTTCATCATGAGCTCCTGGGTGGTGAGCAGAAAGGGAGAGCCGCAGTACCGCCGCCACTTCCTGACAGACAACAGCGTCTTTCACGGTAAATGTCAAGATAATTATATAAAATGTGATTTGCAGTGTGATTATTGCATGTTGTGGGAATGAACACTAGAGGGAGACTTATCTCAACTTAAGAGAATGTAATACTTTGGCTTTAGCAGAGAGTGAGATAAATGAAGCTATCTCTTCATTTTATTCTAGCGCAGGAAACCCTCTGCACTGCACTGCATCAGTGGGAAACATTATTGAAAAGAGAGGGTTTTTTAACTTTATAAAAATTTATGTGATGGATTTGTTATTTCCATTGCTTCAGAACATAATTAAACAAAAATCACATTCACCCATTCATGCACCAGTTCTCTCCCGTCATCAGCTGTGTGGAGGATCCAGTGCACGGTGCTCCACCGAGTATTTTGATCGTTCAGTGTTTCATCTATATCTGGGATGAATCGAAGCAGCATCCTGAGCACTGGAAAAAGGCTTTCTCTGCCAATAAGACATACATTTGTCCTCAGGGTGATTTGTCCACATCAGATCACATTAAGTGGTGACTCTAGAGCAGTATCTTGTTCCTCTGCCAGTAGCTTATATCTCCTGCTGCATTAATCTGTTTAAAGAGGATGTAATGGATAGAAACATGGGCGAAGTCCACATCTCCAGAACACATACAGACTTTACTATTTATCAAATGCAACCAGACAAAAACATCTTTCTTTCCTTGTTATCCTCCTCTAAGTGGAACTAATTCCCGGCTTTAGTTTGATCTTGATTCATGAGATTTGCAGCAGAAAATCCATCAGATAAATCCATGACAAATCTCTGATGTCTTGGTGTTTGTCTCACCTACAGCAGACAGATTACTAAAACCTCCACCTTTAACTGCGCCCAGCATTTACACCCCACCCCTGCTGGCTGTCAGTTGACTGGAGGAGGAAAAGGCTTCAGCCGTTCTGTTTGAGCTGATTGATGTAGGAAGAACACGTGTTTGTTTCCACTTCGCATTGCTGCGGTTTTCATGCATGCTTTTTCCATACGTTTCTCAATGCATTTCCTTAGATGGTTGTGGTTTCAGAGTCCACAGGGTTGAAACGAGGATGCATTTTAACTGAGCAGGCACCACGTCCGAACAACCTCTGACTGCATGTCATATCGAATATCTGTCGGTTAAATGCTTTTTGATGCTGGACAAATGGATGAAAAGAAGAGTATGCTCCCCCGTCGCCGCCACGGCGTTCCTACGCCGACAACCCTACGCCGCTACTGAACATATCTTGCTCCTGCGTCAAGGGAACGCCCTCCTCTGCCAAGCCGCTAGCAGTCACAACAACAATGCGGCTTCCGTAGTTCCGGCTTTACCTAGACATAGATCTATAGACATAGATTTCTAGACGTACGTATCTAGACACGCGTGCATTTACCGAACATATATCTGCATATGACATATCTGGTGACACCGGTGTGGTGGAGGAGAGGCTGAGCAGACCGTGATGAAATATTGGTGAAACTAATGAGCTTTTGGACGATTAAAGCCGTTTTCGGAGCGGCTATACACATAGCCCCGTCTGCTAACAGTGCTAACACTGCTAACTATAGGGATGTGCGCCGCTCAATTTTGGATCGCAATTTCTCCCGAAGCACTGTTCGGATCAGAAAAGCATTTCGGGTGAGTTCTACTTTATTCTATAAACAACGCGAAAGCGGACCAATCACAGCCCTCGACGTTCACGTCACCACGCGTCGAAACGACGCGAAGTCACAATTTTCGGGAGCGCACGTCAAGCCCCGACGTAGCCCGACGTAGCCCGTCGTAGGGCTACGACGTCTACGTCGTAGGAACGACGTAGCGGCGACGGGGAAGTATACTGAGGCCTTAAGGCCTTTAGTTGGATATCAGATCCCGTTTCCTTATTTCCTCTCAGTAATGGGTTGTCATTTCCTGTGTGTTTCTTCTCTTCCTGCCATTTCCATATTTTCCACATGACTTTGCTCCATCCCCTCGGTGGCTTTGTGAGCGACGGAGTGGCTGGTGGTCTTTGTCTGGCTGTGGTAACCTTCATGAATCAGTCAGCGGGAGAAGAGGGTGTGTTGAAGCGGGAGGTTTCTGGCAGATGTGAATAAGAAGAGATTTACTCTTCAGGCAAAGCCAGCAATCACTGGGAGGAGTGGGCCACCTGCTAATACACAAGAGACCAATAAAAGCATGCAGGGAAGCACTGAACTGAGAGTGACATTGGTGTTCAAACATGTCTTTTTGTTCCTCCAGACACTTCTAATCGATTTGGTAACCTTTGCCTCTGGCACACTCAGCGGTGGACTGTGTGTGCGCCTCTGTGACTCCGAACATGTTTAATGTTATTCTAAATGAAATGGCTTTAATGTGGAGCAGTGAACGAGAATAATCTGGCAGCTACAGTTTGACTGGACTTTCATTAGGGAAATGACTCAACTGGATTATATACTGGGCGCATGTACAGAAACGCGCTCTGTTTAATTTAACAAAAAAAAAAAAAAAAAAAATCCAATCAACCTATTGGTTATTGTTTGCTCTGGATTTGGTCATTGTCACTTTCTGCTCGTGTTTCTGTGTAAAACATTGACACCCCAAGCTGAGGAAGACGCAGAGGGGGGCAGCGTAAAGTGGGTCATATCTCCATGCGCAACGGTGCGTTTTTCTCGGTCCTAAAGCTGTGCGTCGAAGAACAGCGGACTAAAAACAAACAGGCTGACACCACAAAGTTCATTTTGCCAGAGGAGATGAAACAGTCGCCCAACAGCCGAATCAGAGAGTCCGCTGAAGCTGATGAAATCGCCCAAATGGCCAACTCTGACGGTTAAGCCAGCGCTTTGCGCGCTATCACTCACTGTCGCTCATTCCACGCCCGTCTTAAGCTGGTGTTTATGAGCAGCATCCACCCTCCGTCAGCCCGGACGGCGTGTGAGGAATCGGCTTATGGTCTCTCTCCCCTGTGTTTCTCCCCCCGGTGAGACGCGAGGATGTGCGCGCACAGACTGTGGATGTTTGGGGGCGGTTAGTGAATCCGCTGCGCAGAGCAGACCGCACAGGGAGGCGGGCGCGGAGCAGCAGTCTGCACCTGGGACTCCTCTGGGTTTTTTTTTTTCTTTTTTTCTCTTTGGCAAAAACAAATTGACACTTTATCATCATGGCGCGTTTAGCACGGAGCAGTGGACTAATGTGGGATTGTTTTCCGTGGCGTTTTGGCTTTTCAAACCGTTCCAATTAGGGAGTAAAATCGATGCCCAAAGCGCACAGGGGGACCTTATGAGACCACCAACTCCTGGTCCCAAATGGCAGAGCTCGAAGTTTGTAGGAATCTCAGTCTGGAGAAGGGTGAGTGATCATTTTAAGACTATAAATGTTTTTTTTTTCTTCATGTTTGTGCCATCTGTAGAGATGGATACTCTGTATGGTGCTCACATTCCTCTGGTTGCTCATGAGCCAACATTCAAATTCAAGCTGGAGCCTAGTTTGTCTTTTGCGCTGGGGTTCTTATTCATTATCCAGGATTCTGCACACATGCGTGAAATTAGTCTTAATTGATAATAGGCAATGTGCATGTGGGGCTAATTATGTAACAATTAGGCTCAGATTTGTTGACATTTTCGATTCAGAAAAGCAAAATTACGTGATATCACTCAGATGGTCTATTTACATATGAATTTTGATGCTGTTGACACCAATTATTGGATTAGTTAAAAGCTTTCGTTGAATGCAGCAATCAAGCAGCGGGAAACTGTCCCTGGTGCTGAAAATACCCCTCTGTGCCAGTCACTAGGGGGCAGAAAAAGCCTCTGGATGTGTGAAGACTCGCTCTAGCCTCAATCCGTGAAGATCTGGGAGCATCACATCCTTTACAACTCTCATCTCCACCTCTCTTCACACAAACCCACCCGTGCCCGAGGTGCTTTATTGGGTCTGTCACTGCAGCGCGTGAGAGACTGTCAGAGCGCATAACATTGTCATGCAGCTCAGGGAAGGAGATGGACTGGACCCCAGCAGAAATAGGACCCTCTTGAAAGCCGTGCAGAGCGTGCTGAGCGCCACACCGTGTGACAGCGCTTTGCGTCTGGGTTCGATGGTAGGATTGATGTCCCAGCCTTCCCTGGGCTATTATAGCAACCCTTATGCTCTCTCTCTCCCATATGCTGTCAAAAAGAACCACAAGCACTTAAAAAGTAGGATGTGTCAAGCTGTCAGTCCTGGCCCGCTGTGTGGGTCGGTGTGTTGGACCTCTGCTGCCTTCAGTGGACAGGGAGCCCACCTCTTCATTGGTTTTGGCCACACTCATAGACAGGCAAGTGGTCCAGAGAAGATGACAGTGAAAGGAAGGTTTGGAGGCGCATGCATGGCTGCTTATCTCCTCCACATGGAGGAAATGGCTTTTCCATGTAAAATGTGTTTCTCCCTCATGTGTCCCCACTGTACTGATGATGATGAATCTCAGCACGGTCCCTCTGTTTTCCCTCTATCCCCTCTTTTGTCTCTGCCTCTTCCTTTTTGTAGCTCCGGGGCAGAAGCAGCAAGCAGGCACCAGGAGGGAACACATTCAAATTTTTCAAATCTGTGATTTCCCCCTCTTCCCTCTGCTTCCCTTTCATTTTGTTGGACTGAGTATTCACAAACTGAAGCAGGAAACATGAAACTGCAATCGCCTCACAATATCAGAATTTATTGAGGTTTATTTCTTTAGGTAAGCTATAATTTCATGGAATTTATTTTAATATGAGAAGTAATGCTGGTTATAAAAAAGACCTCTTGTATCCAGTTTGCAGTAATCACATATTTCATTCATTCCTGTTCTTTCTTTTTTCCATTTACTTCTGAAGGACTATAATTTGCATCACATGAAATTTCCCTCATGTTGAGTTACTGCATCTGTTTGTCTTCTGACTTTGCTACAGGCACACTGCATCTATTTTTGCCTCAAGCATACAGAGTGGGTTTGTACGAAATGGGTTTCTAAAACCTACAGGAACACTTCAGGCTACCGCCAGACGAGTTGTATAGTATGATCGAGGTTAATTGGGACATAGGAAGCAAATTATCAATAATTACCAGCTTTTATTTCATTTCCATTCCACTCCTCAGCTCTTAATGAGCTCTCCTGCAGCTTTCCTCTGCTGGTATCAAGACTTTTAGGCCTCTCCTGTGTCCCGACTTGAAGCGCGGAGCAGGCGGTTATGACTTCTGACGTTCCCTGTGAAGCGGCTGAGATCTGACGGGTTCACGTGGCCGTCTGGCTCTGCCGCCAAAGATACTGCATCTCTGTTTACTCGCAGGCATCCGGCCTGGCTTTGGGAAGGAAAGAAGAGGCTCGAACATCGCGAGCACGGCCAACATCAATATATACCCACCACACACCACAACACACACACCCACACCACACACACACACACACACACACCACACACACACACACACAGGCCTCAGTTCCTTTGAAGTCAGAGCTGAACTCCTCCACTCGGGGAGCCCCTCGTAGCATCTCTAGCGAATGCATTATCATGCTGCAGTTGTCGTGTGTTTATTTTTATTCCGGTGCTGCTCCACGCTCAGCGCCCCGGGGAACCTGGGAACCCATTTGTAGCATTGGCGACTTGAGCGCCGCCTTGAGCGCTCTTAATTAGGTGAAGTGACTGACTGTGCGATAAGAACGTGTTTTTCCTCTCTTTGCTCATCGCTTCCCTGCTATTTCCTAACCTTTCATGTCACTAATAAGGAGGGCCCAGTAAAAAAATACGTGCAGGTTTTTCTTGTGTAATTAGTTTACTTTAGAAGGTATTCATGCTTTAATGTCTCTCCCGAGGTCACTTTAGTTCAGACTCGTCGTCGTGCTGCTGCAGAATATGAAATATTTAGACTGCAATAGTGAGGAAACAGTCTCTGATTACACGTCATTTTGGAAGACATCCATCATCCGCATATCACTGAGGACTGATTGATCTATTTTTTTTTTTTATCTTTTAACGTCTAGGCTGTGCATCCAGTTCTCCGTCTGAACTCAGAGAGAACCCACAGAGCATGACGGAGAAATAAGAATTTTAATTGAAAACTTGATCAAATGTGATATTCATGAATGGAAAAGATTCATAACTGGGTGAAGGAGATTTTTATTTGTTAGCTATGGTTTGTATTCTCAGCATGGTGTGGATGTTGGGAACTGATGGGATATCCCTTCACTCTGCTCCAGTATTCAGCTCCGATTGAGACTTTCCTCAGTTCAGTCTGTCCTCTTCCACTCAGTACAAAACCATGCAGGCACCAACACACCAGGATAACAGCCGAGCAGCGCAGTTGTTTACGACTGACTTATCGGATCATGAAAATATTTCTGTGGCTTTCCCAGACTTGAATATGCTCGGGCCAGAAACCTGAGCTGGTGACGGAGCTCTGGATGACAGTCGTTATTCAGTATCATCATTTTAGCTTCAAAAATAGTTTTTGGGCTTTTCTTTACATCACAACCTTTTTTCTCTTTTTCGTACAAGTAGTTTTGTCCATGACTCAAGAAGTTTTGGTACAATTTTCCTAAAAAGCATTGATAAGAAACAAACCATTAAGCCAGATGTTTACAGAAGTGACGGTAAAAATAATTCATTCATAAATAATTCACACAATAATTCATCGAACTGACTACAAACCCCGACCTGATGAAGACTCCTTCCTGGCTCTTTCCATGACACACAGTCGTAACAGAGAAGTGTTTGAGGCAGGTCTGAGACATCCGCCAAGGGACTATTAGAAATAATTGGCGTGAATGTTTTGAATGAATTCATGCATGTTTGTTATGCCCTGTGAGGAAAGTGTGGATCCCTGCAAACGCTCACTGTAATGCAGATGGTCCTTTAATTGCAGGGTCGATTGTTTAATGCCCCACTCCTTTGTTACAAGTGTTGAAATTTCCTCGGTCATAATTCTCTCCTAATTGCATGGCATTGTGACAATTACTACGGCGTGAGTGCAGGCCATTTGCATTATTTATGAGGTAGAACAGCTTAACTGGACTTCTCTCTGTGTGTTTAGACATGTAATTCCTGTAGGAAATTCTGTATGAGTGAGATTTAGTATGCATGCATGATCCCAGCTGCTGGGCTGTGTTGGTAGATCACCATTAAAGGGACTAAAGGCAAGATTTGTGAAAAACTACACATGCATTTCCAGTTTATTCAATGCTAATGGGCCGTGAAGCATTAAAAACCTAAAATAACAGGCCAATCCGCGTATCTGTCTGTTGCCTTATACAGGCTGTGTGCCACAGAATTTGTTGCAGTTCGGGGTCCGAATTTCCCCCGCAGTCGTGGGGATGTGACGTAAATTGACGCCGCATGCGTCCCGACAGCTCTGGAACAGGAAGAACATGTCCGCCGTGGACACACTGCAGGGATACAAATGGATTCTTCAGCAGCCATCAAACGACCTGCGTCCACTCAAAGCCCACAAAAAAATGCCACCACGAAGAAAATAAGGACTTTATCAGCATTATCTCGTGAGTTAAAAAAAAAAAAAAAGACCGACAGACAGTCTGTAAAGTGTTTGTGCGCGCTCCCGTGCTGCCTTGGCTGGTGGCTGCAGTTACCCACAGCGCCTATCGCGGCAGCACTGAGGTAAATTTTGTAAAGTTGACTTAAGTCCCTTTAAAACTACAAACCAAGTGATAATTGAACAGTGAATTTAAGTTTTGTAGGTAAAGTTCTTTATAATATTCTTTTAGGCATTAAATAGGATAAATATAAGATCTATGTATTTAATCCTAGTGTTGTCCATCCATCCATCCATCCATTTTCTACCGCTTATCCGGGGCCGGGTCGCGGGGGCAGCAGTCTCAGCAGGGATGCCCAGACTTCCCTGTCCCCAGACACTTCCTCCAGCTCCTCTGGGAGGATCCCAAGGCGTTCCCAGGCCAGCCGAGAGACATAGTCTCTCCAGCGTGTCCTGGGTCTTCCCCGGGGTCTCCTCCCATGGGACATGCCCGGAACACCTCCCTCGGGAGGCGTCCAGGAGGCATCCTAAACAGATGTCCGAGCCACCTCAGCTGGTTCCTCTCGATGTGGAGGAGTAGCGGCTCTACTCCGAGCTCCTCCCTGGTGACTGAGCTCCTCACCCTATCTCTAAGGGAGCGCCCAGCCACCCTACGGAGGAAGCTCATTTCGGCCGCTTGTATCCGGGATCTTGTCCTTTCGGTCATGACCCAAAGCTCATGACCATAGGTGAGGGTGGGAACGTAGATTGACCGGTAAATCGAGAGCTTCGCCTTTCGGCTCAGCTCCTTCTTCACCACGACGGACCGATACAACGACCGCATCACTGCAGCCGCTGCACCGATCCTGTCAATCTCACGCTCCATCCGTCCCCCACTCGTGAACAAGACCCCAAGATACTTGAACTCCTCCACTTGGGCTAGGGTCTCTCCACCAACCTGGAGGGGGCAAGCCACCTTCCTCCGGTCGAGGACCATGGCCTCGGATTTGGAGGTGCTAATCCTCATCCCTGCCGCTTCACACTCGGCTGCGAACCGCCCCAGTGCATGCTGTAGGTCCGGGTTCAATGAAGCCAACAGGACAACATCATCTGCAAAAAGCAGAGATGAAATCCTGTGGTTCCCGAACCGGACCCCCTCCGGCCCCTGGCTGCACCTAGAAATTCTGTCCATGAAGATTATGAACAGAACCGGTGACAAAGGGCAGCCCTGCCGGAGTCCAACATGCTCCTAGTGTTGTGATTCAGATTATTTCTTGGCTGAGAGTTGTTTCTGGTTTGTAGCAGCATCACTTTACTCTCAAATGCTAACATGCAGCAACTATAGTGATATCTTTTTCATTATTGTTCTTTTAATATTTACCCCAAAGAAAGCATCTTCTCCTGTTTTTAGAAATTCTTGAAAAGATAAACTAACAATCTGTTGAGTAAACATGCAGATGTGGCGTTGATTACTCCAGCCAACTCACAGCATTCCTGTTTTAAAGCACAATATTGGTGGAGATATTTAGAAATGGGGCACAGGGCGTCTCGAGGCCTTTATCTGCAGAGTTTGCATGTTCTTCCTGTGTGTATGTGAGTTTTCTCCAAGTATCTTTTTCCTCCCACAGTCCAGAAACAGACATTTGTGTTTAATTGTTGACCGGAGGCTTTGACTGGCTCCAGCTCCTCCTCCTGAACAAACAAGGTCATAAACGGCCGCTTTAAGGGAATCTCAGTGAAACTAACAGAGTTTGGATATATCGTGTACTGAAAATTTTCCGTGAACTTCAACGGTTGTTAAATTTCCTGGATGATAATTATTTGAAAGTGAAAGTGTGATCAAAAAATGTGCAAAAGTAAAAGTACAACATTCTCTTTTTTTTGACAATATAGAAAGAATTTGTGCTTTTCTTGTCATTTCCAGTCACGTTTGACTGCATTACCTATCATGTGGGACTTAAATTCATGTTTCCTACATGTCTCTAAAACAAACAAAGAATTTAAAAACCTCCTCCTGCACTGCCGTTATCTAGCAAGAATGTTGTCTGTTAAAAGAGACATCTTGACTGCAAAAGTGAAACCTAATAGAGGACACGTTCTAAAAACATAGTTTGAAGGAGCAGATTAAAAAGTGTAAATTATATTTAAGAGTAAAGTGATGTGATTGAATTGTTCAGGTTCTCCATATAGAATTTAATGCATTTAATAACTTGTTTCCCCCCAGTGACAGTTGTACGGAGTGTATTGAGCAGATACAAGGTGGTGAATTGAGTGAGTCAGAACAGTTAACATGACAGTGGCTGAAAGTTGTGCCTGCTGCACACGGCTGCGATCTACATGCTGGGCTTGATAAGTAGGTTAATGCAAGCTGCCCCACGGGACACGATCTGGACTCTGTTGTTCTGTAGGGTTGCTGGGAATAAGTGAAAATCTTGTCTTTCTGTCATGTCGGTGTGTTTTCCGTGCAGCATTTATTTGCCCGTGTTGTCTGTCTGCTCTGGTTTTTAAAACAAAGCAAACACGTTATTGCATGGCAGCTCGGTGCCGCCGTCTCTTTGCACTGTGCTTGTTATCTCTGGATGCAAGCGTGTTTCCTGTGTTTCCTTTCGGTGGCGCGTCAGGTGGATTACAGACTCCGGCGGTCCCACAGGTGCAGATGTGAGCGTCTGTCTATCTGCTTTAGTCCTGACTGACAGCTGATCCGCGCCGTATGCCTGCTTTTTGCCTAATATATCCGAGGTTATGCTTCAGGCCGCCGTCAGCCTGAACAAAAACACGAACATGGACAGAACACATCAATGAAACGCCGCTCCATTGTTTGTACATAATGCATCATTATAATACTTGATCAATCATGACATTAATCACTTTGTTGGCCGTCTTGCTCTCATCGGAGATGGAGTTTGGATTTCGCCATGGCATCAGTGCAGTTCTGTCACCAATGTGCCCGCGGCGCTCATCCCAACATGGCACGGCCTGATTTCCCAACACATTTATCCAGAAGTCGTCATCCGCCACAGAGCTGTGCGCCCGACTAATTTAATTTCATAAGCTGTTGAAGATCCCGAGAGGAACAGCGGAGCGGGACAGAGACGGGATGACATGTCCCCAAATCCAGGCAGATACTGTTCGTAAGAAGGAGATGCAACGGGATTATATGAGTCACGGTTCAAGGGGTGAACGTCTTTGATTTACTCCACCGCAGCAGCGTTGAAAGATATCAAACATCTCACTGGCAGATTATCTAACCTGAAAGCTGATTGGTCATGGATTGTGGATCCAGCGTCTGATTGTTTTCTTGTCTTTTGATATTTGTCAGAAAATGAAGAACAGAATAAGGATGTGGAAGTGCAAAGAGAAAAGTATTAACCTTTTATTTTCTCTTGGAAAGTTTTCAGAATGAAGTTTCCAAGAAAAAAAAAACCTCAAAATATTTGTTCCTGTGAATCTGAAATTTGAGAATCTATGAAAAACCACAGAGAGAGGAATTTCTTGTAATAGGATTGTAAGATGCTTCAGGTTCTGTTTTGGCTTCTGTTTGGGCCAAGTGTCTGATAATGACAATCATTGCATCTGATTGGTACTTTCAGCTTGATATGAATTTATTTGTTGACATACACTAAACTCTTACATGTGTGGCAAATAAATGTGCTCATGAACTCCAATTAATTATCTTTTTTCAAGATTCAGTGATGATTTTATCCCATTTAAAGCTGTAAAAGGTGTTTTTTGGTCAATTTGATCCTTCCTAGTGCAAAGAGATTGCTTCATGATAGCATGTATTTTTTATGGACACTTTCACTTAACTGGCCAATAAAGAGTTAAGTTCAGTTTCGTATTTCTAGTTCACAAAGCTTGACGTCAGTAGTAAAAATTTCCCAATGAATAACAGGATGTTACCTCGACTGTCTCCCGTCTCATTTTACTACAGATTGAAAACCGACCGGCGGGAGACTCGCGTCCCTCCTGAGATCCGTTCTCATCAAAGAGAAGTTTATCCCCATTTTCAAACATTACATCACGGCCATGCTGTGGTTTGTGGGAGTGAAACACAGCATTAACTCTGCTCTTTGCTGGAAGCTACAGGTGGGATCATTCAATATTTACGATGGGAGGGATGAAATGCTCCAATGTGAGGTGAGGAAAAAGTGAACATTCTTATTCCGTGCTGTGAGCTTCAGCCTCTGTGGCTCCGCTGGTAGAGCGGTTCGATTCTCAGAGCTGCTGGTTCCATCACACATTTACAGTCTGTTCACCATTCTCTGCACCATTACTGTACTTTAATATGATATAAGATGATTCAAATTGTATTAAACGAAAAAAGAACCGGTATCAGCATCCACAGAAATGTCCAAGTCTTTTTTTTGGCTTTGTTTAAATCCGTTTTGAAGATACAGGCTGCTGGTGTGAGCGTTTATCTCTCAACAGCTCAGCGCGTCTGGTCCCTCTTTACACAAGTGGGCTTTTATTTGTTTCTGAGTGCAGCTTTTCTGAAGAGCTACTTTTGCCTTGAGAAGTGTTCTGGGTGACGAGTTGCAGTGCAACATTTCATTTTCAAGAATACAGCGCTCCAGCTGAAACTACAGAGTAAAGAAACTCTGAACAGGGCTGCTGAACTGGCCCCTGATGTGTTCTCTGCTGCTGCTCATTTGGCTGCTTCATCATTATAATGCAAAGCAAACAGCGTGCGATCGCACCGTCCGTTTGTCTGGCAGGGCGACTGCAGTTTGGGGTTTTTCCCGATTGCCTCGTCAAACAAAAGGGAAATTCCGGATGTGAAACTCAAGCTGAGAGGACTTCACCCCCGAGAGGGGAAAGCTAGTTTGTAGTACTGAGCGCATTTAGTGAGAGATGGACAGATGTGCTGTCTCTGACTTTTCCTGCAGCGCACACACACACACACACACGCACACACAGACACACACACTCTGCATGTCAGTCCATTAAACCTGGGTTTTTTGTAGTGCATTTTCATGAATTATGTCATCCCTGCTTCCCGCTGGTTGACCCTAATGATCCCAGCTGATGTGAGCGGAGACACACATCTGCTGCACTCTCCTCCTCCTCCTCCTCCTCCTCCTCCCCGGCTCTTCATAATCACTGCACAAACTGCACAACAATGCCGTCTAAATCCGCGTGTGGAGACAGTGTGCTGGCAGCCCAACTGACCCAGCTGCTCATCTTCTTAGAAACATCGGCGAGGGCTGGATGAGGTGGGGAGCAGAGGACCAGATGACTGAAGGAAAAGGTGGACGTGTGTGTGTGTGTGTGTGTGTGTGTGTGTGTGTGCAGAGAGGAGCCGAGGCTGTCAGATGAAGGTGCTGCCTCAGATCAGAGCACAGCGCCGAGGAAGATGAGCAGCAGGAGTTTTGGTGCGCTTCCCCCTTCTTTGTAGTGTGGAGCCTGGCTGTCAGAGGTCGCTCCGGACTGTCCGCCGAGCCCGATGTGAGGAGAAGCACAAGAGTCTCTTTCTTATTTCCTGTTTTTTTCGGAGGAGGTTTTAGCTACAGGTGCAGTCGGGTGCTTTGCACACTGGGACTCATCGGAGGTGGATTCCCGGCTGATTTTCTGGCACGGAAATGGATGGAATTTGCTCTTCGTTTTTTGCTCCCACTTCTTTATCTCCCAACAAACTGAATTCAAACTTTATTTATAATTCTGCCGAAAAGTCTGCCGCCTTGACCGTAGCGACCCTCCTGGCACGCAACATTTACCACATTGGAGGAACCTTGGCCGTTCCACAGAAATGCAGGCTGACACAGTACGGTAAGTCGTGTTTATCCAGTCGGTGTCAATAAAAGAAACTCAAAACGTGTGCGTCTTTCAGTCCGAGTACACACAGGTGAGACATTTCATTTCAACGTCTTTCACTTCGCCTTCTTCGACTGATGCGGTGCGTTTGTGGTGTGAAAGCATGTCGTCTTCATGTCTCCGTTTCTGCTCAGGCTGTGTTTAATGTGTGCATGTGGACGAACATATTGCATCCTGAAGATGTTTTGTGCTGGAGGAGTTATTCATAGCCCAGGAATCCAGCAGCGGCTTATGTTTATGTATCAGGATATCCCCAGGATGAGCGGACCGCTCACTTTCTTCTGCTCTAACTTTGAACCTGCAGAAGGGTTGTCTTAATGAGCAGTTGCTCGTCACAGACACACACAGATTGAGCTACTTTGTGTTTGTATTTGTGTGGTTTGTCTCTGGTTCTGTGCAGACGGATGGTCACTCCACCACAGCGGATTTGCATTTGCGAGATAAACCTTCATGTCATGAGAGTTAACCAGCGGAACAAAGCAGGAAGCCCGATCTCTGGCCTGGCTTGTCAGTTTGGGTTTAATTGTTGCGTGTTGTGTTTCGTTACTGGTCAGACTGTCTGGGATTGCTGGATTGTGACATCTTGTGTCACATGAATATTGCATGAAGAACCAGGCAGATGCTGGTGAATATGAATTTGTGCAGTAATGAATAAATTATGACAAATGGTTGGCGTCTTGTCGTCACCTTCGCGCCAAATCTTCAGAATATCAAATATTTGCTGTGACTGACGGAGATTTGACTGAAGGGAAGGCTGACTGCGGCGTCACATTGAGATTAAAGATGACGGTTTGGATTAAAGTTGATGAATGAAAACTGCTGTTGTTGCTGATGCTTGGTCAGGCGCTCTGAGCCTCGTGCTCGCCTCATTGTGTGGATCAGAGGAAAAGTCTTTGTGCATCAGGTTATCAAAAAGGCGTCTTCATCGCCCACCCCATTAAAATCTGTTTGAATTGCCTTGGCCTCTTTGGCAAGGCGAAGCTTTGATCAGCGTCTTCTGTCTGCGCCGACAGAGCGGATGAGCTTTTCCTTTTTGTTTTTTTTGTTTTTTTATTTTAGCATATTTTCCATTTACGCACATGAACACAGACAGAAATTTGGAGGGTTGGACTTTGTTAAAAGATACACAACTCGCTACAGATCGTGGTTTTCATACCTGGGTGGAGCTGCCATGTTTGGCTGTCATTTTTAATCCCTGCTTGTCAGTGTGAGGCAGCAGAGCCAAAAGGCTGCCGTCTGGGATAACGTGCGCGTTAACGCCAGCTGTGGTTAAAAGACACCGGCTTCAGTTCCTTTGATTTGCCTGCTGGGTAGATCCAGAAATTGAAAATTTGCACTGATCTGTATGCTCATGCTGGAGTTGTCTGGCTGCTTGAAGGGAAGAGATAAACGTCAGGGTGTTGAGGCCGATGGCCGCCGAGAGCCTCTCGCATCAGATGTCATTTCGTGGTTATGAGCCGACTCTCCACGTTGGAACCCAATCGGCTTTTTTGGGTCTTCGGTCTAACCAGGTTTGAGGTTTGACTCCTCCCAGAGCCCACAGAGGGATGGAAGGGAGAGGAGTGAAAATGGGAAGGAGATGCGGTAGAAAACTGGTCCGTCTCAGATTTTGTTTTTTATTTATTTAACCTTTATTTAACCAGGAGAATCCCTTGAGATTAAAAACCTCTTTTTCAAGGGAGTCCTGGCCAAGAGGCAGCAAAGTTACAACTGTTGCAATAAACATCAAAAAAAAAAAAATCCATAACAAATTACATAAACAATACAATTTAAAGAGTCCATTTCAAGTGCTTTCAGTCTGGCTTTGAATTTGTTCAATGGGATAAGCTCAGTTAATCTCCAGTTTTTCTGTAACGTATTCCATGTAGTGGGAGCAGAGTGGATGAAAGCTCTTTTCCCCAGTTCTGTTCTTGCAAAAGGAACACAGAGCAACAAATGATCATTTGAACGCAAGCCGTAGAATCAACACTTCTTTGTGTGATTAAGTTACATATGTAGGAGGCAGTAGACCAAGCATGGCCTTGTAGATAAAAATGTACCAATGTCCCAACCTCCTGGTGGACAAGGGCGGCCATCCCACACGACAATACAAATCACAATGATGAGTCAGAGCTCTGCAGTTGGTAATAAACCTCAATGATGCATGATAAACAGTGTCAATCTTCCGAAGACATTGAGCTGAGGCATTCATGTACAGCAGGTCTCCATAATCTAAAACTGATAAAAATGTTGCAGTTTCAAGACGAACTGGTAAGGAATTTATATCGGTAACATGGAAGTTCTCTAATTCTGCACAGCTGAGATGCAGTGATTAGAAAAAAAGTCCCAACTGGGTTATTTTCATCTCTCCTCGCTCTCTTTTTCTGAAAAACCTTAGATGTTTATTCACTGAGGGACCAGCAGCTCGACGGTTCGTGTTCTTTCTAGTGATGGTGAACAGCGTTTATTCGCTTTGGGCCTGATTTCTAATGCTACATATCTAAAGGCTGGAGGGATGTTTCTGGATGCTTTCTCTCGCCTGACTCATTGATTTCACAGCTTGAGACAGTAGAAAATGCCAATTCACAGGAGCAGAGACTCAGAGGACCCACATATGTCCGTGTCCTGTGTGTCACTTTTAATGAAGCAGCCTTGAATTTCAGACGTCGTCTTTCCATGTAAATAATGCAGTACGCCCTATTTTTTTTAATGATTAATTCTTTTTTCCGACATTCTGGAGCCTCTTATTATTTTCCGCTGCTCAAAAAGGATCTCTACCAAGACTTTAAAGTCACAGGTCATGAGCTTGATTTTATGTTAATACATACAATGAGATAAATGATCAAATATCTTACACGAAAGATGAATTCACATAAGAATGATCTACATATAGTGTAAATTAAAGTACACATAAATGATTCATCTATTATAATTACTGACTTTGTGAGACTGCAGTGAAACCATTGGCTTCTATTCTTTTGCACATTTAAATTGCATTGAGGTGGATTATATTTTGTGAATGCTCGTTGAAATCAAAATTTTCACTAGAAGTTTGAATGTACAGAAGCAACATCCAGGTCAATGTTACTGTTGTGTTGTTCATCAATAAAGGAGCAAGTGTGGTGTCAAAAGTGCTACTGATCCCCTTGAACATGAACTTTTTTATGTTATAGTTTTGTCCAGCTCTACTTTGAATTATGATACTAAGAACTGCTTTTTTTGCACGAGATTTCTGCACTTCGATTTGTCATATCAGATGTCCACATCAGTAATCCGCTCTACTTTAGCTGAATTCAAGCAATGACACTGATGCATTCTATAAAAAGTGACCTTTGCAGTCCATTAATCTGGGCTGAAACCTAATCTTGACAGATATACACCACTTGAAATCAGACTTTCTCCCCGTTGCGAGCGATAAGCTGGGGGTGAGTAAAAATAGCATTTAGCTGAACTGCAATTCATTCATTTGCACAACCCTGTAACAGGTTGTGGGACCATCAGTGCAATTATTATGTGCAGCGTACCTTTGAAATTATTGTAAAGGTGTGTGTGCGAGTGTGTGTGTGTGCGTGTGTGCGTGATCCTCCATGACTGAAAGAACTCATTAAATATCAAAAGGGATATTGGAGTTGATTCTAAGCCTGTCCTCAGGACAGAGCAGCCATTAACAAGCTCTGGGCTGAGTGCGCTCCATGTCAAATACACTTAACGGTGTGTTGTGGAGCCATGGGAGGAGTTTGAATCCCGCTGCTCTGAACATAATGGCCCGGATGTCAGAGCACATGTTTAAATGTTGTGTAGATTTATGTGTGTGTGTGTGTGTGTGTGGTGTGTGTGTGTGGTGTTTATAGATTGAAAAAAAGACATGTCCAGGAAGCTTTAGTACATTGTTTCTTTAATGAGGGTAACAAGCTGCTGTTATTTGTAAGACAGGCTTTTATTCCATACAGAAAACAACATGTACATTGTTTCATAGTGGTTGTATTTTGTATTTTAACATTTGTTTTTGTCTAAGCATGCTTAAAAAAAAATTCCTAGATTGTTTCCCTGGAGCAAGTACAATTAAAAGTGTTAAGTTTTTTATAACTGTGTTTTAAAGATGGTTATCTTTTTGTATTTAGCCAGAACACTGGAAATCTTGAGTGGGGTACTATTCAGATCGCCACGAAACTCAATAGGTGAATATCAAATATCCAAACTCTTCACTCTTAAGCCAAATGTAAATGCACTCCCATGTTGCTCATTAATTACTATCGTTAAAGCGCAATGGATTTGTTGTGTGCAGTTGATATAAAGATGAAAGATTTACTGCTTATAAAGATGTCAACAAATGTAATTATAGTACAATGAATGTGATGTTTGGCTCAGACATGATTATTTATGGATATATTTTTATTACTGTTGGGGAAATTAATCTCTTCACATACATCATAGAGCTTGGCTCCTCATGAGGAAATGTAGTTTGAGGCGAGGGTTAGGTTATGGTGATAGTAAAGGTTAAGCTTAGTCCAGTAACAGTCATTGTTAGGTTCAGGGTAAGTTTGCTGAAATTGAGTGTAAATCACTGTAGCGTCCCTGAAAGGCTTGAAAAATCAATATGTGTGAGGAAGGACTTGTTTCAAGAGCCTTATAGAGTCCAACACCTCAGAGCTGAGCTGACCTACCGTTTGGCCAATTAAATGATTTGTTGGCTTTAGAAAGGGAAGATGAGGTTTGAGGGAGACAGATATAGTTGTTTAGGTGAGATAAACTGTACAGAAATGTAAAATACTAAATTAATTTACCCTCTGTACTGCTGTAACATGCTTCAAACTGTGAAAAACAATAATACCTAAAATTTGAAGCCATGCAAACGTTTCCATTTGACACTTTCTGCTCTAAGCACAGCAATACCTGCACCGAGTCTTGTTTGACAGCAGCGTCGGGGTGAGTGGTGTCGGCAGAGTGTTGCATCAGGGGAGAGTGGCCTGAAGGTTAGAGAAGTGCTTCTGGTTCAGAGGTTCACAGGATGAAATCACACTGGTTTTCAGAGTGGGCTCTTGGGAATAGCTGCTCTCAATGGGTGTAGTTCGGGTTAACTGTGATGGATGGATGGAAGGAAGACAAATATCTCCCTCAGGGGGTCAATAAAAGTAATTAACCCACAGAGAAAAATGTACCGAACTTTAATTCCATGTTTTTGCCTGATATAATGCTTAAATGACACTTTGGTCCATTTTTAGATTTCAGGTTTGTCAGTATTTATCATGAAAGCAAATCTCAGACTTTGATTTATGCAGATTTTACAGGGTAAACGATATAAAGACTAAAATCCAAATATAAATTTATGTTCTCTCACGCAATTACAATCTTATCTTCTTTAAGGAAACATGTCTTTAACTCTGGACTGATGCTTTTACTGAAAAGTTCCATAGATCTCCTGCCTCTGAATGTGTGCACCTCCTCTCACCGTCTTCACGCCGTCCTTCGGCCTGGAAGACTTAACATCAGCTCCCGTCTTGACATTCATACGGCTGAGTGAAGCGGCCTTCAAAAACTCTCTGGACTCATTTCAGGCGAAGCGAGGAAACTGTTAAACTGACGGCGTTGTTCAGTTTTCACATCATATCGCTGTCAGAAATGCTGAAGTGTGTCTTTGTCCAACGTGTTTGCAAAATGTGTATTCAGCTTAAATGACGGGTAACAACTGCTGTCTTCTCTTGTGGGGGAAATGTCTCTTTTATATGGAAATACCAGGATTTAGAGGAGCCACCAAGAGCAACAATAGAAAATGACACATTCCTCATTACAATTTTGACGTCAGCTGAATAAAACAGTCATTCTTAATTGCTGTTCGTTGCTCTTTTGGACAAACTGGACCAATAACTTCAATTTAATTTGAAAACCTTCTCAGACAAACCGTCTTCAAAGCTGTCCCGAACAGATCAATGGAGCTAAGGATTATTTCCTTCATGTACTTTCACATAAAGAATCCTGCTTCACTTGACGTTCTCACTGAGCATGTGTTGGTCTTATGCATCTACGTGTTATGGTGAATTGTCCCTGTGTGTGATTGTGATGGCGTTCGCTGTGTGATGGACCTGGTCTTCTCCCAGTGATCCGCTGGGATCAGCTCCAGCTCCCTGAATCATGTCCACGGTTTAAGTTTGTGGGGAAAGAGGTTCTCAAAAGGATGGAGCGATCTGAATGCTTATCTATTTATCAGTGCATTATTTGTTTTGCTTTAAAGCTCTTTATTTATTGGGATGTACAGGCCATATGCTTTCACTGGCTTATGTCAACGTAAACCTCTTACACGGCACAAATAAAAGCCAGACTTATCTTTGTGCTCACACATAGAGATAGAGACACTCACGCATCCATTCCACTAATGAGGAGTGAAATCTCCCGTCTCTCCGCTGTCTTCTCTGTCTGTATCTCTGCCGCCAGTTGTCACGCAAAGTGAAAAGTCTGAAGTTTCGTCTTTTATCCTTTTTTAGATGCTGGACAGTGCTAGGCAGCCAAGCAATCAGACGCAAAAAAAAGTCATCAAATCAGCGGCTCTCTTCTCTTCCTCACAACACTCCATCATTACTTCTTCCTCTCCCCCTTTGCTTCTGTTCATTGAGAGTGTTTTAATTGAGGCTTCCCCAATAGAAAGCAGCTATAATTTCAGTCTCTCACTCCCAGCAAAACATGCATTTACATGCTGTGGCTCAACAGTGTGCAGCCGGGGCAGGCGGCTCGCCGCCATCAGCCTTTGCTCAGCTTTACAATCAGTCAGTGAGTGTGCTCTTTTGAGGCTGATTGGCACAGACATTTTTAAATGCCACAGTATTTAAAACAGCCTGCAGCCAACACTTTTTCCACGCAGCATTAATTTCACCCAAATTGACTCTACTCCACTACAGAGCAACAAAGAAAAAACAAAAAAATAAAAAATAAAAAGGGAGAAAAGACAGATTTTTGTACCAAATGTTTACCCGCAAATCCATCTGTCCATCCTCTATACTGGATTATTTCCAGGTAATCTGGTTTCATCCACACTCTGAATTGACTGTAGGTGTGAATGTGAGTGCATGAGGCCTGCGACGGTCGTGTGACTGTTTATCGTAGATACGTTCAATCCGGGGGCCGAAAACGGCTCATTTTGATCCCGAGTGGGCCAGTCCACTGAAAAAGCAGCAGAATAAACTTTAGATGCAAGATTTTTAGACAACTCCAAAGTTTTTCCTTTGTTTCTGTGCATTTTGTACAACTTGAATAAATTTACGGTTTAAAAAAAAAACCCAAATACGATGAAAAATTTGAGAAAGAATAAGTGTAATCTTAGCAAAACATCATGATACCAGATGATAAATTCATGAAATGACGTCCTCTGATTGTTGCATTTTACTGAAAGAAATCTGGAATGCTCTGGAATGTGCAGGAATGACTGAGACGCCAAAGTTGCGACTCGTAAAGGTGAAGTTATCTGCAGAAACGCACTGCAGGCCTGTCGTGGCATCCACCTGCTGCAGTGTGATGTTGGGTTTTTTTTTTTTTTTCTCGCAGCCTGCAGGCTCTGTGTGAACAACAAGATACTGATCAGATGAGTCTCCCTCTGTGGGATGTCTCTTTTTCCTCCCTCTCGGAGGACCAGGTCAGCGGCCAACAGAAAGGCGGCCCTGTCCGCTCGCACAGTGACATCTCTGTTGCTGCTTGGACTCTGACCCACATCCTCTGCTAACTGAGCGGCTCTGTGACAGTTTACCTCTCCTCTTCCTGAGACGATCCCAATGAAGCCGTACACCTGCTTCTTTCCTGCTCCACTGAGCCAAGTGTTTCCTCTTGTCCGCAGTGGAGCGATGCATGAGCGTGATGCAGTCCGGGACGCAGATGGTGAAGCTGAAGGCGGGATCCAAAGGACTGGTGAGGCTCTTCTACCTGGATGAGCACCGCTCCTGCATCCGCTGGAAGCCCTCACGCAAGAGCGAGAAGGCCAAGAGTGAGTACGGGCGCTCGCACGCGAACACACACAAACGCCTGGACGTCCACAGAGCCGGAAGGAACCCAATCACACAGTCCTGCTTTCCCTCACAGCAATTTAGAGTCTGATTTAAAAAAAAAAAAAAAAAAGGCACTCTTTAAATGACATTTGGTGTTGGTGCTAATTCATATTAGCTTTAGTAATTGCGGTATTGTTTTGATCTGTTTAATTATTCTCTGTTTGGGAGATTGGCTCCAGTTTGTGTTTAGTGTCTCAGTACATCACTTCGTGGTTCAAACTTCTGTGGCAAAACACAAACATTAGACAGGACAGGTTGGAAACTGGCTGATTTTGATAGATTTTCTCATCACTAAATCATTTTTAAGGGGACAACGTGAGTGTTTTGTCTCAATTTGCTGATCTGATTGTACAATTAATAAAAAAAAACATATGAATTCTCTGAGATTAAAAAAGTAATTCTGTTCTGTTTATTGTATGTCCACACTGTCACTGGACAAGACCTTTATAGCCATCATTAAAGGCAATCTTATCTTTTCATTTTGAATATAAAACCAACATAAATCATATAATTAGAAGGTCGTGTTTTCCGACAGTCACTCTGAAGTCTTTTGTAAATGTGTCTGTCCATTAGAGGCCACTGCTGCAGAGAAACAACCCAAAACCAGATACAAACAAATGAAAGAATGAGACTTTGTTCTCATGAGAGAAAGACTGACGGCTATGTTGATGCAGTTTAGTTCTGTAAGTTTGCTAAACGTCTAAACAATAACTGTGCACGAGTTGAACAGGTTCAATATGTCATAAAGATTCACTGTAATCTAATTCATGGTGTTTCTGAGTGTCTTGTGGGAGCACTGTAAGATATCACCAGCAGGGACGGAGGTTCAAAACGGGACCTGTAGAACCGTAAACCTGACTAATTCTTTTCCCTTACGTAATTTAAACATTATCCTTTTGTTTTTGTTGAGTGTATCATGATTTAAAGTGCTCTGCCATTTTCCTCTTTCAGTTGTGTTAACAATCCCGTTGTTCCTGGAACCACAAGTTTTATTTTTTTAATCTGAGTTCAGCACTCTGCTCTGACTCTGAAGGGATTATCATCAGAGATTTCAGGCCTCCTCAAATCACTGTTGATATTTTCCTGGTTTTAAAACCAACCCACAGATACATACGTCTCTCTACAGACCTGTCTTTACATGTGTGTTTAAAAAAAACCAGTGTGTTTGCCCGTCTGCATGCGTGTGTGTGTTTCCCTGTGTGTGTGTGTGTGTGTGTGTGTGTGTGTGTGTGTTGACTGTTCGATAAGCCTCTTAGATCCTCTCCATTGACATGAGCGAGAGAAGCGTACCACAGCTGCCCAATTCTTTCTCTGAATGTGTGTGTGTGTGTGTGTGTGTGTTCTGTCTGTCAAAGCAGGATCAAAACAACGCTGCCATATTGTTGGTTTCAATCAGAGCAGTATTGCGGGGATCAGATTATGTAAGAGGATGTGAGGCCTGACGGCGGCGGGAGAATGGATGAGGATGACTGCAGAACGGATTACTACCAAATGTTTTCGGGATTCCTAACGCCAATTAATTCCAATAAAAATAATCACATTGTTGATGCTTTAATGGACTAATTAAACACATTGGTTTGTTTTTTTCAACAGAGGAGACTTTATTATGAGGAACAAAAAGACGTGATGATTTGGCGGTGCTGGAATGAACCGTTTTAATTAAACGAGATGCAGTTAACAGCATTTTGAAGTGTTGAAGCTAGTGGCGGCGGCGGTACGATTGGTGGAACAAGCCATCACTGCGTGTGCTGTTGTGATGGTTATTTAATGCTCGGGTATTCTTGTTTCATTGTGGCGTCTCATATATCAGCCCCGCTATGGAAATGAGACGTTACATCTCAAGGGGCTTTCCTTTCAATAAGAGAACGTCCACGGCGGGGTTTAGTCATCCCGGCGCAGATCATCATCGTTTTAATTAGGAGACAGCGTTAACTTGCTGCATAAATGATAAATGACTCCTCCTAGTCTATTTTGAGACTTCCTTTTATTAATTATCTGCCTTTTTTCCTTCAATCCCCCCGTCCTCATTCCGTCAGTCACCATCGATTCGCTGTACAAGGTGACGGAGGGCGGTCAGTCAGACATCTTCCACCGCCACGCCGACGGCAGCTTCGACCCGGCCTGCTGCTTCACGGTGTACCACGGGAACCACATGGAGTCCCTGGACCTGGTGACGTCCAACGCCGAGGAGGCCAGGACCTGGATCACGGGCCTGCGCTACCTGATGGCCGGGATCAGCGACGAGGACTCGCTGGCCAAGCGCCAGCGCACACACGACCAATATCCTTTGAGCGATGAGCCACACACACACACACACGCTGCTTCAACATCACACAGCTTTCTAGAAGGGACACCTTTTCTTTTTAAATGGTTTTATTTTCTACATATATGGGAAAATAACTATTAAAAAAAAAAAAGCTCTGAATGTCTTTTTTCTTTTTTTTACACTCAGGATCAGGGGTGTCAAACATAAGGCCGACGTTCCAAACCCGGGACGTAAGAGGCTTTATCCAACTAGATTTCAGAGAAAGCACTGATTTTTTTTTTTTAACAGACTTCTTAAAAGTAGCGAACACAAATGACACACAGAGCCGAGCTGAGATGTGGGTGATGCTGACAGACACCACATCACGATCACCTGGCTTGGGCATCAAAGCCGCGCTGTCAGGGCGGAGTCGGGGAAACATGAATAAAGCAACAGCTGTCGGAGACGTTTGACTGCGTTTTGCATCAGAAGCTGTCATTAGAATTGGCTTTATTCTGAAGTTGTTGTCATTTTCTGTGGCAATTGTTGTGGTTTTTGTGAAAATATAGACATTTTCATCACATGTATTCTGCAATCCCAAACACTCGCCGCTCTACGCTTTCCTTAATGTGTGCGATACGTGGATGAAGCAGACGTTCGAGGAGGCCGACAAGAACGGAGACGGCCTCCTGAACATCGACGAGATCTACCAACTGCTTCACAAGCTGAACGTCAATCTGCCCCGCAGGAAGGTCAAGCAGATGTTTCAGGTCAGGAAACAAACGACGACCTTTAGTTCAGACAGGGGAACAGTGTGCTGCGCTAAAAGAAGACATCTAAACGGAACCAGACAGAACTACCCCGACTGCAGTGCTAGTGCTGTCCTTAAGCCTGCTGCTTCCTTCAGGTTTAAGGGAAAGGTCAGAGATCTTAAGATTCTTCAAATTTGAGAAAATCAATAATGAACCATTGACTTTGGTTTAAGCTCAGGGAAACAGAGACTTTATGAAGTACACTGTGTGCCCAAACATAACTCACACCTGGATTATGGCTCATTTAACACAAATGTAAAGTAAGGTTACTAAAGATAGCTTTAAATATTCTCTCCACTCCATTTCTCTAAGGGACTAAACTCAATGTGAAAATCATGGTGTTTTACACGAGAAATGATTCCCTCAACACATCATTTATTCATCACTAAAGTCATCCAGTCCTCCTCACTGAAGTCCATGCCGAAGGACTTTCACTCTACTAATCATGATCGCGTTTAACATATTAAACATGTGTGGAAGTACATTTATTTAAACCTAAACTTCCAAGGCAATAACTTATGTCAGTGCAGGAAAGTAATTTTTAATTTCTTCAGCTGATCCACTTCTGCATTTTACATCCTAATGCTCATCTGTAATTCAGATGAATGGTTGCAAGAAATAGTTCATCTGTTCATTTGTGTAGCGAGACACTTTTAGAGGAAAAGGGTAAAAATCGAGGATGGCTTCAATATTTTAAAACGGCAGTCGCACTGAGGAATGTCACAAATCCACAGACCGTATCTGCTGGTTTCTGCCAGTATTTCTGCCGAGAGACGTCAGCGGAAGAATCCAGCGTTGGAAGCATCACCTGTTCAAACTCCAGTCTGCTCCACTAACTGTGATTGGCAGCGCACAGCTGTCTGAATGGGAAAACCGCTCTGATGATGGTTTTCTTTATGCTTTAATTCCTCATCGAGCCTCAGTGTGATCATCTGTTATGAGTGATTTGAAATCTGAAGAAGGAGAGGTATTAGAGGCAAAAACAGTGACTGAACAGTATATATATATACATACACACACACACACACACACACACACACACACACACACACACACACACACATATATATATATATATATATATATATATATATATATATATATATATATATATATATATATATATATATATATATATGTACTGTTGCACAGACCAGAGCTTTAAAAAAGCAAGAAAAAGTCACAGTTTGACTCCAAATCAACCTATTTTTGAAGGACTGCTGAAGATTTCATTATTCATTTACAGTTTTTATGTATTATTTTTTTGTCTTTGTGAACAGGCTTCTTGCCTCCGAGCCCTTGTGACTACACCAAGTACACAATCAGCTGTGTAATTTTAGATAAAATAGAAAGTGAAATAGAAAGAGTTTCATGTAGCCACAGAAAACTGAAAGAATTCAACACACAGGTGACAAGAATTGATGGAAATACAGCTGTTTTTTTTAATGAAGATGTGGCTGATATAGTCTTTCAATGAGCTCAGGGTGATTTATTTAACAGAAAGCTTCATCACGCCTTTATTAGACCCTCATTGAAATATGAATTGAAACATGAAAGGAACAGTCAATGTGTATTTCATACCTGATATCTTAAATTAAACACACTAATAATTATGTGCACTGACTGATGACAGAAGGTGATTTTCTGACACTGACTACAGGAAATACTTAAACATTACATCTGCTAAAAGGAAACCTGCTGAATTTTTATTTCAGCCACGGTTTGATTATTTTTTTCTTACATTCCTAATATGATAATCAACTAAACTTCACCTTCACCTTTTCCTTCAACTTTCATTTTTCAGCTCTTTCTTTTGGCCTAGATGAGACAAACAACTTTTTTTTTTTTTGCCCAATCTTTTTTTTTTTTTTTTTTTTTTTTCAATGCTGGCATGAGTGAGCCTTTCCCTCTGAACAGCCTGTTCGGCTGCTTAAAATACCTCCAGTACGTTTGTTTTCTGTCCATGCATTTCAAGTCCGCCGCCGTGATTTATCCCGCTGGCGGCGTAGATCCTGCCTACAGCGAGCTCATTATGGCGGCGCGATGGAGGCATTAGCCGGGATTATTAGATTTGGTGCGGAGTCGAAGGGGGCCCCCCTGTGAGATTCAGGTAATATGATCCTGGCGAGCAGACGGAGCGGGGTCCCAGCAGAAAACGAGCGGCGAGCCCGCGCTGGGTCCATCTTTTGGTAAAATCCAGCAGGACCCGACGCTAGGGAAGAGAGAACGGCTCGTGGGGGTCATGCGGTGGTGTGATGAGGGTACAGACCCGGGTTCAGAGAGGAGGGAGGTGCATGATGGGCCGTGGAGGGACGGTTTTCACGACAAAAGACCTCGACTCGTGTGTTGAATGTATCCGTTCCCATTGTGAATGAGCTTCCTGCTTCTTTTGAAGAACACATTACTTGTTAAAAGTTTCTTCACATAAGTGATGGGAGTGTTAAAACCTGCTGGCAGGAGGCGGACACGGACGACCAGCAGGGCACGCTGACGTACGAGGAGTTCTCCGTCTTCTACAAGATGATGTCCATGAGGCGGGACGTCTTCCTGCTGATGATGGCGTACAGCGACAGGAAGGACCACCTGACGGCGGACGAGCTGGCCAACTTCCTGCGTAACGAGCAGAAGGTGAGCGCTGGCGCCGGGCCGGGCGCTGTCACGCTCTCCCGCTGACACATTTTTGTGATGAGGTGCCCAAACCGCCGCCTCAATTTGAGGTCCAGCCGCTCGGCGGAGACGGGTTGGGTTTCTCAGGTTTTCTACTTGGTTTTTCTGTTTTTCCCCTTGTCTTACTCTGCAGTGGTGTAATTTTTCATCCTGCTTCACACACTGTTACCATCCCACAATGCCTCAGATTAACACCTTTCTGCGACTGAACCGCACGTTTGACATGGTCGGCGGTTTGGTTCCATCACGAAATAATGGCGAACGTCAAGAATCCTCCCGGCTTCATCTGTTATCCGCGTACATTGAATCCGTGTGATTTACATTGTCGGTTGGTGCGACTTCCATGTGTGTGTTTTCTCTCTGCAGATGACCAGCGTGACTTCTGAGCAAGTTGCAGAAATCATTGAAAAATTTGAGGTGTCAGATGAGAACAAACAAAGAGGCGTAATGGGAATTGAAGGTAATTTTCACTTTTCTTTTCCTTTCCAAAATCTCCTTTTTAAAAAAAAAAAAAAAAAAAAAATGTTGTGTTTCTCTCTTCATAACTGCCACGCCAGACTTTTCTGGTCATTTTTCTGACATCCTCTTTAATTTATGAACAGCTTTTCTGTCTCGTCCTGCATAAACAGGGTCAAACACCGGATGACATTTTACCGCAAAAATAAAAAAGTTCTCACCGTTGTTGGTACTGAGTAGTCACTGCATTATTGGTGTTTCAATAAATGAAGCTTTGATTACTAAGTATTGATTAAAAAAAGAGCAAAACAGACAATCTTATGAAACATGTTGAGATTCTGTATTTTGTATTTTCATAACATTTAAACTAGATGGCTTTAAAAACAAGGTAGGAAATATTTCAATTCCTATCTAATCAATGTAAAGTATCGAGATTTTTCACAGTGCGAATGAAATTGTGTGAAAAATAAGATGTTCTATTGTATTTTTTATGAAGCAGGTGTGATAGAAATGCTTCTTATCACTGTAGAAAACGCCACAAATGGAACATGATTGAAACAATCACCATGTAAAAACAAAAAGCAGAAGGTTCCATCTATATGCAAAAACATCTCTGATTTCCTGTGAGATCTCCACTCCTCATTATGAAAGATTTGAAAAAATCCGAAGGAACAATGGTGAGCGTTTTGCTATTTTTGTGTCTCATTACAGACTGCCATTTTAAGTAATACCACATGCGGCGGTGGGGTGACCTTAAATCAGGAGTAGCGAGGAAGGAGGAGGGAGCAGCAGTGTGAAAATTGAGAAATCGGAATGAAGGCGGAGGGAAAGAGAAAATGAGAGTGTGACAGAAATGAGAAGAGAGGCGGGGGGGGGGGGGGGGGGGGGGGGGGGTGTCTAATCTTGTCGTCTGCAGCATGAAGGCTAACTGTGTGTCTGGCTGACCAGACTAGTGCTCCCCGCTAAAATGTGTGGATCGATGTGAAGGTAATCCTGGAGCAGATGAATGTTTTCTCTCACCACGAGAAGGAAAACTTCACGTCTGTCTGCGCAGCTGAAATCCGTCCCGAGCCGTAATGAGCCGTGCGCATCGGCTTCCCGAAGAAAAAGAAAATCTTCCCTGTTTTTACATCGCATCCCGCAGTGTTTTCCACTTCTCTCCCGAACGCCGGTTCATTTTCCCTCCTTTTCAATTTCCACCGCTGCTGGTCTCATTTCTCTCCGTCCTCCCTGATGAAAGGCGGCTTTCTTCGCTCTCGCTCCTCTTCATGCTGCACCGCCTGAAAAAAGTTCACTGTTTGAAGTGAAGTGGTTTGAAACCTCATGACGCTAAAATGCTCTTACTGCATGAGGTTTTTATTATTTTTTTTAAATCACTGGAGTTCCGGTTGATGAAAAGATGCTGTAGATGTCAGTGGCGTTATCCGCCCATGATTGAACACTTTTATTCCTATTTATTGGAATTAACTGTCTGCTTCTCACAAGTAAAACTCCATTTAGATCATAGGTGTCTAACATAAGGCCCGTGGGCCAAATCCAGCCTGCAAGAGACATTTATGTGGGTATTTAATGAAAAACCCTCCAATAAAACTGTAAAAATTTCAGTGAAAAAAAAAATGTTTTTTTAAAACATATTTCTTACAAGCAATAGACGTATCACGGTCCTGCCATGACAGATAACTGGTATTAAACCTGCCTCTAAGCCACGATGAAGTCGGATGATCCCTGAACTGATTTAATATAATTTCAGGATGAGCATCCAAACAGAAATTAGTTATGATGTAAGAGAATTGCCAGAAAGTTGAAAGTATCCTGCAAAAAGGTGGATAAATATTACATAACACATTTTGTGGCAATTCAAAGACTTGTAGCTGGATAAAAACAAAAAAAGATATAATGAGGCTTTTACAATAGCTCTTTGATGTGCATGTATTAAGAAGACGCAATATAATTAAGCGTATTTGTTATTTTTGCAATAAAAATAATTGTTAGACTGAAACCATCCATGCACTAAACACAACCATCCTCATTAGGATTTCATCATTTGCCCTAAAATTGATGTTGGGTGAAGAACATTTTTCAGCATCATAATTAATCTCCTGATTTGTAGATAATCAGCTGAATACATATTAAGGCCCTTGAATTAAAATCAGCCGAAATGGATCATTAGGGGATCAACAAAGTGATAAAGAGTTTGGAATATCTGATTGTATTCACATTCCCAGGCTTCACAAGTTTGATGCGCAGTCCGACGTGCGACATCTTCAACCCTCTGCACCACTCGGTCAACCAAGACATGGATCAGCCGCTGTGCAACTACTTCATCGCCTCCTCGCACAACACCTACCTGACCGGAGACCAGCTGCTGTCCCACTCCAAGACCGACATGTACGCCTGGGTGCTGCAGTCCGGCTGCCGCTGCGTGGAAGGTACCGTCCAGACATGTCACCTGAGTGTGTTTCCCAGGGTTCAAACCGGCTTTGTTGGCTCCAGATAGGCTAACTGTGTGAACGTGAGTGTGTGTGGTTGTGTGCCCCTCTGTGTGTGTTTGTCCTGTACTGTAGCTGGAATGAGCCTCTGCACCCTGCAGCCTTTAGCTGAATAAGGTAGTATAGAAGACGGATGGATGGATCAATGGATGAAACAATTGGAGAAAGTGTGAAGACTGCAGTCAGTAATCTTTCTGGGGTCTGGTTTTATGTGATCTGTCTCTTTTTTATACTGGCCTGACGTACGGTGACACCCACGTTGGACAGGACTGTTATTCTTGTTCTTTTTACCACCAGCTCAGTTTTCTTCTCTGTAATTAAGTAATTTTTTCTTGGGTGTTTTTCGGATATGTAATTCAACTCACATTTAGAGGTTTTTTTTTTGTTTTTTTATACTTTTTATTTTAACATTTTTCAAATACCAATTTGCAAAGAAAATACAAACACAAAATCACAACAATAACATAATGGGGGAGGTTTTCCATGTTTTTTTTTCCTCTCCCTTCTTCTTCTTCTTCTTTCCGTCACTGGTGAGATTTGTCCTTAAACGCAATCCATCTCTGCCATTTTAAGTCCAAAGTCCCTTTCTCTGACTCTTAAACGGAAGATCAGTTTTTCCATTATGTAAATTTCCTCAATAATGTCCAGCCATAGCTGAGCCTTTGTGGGGGGGTCACTTTTCATCCAGTTCCTTGTCAAAGCCTTCTTGGCGGCGATGGTCAGTATTTTAAAGAGATATGCATCGTTCTTTTCAATTATTCCAACAGGTATTAGACCCAGATATAAAGTGCATGGATCTCGGGGTAGTATTACGTTTAACATTTCCTCCATCTTTCGAATCACATTATTCCAGAATGACTGTATTTTATTGCATGTCCAGAAGATATGGGTGTGATTGGCGTCCACATGCCCACATATCCTCCAACAGCTCTGTTGTAGCTTTAATTGTTTAGTTTTTATTTGAGGAGTTATAAAAAAGCGCATGAGGTTTTTCCATCCGAATTCTCTCCACGTTCTTGAGCTAGTTGAAGATTGCTGTGTGGTGCACATGGAGAACCAATCCTCCTCAGACAAAGTGATGTTAAGTTCTTGTTCCCATTTTGATTTCACATTTAAGGAAGTTCTTCCATTACATTCTTGGAGACAGCTATACAGTTTAGATACAATCTTTCAAGGAGTATTCTTGAATGCACCTGCCACTAATAGTATAATTTTTTTAATATCGTCTGATAAATGCCTCCTCACTTCATTTTAATAAAAGTGTCTGAGCTGTAAATAGCGATACAGGTCTCTGTTTTCTAGATCAAATTCTTGTTTGAGTTTTTCAAAGGTTTTAAATGTTTTTCCTTCAACAAGAGTGCATATTGTAGTAATCCCCCTTGCTTTCCACCTGATAAATGTTTCATCTACCACACCGGGACCAAAGTTAGGCACATGAAAAGGCCATAATAGTAATTTTCTGTCTCCTTCCATTTTGTTTTTCTTAACAGTATCAAACCATATTTTAAAAGTGTTTTTTAATATAGAATTTTTTTCTTTGTGGTCCTTGGATTCTTTCCCTCCTAATTTAGCAGAAGGTGGCACTTTATCTAAATTGAATTCTATGTTTTTCCACCTCGCTTGATATTCAGGGGAACACCAGTAAATAACGTATCTCAATTGAGCAGCGTAGTAATATTGTTTTAAGTCAGGCAGGGCGAGACCTCCTCGTTCTTTATCTAATTGGAGTGTTTTGAGCTTTATCCTCGGTTTAGCACCTGCCCAGATAAATCTAGATATCAATTTGTTCCACGTGGAGAATTGAGATTCTGGTATCCGTACAGGGAGAGAAAGGAAGAAATACAATAGTCTGGGCAGTATATTCATTTTTATCACCTCTATTCTCGAGCTGAAATCCATAATTAATGTTGACCAGTGTGTTATGTCTTTCTGAATTCTATCACTCAAAGTACAATAATTAAATTCATATAGATTATTTAAATTCTGTGTAATAATTACTCCTAAATACTTTAATGATTTTGAGTCCCACTTTAATTTATAGCTGCCCCTAATTCTGCTGTTTGGTGTATAATTTAAAAACAAAGGATTTGTGTTTTTTTTTTAATATTCACTTTATATCCGGACATACTACCAAAGTTTTCTAAAGTATTAAAAAGACTGGGTATTGTTAAATTTGGGTTCATCAAGTAGATTATTATATCGTCGGCAAAAAGACTTATTTTTTGATCTTCTTTTGCTATGTTAATACCCTCCAGTTCAGTATTTTCTCTTATATCCTGTGCTAACGGCTCAATAAACAATGCAAAGAGGGAGGGGCTGAGGCAACATCCCTGTCTTGTACCTCTATTAAGGTTGAAGCTGTCTGTTAGAGAGCCATTGATCGTGAGTCTAGCTGTAGAGTTACTATAGAGAGCTTTTATACAACTGATAAATTGTTTATTGAAGCCAAATCTCTCCAATACTTTATAAAGGAAGGACCAGTTAACTCTATCGAATGCCTTCTCGGCATCGAGACTTAATAAGGCTGCACTCAGTTCCTTTTTATTAATGTGTTCTATAATATGCAATGTGCGCCTGATATTGTCCTGTGTTTGTCTGCCCTTAATGAACCCAGTTTGGTCCTCATCTATTAAGTCAGGTAGAAGATTTTCCATTCTTTTAGAAATGATGGATGTGAATATTTTATAGTCTACATTTAGTATGGAGATCGGGCGGTAAGATTCACACAGCTCTTTGTCTTTGCCTTCCTTTGGCAATACCGATATAACCGCTTCTTTCCATGAAGGGGGAATTTTGGCATATTTAAGAGTCCAATTCAAAGATTCAAGTAATGTAGGTGCAAGGTCCTCTGCAAAGACCTTGTACCACTCACATTTAAAGGGTTTATCCTGCAAAAGCCCACAATGGGGTTTTCTTTAAAAAAAAAACAAACTCATATATCTACATTTGTTCACTTATAAATATAGTGTGTTGTTTGTTTGGGTAATGTGCTTTGAAGACATATTTAGACCTTTGAAGTGAATGATATTCCAATCAAATGGAATCAAAAGCAGTTATTGGGAACAGCACTTGCGCAAAGCTTGAGTATATGTTTTATTATTCTTTCCAACTCTGCTTATTGCCATGAATAATCAGCTGTGAAAATGCACTGTTGTGATTGAACGAATGAACTTCCTCACTACTTTACTTTGCAACAATCGCTCTTAACTTCCTTTAAAATGGCATCAGTGAGTTTAGTGATATAAAAGCAAAATTATTTTTCAAATCAAAACTAATGAAGCTTAAAATATCATCTAATGCAGGTGCTTAGTCCTCCTCTAGGGGGCATCAGAGAGCCGCAAGGTGGTACACAAACAGGAGAATAAAATCAGGGGTCAGGGGGATGCTTTATGGATGGATGGAAGGATGATGGCTGGATGGATTGAAATGGATGGGTGGATGGACGGACGGTGGATGGATGGATGAATCGATCGATGGATGATGGATGATAGATTGATGATGGATGGAAGAATGGATAGTTGGATGAATGGATGGATGGACGGACGGACCGATGGATGGACGATGGATTGATGGATGGTCGGATGATGGAATGAATGGATGGATGGACGGATGATAGACAGATGGTCGATGGACGAATGGACAGATGATTTATGGGTGGATGAATGGAGGGATGATGGAATGGATGGATGGGCGGTATATGGATGATGGATGGATGGATGGATGAATGCACTAATGGATGGATGATGGATGGGTGATAGACGGATGATTGATGGATGGATGATGGATGGACGAATGGATAGTTGAATGGATGGATGGACGGACAGACCGAATACTGGACGATAGATTGATGAATCGTTGGATGATGAAATGGATGGATGGATGGACGGACGATAGACAGTTGATGGATTGACGAATGGACAGATGATGGTTGGATGAATGATGAAAGGATTATGGATGGACGAATGGACAGATGATGGATGGGTGGATGGAAGGAGGGATGATGGAATGGGTGGATGGAAGGAGGGATGATGGAATGGATGGATGGACGGTAGATGGATGATGGATGGATGAATGGATGGATGGATGAATTGACCGATGGATGGATGATGGATGGATGATAGACGGATGACGGATGGACGAATCGACAGATGATTGATGGATATGCTATAGATGGATGATGGATGAATGGATAGTTGGATGAATGGATGGATGGACGGACGGACCGATGGATGGACGATGATTGATGGATGGTCGGATGATGGAATGAATGGATGGATGGACGGTAGATGGATGATGGATGGATGAATGGACAGATGATTTATGGATGGATGAATGGAGGGATGATGGAATGGATGGATGGGCGGTATATGGATGATGGATGGATGGATGGATGGATGAATGCACTAATGGATGGATGATGGATGGGTGATAGACGGATGATTGATGGATGGATGATGGATGGACGAATGCATAGTTGAATGGATGGATGGACGGACAGACCGAATACTGGACGATGGATTGATGAATTGTTGGATGATGAAATGGATGGATGGATGGACGGACGATAGACAGATGATGGATGGACGAATGGACAGATGATGGTTGGATGAATGATGAAAGGATTATGGATGGACGAATGGACAGATGATGGATGGGTGGATGGAAGGAGGGATGATGGAATGGATGGATGGACGGTCGATGGATGATGGATGGATGAATGGATGGATGGATGAATTGACCGATGGATGGATGATGGATGGATGATAGACGGATGACGGATGGACGAATCGACAGATGATTGATGGATATGCTATAGATGGATGATGGATGGATGGATGGATGGATGGACGGATGATGGTCGGATGATGGATGGATGTGAAACAACTGAAATGATACCAGTGACCTTAAATTCAGATTTCTCGGCTCCTCTTTGAAAACAGGACGCGTGAGAGGAAACAGGAATCTGTCAACACGCTCTACTTCCAGTGGTGAGGAAACATAAATATTTTCCATATTTATGAATAATTTCTGTTTTCTTTTCTTCCCGCAGTCGACTGTTGGGACGGTCCCGACGGGGAGCCGATGGTCCAACACGGCTACACTCTGACCTCCAAGATCCCGTTCAAGTCTGTCATCGAGACCATCAACAAATATGCCTTCATAAATAATCAGTGAGTCCAACCTACTTCTCAAACCGGAGACAGAACACTACGTTCTGAGCAGAAATCTGGCTTTACTGATTTCTGCTTTTGTTTACTGTCCTTTTTAACCTCGATTAAACTTCATTTATTTTCTCTAACTCCTATTATTAGTTGAATATTGTTCTCTGCTGCTTTGTGGCAAAATAGAGCAACTTGTACAACGGTTCATCTGTGTAATTAGCAAAATCTGCACGGTTTCTTCCAAAAACACTAACTTCCCTGCTTTTTGCAGTGAAATATTGATGACTCCGGCAGAAATTTGTCCCTATAGATTTCGCGATGAAGTTGCAGAAATTCGACGACCAGGTTTGTGTTTTCAGGCAACGCGGTGATTCCTGGCAGTAATTAGCAGCTATTACCGAGCCATCTGCTTAGCAGAGTTTCCTCTGGCTCCCTGAGGAGCCTCTGTTTGTCTCCGACGGCTCCAATAGTACCCAAAACAAAGTGTTGAGCGGCGCAGCGTCCTGCTGCCGCGCTGGCTCGCTGCGACGTCGACTGCGGCTGCTTATGATGGCGAGCGTCTGTGTTATGAAACCATTTGATTAGAGAGCTGCTTCAGAATCTGTTCATGCGGTTAAACAAGTAATGGGATCACATTTGGCAGCTCGTTTGAATTTCTTAATAAGATTAGTTCTTGGTTTTGTGTCAGATTTATTTTTGAGTCATCAACTTTTTAAGTTCTTGTTATTGTGCTGCTTGAAATCTTTTGCTGTTTAGTTTTTAAAGGAGACGTTTTGACATTTTCTGGAATACAGTGACTAACCCACTTTAATCTCCTTCAATACTACGGTGTAATCTGTAAATCCTCTATTATAAGTTGAGCTTATTTGTGTTTTTAATGCAGCCGAGGTGTCGACTTGGCTTGTTTCTCGTGTTGACGTTGAGCTGAGTTTACTGTTTTCAGGCTGTAACTTTGACAGTCTTGCAAAGCCATGCAAAAAGCAAGTGATGTTTATGAAATGTCACATAATCCTATTTAACACAAGTCTTTGATTGCAATTAATAGTAACGTTATCAAAAAATAAGGGTTACTGCAAAAAAAAAAAAAGTACCAGGTCTTATCTCCATAATGTCCATCCAGATGCATTATTTTGATATTACTCTTACTTTATCAGCGTTTCAGTGTAGTTCAGTAATTATAGCAGCTTTTTTTAAAATAATTTTTATCATTTTGTGACATTCTCAAAACATCACAGGGTAAAATAAAACTCTTTCCAACGTATTGAAGTATTTTACAGTGCCACAGGGTGTTTGTTCTTGGAAATAGGTCTGTAAAAGTGGTGCTGGATGTCAAATTCAGCTCCTGGTCAGATCTGGGTAACAGAAGCACAGCTTTCTCAGAAACACGATGTGATCTGAGAAACACCTCAGAAATTAGTTTCATTTGCACAAAATTGCATACAGTGCACACTGCTGTGTCCATGTCCTTTTCCATGCATATGAAATTAGCTACAGCATGTTTAAAAATGTTTTTTTTTTTCATAATTATAAAACCATTATTAAATAGTTTTTTATAATTATGAATAAATCCATATCTTTGTAAAAAGAACAGTTTCTCTGCAAAACCTGCTTCCACATTTTGTTCAGTAGAGGTTCTTCATATATTTAGACCAATACTGTTTAAAGTGGTTTTAACTGGTTCAATGCAGTGTTTACAGGCAGTACATTTACACAATGAAGTTTACTCTGAGTTAGAGCCACATTATTCTCTCAGGTTTCAAATCATTTCTGTTCATTTTCCCAGACCAACAGACTGTGCAGACAAACCTTTCTTCATGTCTGTTGATTCCTCTTTATTCAACCGTTGAACAGAAGAATCGGACTGAATGAGAGCCATGTGTGAAGACATGTCTCAATGCTGCTGGCAACAGCTAACTTTCCTGTATAGCATCAGCAAATCAATCCATTGATCCAGTTCTTCTGGTTGCATGTGTAATGGGAATGTATACAAAAGATGTTCATGCCTCAAATGAGTGAAACACTGTGGTTTATGTTGGAAGATATCAGAATGGAACTTAATGTTGCTGAACTGAATTAAACAGAAACCCATATGTTAAGTCATTTGTCCTTCTCAAATACCTCACATGCTAATTAGCAAACATTTGTGTGTGATATTGCAAACAGAGCAGTGTTATAGAGTGATCACCGCTCTCACCTTCTTTACATTCAGCTAATATTTTATCACCAGCGCCACCTGTTAATGTGATTAATGGCCCCTGGGTTTGTATTGAGATGGAACAATGGTCTCCCACATCTCTGTGTCTCTTTCTCACACACACACACACACACACACACACACACACACACACACACACACATTCTAGATGGCTCATTGAGCAGCCTCACTGTTTCACCTGGAGGAAATGAAACGAGTCTGGGTGTTATTCTCTCTGTTGTTGACTCTTGTGTTTTGCAGTGTGTGTATGTGTGTGTGTGTGTGTGTGTGTGTGTGTGTGTGTGTGTGTGTGTGTGTGTGTGTGTGTGTTTATAGATCAGAGGTTGAAGTGAAAGCGGTGCTTTGTCCCCCTGAGGGAAACCTGTCAGTCTGACAAACCTGACATTTGAGCTGCGCTGCGGTGTGGCCACAAGTCATTTCACCTTTTCTAAATGAAAACACACACACACACACACACACACACACACACACACACACACACACACACACACCACACCACACCACACCTACTCACATTCAGCAGGTCAGTGAGGTGAAAAGGTGCATGCAGCTGTGTTTTTATTATTTACCTCCTGTCTCTCTTCAAGTCCACCGGCTGAACACAAGTCACACAACCTCATTTTTTTTTTTTTTTTTTGTATTTTATATAAACCTAATGATGTTTCGTGACTCTTTTTTTTCAGGTTCCCCGTGATTCTCTCCATAGAGAACCACTGTAACATCCAGCAGCAGAAGAAGATCGCGCAGTACCTGCGAGACATCTTTGGAGACAAGCTGGACGTTGGAGACTTGATGCACCGAGACTCCAAAACGTTACCCAGTCCGAGCAGCCTGCAAGGCAAAATACTCATCAAAGTAAGGATAAAGCACTTCGACATCCATCCTTCCATCCACCCATCAGGTTGAAGATGTCGACCACCTGGGAATTGAAGCGAGTGTCTCTATCACTGTCCAGTGTGAAGTATTGCTGATTCTCAGTCCATATTTTATGCGCGTTGCATCTAAGGAAGAGGCAGGAGCGGCGGCGCCGCTAATTATTTCCCACGAACAGAAGAAGAAAGAGGGAGAGAAGGAGGAAGGACCGAACTAGGTCATTGTATTAATAATAGCAGTGAAGGAAGAGACGGACGGCGAGCTGGCAGATGATGAGTCGGTAGCAGATTGCTGGTTTTGAGTTTTAGCAACACTCGCAGTGCATGAACAGACCAAGGAACACGCGCAAGCACAACCTGCGAAGTACCTTACATGTCAAGCTTTTCATTATTTTAATTGCCACTAGTGGCAAAAATGCTCCCGGTTAGCTGAAGAAATGTTAAATATTTAAAGGCGTATTCAAAGGCTGCGGCTCTTACACCCCCACTCCGGAGAGATGTTGCCGGAATTTGGAAGCGAGATGATTAAAGGCTTTTTTAAGTTGGTAATTAGCCATTGTATTAAGATCTGAAACACATGTTAAGGAGTCAAAGTCAACGTTTGCCAGGCTGTTGGGTCGAGACCCGGGGCCTCATTGGCTCAAGTTGCTGTAGAAAGTGGCTGAATGGCGAACTCGCGCTGGCAGATCGCGCTGTCTCTTTGCATGCATTGCAAGTGATCGGCTAAGAACCACAGCGTGAGCGGCCTTCTTTTTACAATCCCAACGTCGAACTGACTAAAGAATGAACTAGTACTAATCTGAGAGCAGCACTGTGTACTTCTGATTTAGTATGTTTCCTACAACTGTACCGTTACTTGTAATTAGGGATAATTCAAGCAATGTACGAAACATTTCCTGTACTTTTTCAGCAGTAGTGTACAAGTACAGGCAGGGTGAGTTGACTTGAGAGTCGTCGTTGATACAATCATTTTCAGAGGGCATTAAAACCAAACATGCAACTCAAACTCCAAGGCTGACGGCCTCAGATCCCAGATCCTTATCCACCGGCGCTGTAAGGAGTCGTACAAGACAGACAGAGCTTCTGGATGAGCAAAGGGCTTTCAGCGCTTATTTGATTTCTTCGGAAGAAAAATCAGATAAAACTGACTTTATTTTTAATGTGAAGAAAGTCTGGTTTGTTTCCGAGGACGGAAGCCCCGAGCAGCATCTCTCCATCTGATGTCTGGAAAGTGAAAGAGCATTATTGATCTTTTCTAAAAGACCCTGTGCTCCCACTTCTCTTTCCTCCCTCCCCGCTGCCCTCCTTTGAGAGCCTTTCACCTCTGCCCATACCCCGGCGGCGCTCGAGGCCAGAGTCACGGGACGATGAAGAGAACTGCTGTAAAAGTGTGACAGTCACAGACGGACTGAGGGGTGATGGACTGCGTGTGACAGCGGTTGAAGTGAGGGCGACGGTGTCAGCCGGCGAGCAGGGTTGCTTTAAAATTGCAATCCAGTTCAATTACAAGTTACTTATCAAGAAATGTAATCAGTAACTTACTCCAATTACTTCAATTAAAAAGTAACATACCAGAATAATTTTAGTTACTTTTAGATTACCAGCAAACAAAGACTTAGGCAAATACAGTGTGTCATCCTCACTGTCATCCCCATTTTCACCTCCGGGAGGCAGAATTTACATCGTGCAGAGACGTTCTGGGTCTCATCTGACTAAAATACAAAATGTTGTCTAAGTTTCCATCCAGAGAATGAGTTTCTCTCCCTGGAGCAGCCATGTCTCCAGCAGCAGGTGGTAAAATCCATGGCAACGCGGGTCGTTTCATTCACGGTTAAACATGTAACAGTAGTGTGGGCGACTGCTCCACGATAGCGGCCGATGTGGCGTCTATCATTTTTATATCTGCGGCGTCTATTGTTTATAGATCTATGGTGGTGTCGTGATTTGTGCTGTAAAGTGCTTTAAAGTGCCGTAAAGTGTCACAATGTCTGTATACGGCGCGTATGTCTGTTGTAATTCTGGTATTCCGTCTGATTTCAAAAGTAATCCCGCTCAGTAATCCATGTTTTTTATCAGATATACCTGTAACGAGATTACATATTTTTTTAATGTACTTACATTTTTTTGTATCCTGATTACGTAACGCCGTTACATGTAATCTGTGACTCCCCAACCCTGCCGGCGAGATACTCCATGTTCCGCGAGAAGCTCCCAGTCTGCTGTTGGTGTTTGAGGAGGGAGCTGAGAAAATGTGCACTCCCACTCAGACCTTCAGAATAGCTCGCTAATGGGCTTCCACTGAGCTGGAAGAGCTTCAAGAATCTGCCGCTGATCGTACACTGTGTGTTTATGTGTGTGTGTGTGTGTGTGTGTGTGTGTGTGTGTGTCTATGTGTGTGTTGTGCCCTTTTGCATGCTTTTATACGGTGACATAAGCTGTGGTGAAAGGATCTACACATAGACGAGGTCACGCCACATCTGTCTGTTTATTTATGTGCACAGATTTGAGTTCAGTGTATTGAAATGTGCTGCTATTCCCGGACCGACCCGGAGGGACATCGTGTGCAGGCGTTAATGTACGTTGGCGTAGCGAGGGATGAACAGCATCGGATTGAAAACATATGCACGGGTCAGATCTATGCTTTCCGCTTCCCTCCCATGCATTTGTGTGTCTTCTGCCATCCAGGGGAAGCGCCTGCCTGCGTATCTGTCGGCGGACGCCGAGGAAGGCGAGGTGTCTGACGATGACAGCGCTGACGAAATTGAGGACGACTTCAAGCTCAAGAGCAGTAACGTAAGGCGGAGGTTGCTTTTAATTAAGCGTTGCATCCTGAAAGCAATGCAATGTTTGCAATCGTGCTTGTGTTTTGCAGGCGTGATATCAGAACAGCAGGCATGACATCTGAATGAATGTAGACACAAAATGTTCTGAATAGTAAATCATATTTTAATTAATGCATTGCAAAACTGTAACGCCAACCTTTTATTAGGATTTTAGCACCATTAGATTAGAATTTTAACAATCACCTTCCACCATTCAAGAAAACAAAAATCCAAGTTTGAGATGTTACAAATGCTGCCAGTCCTGTTCTGTTTGGCTGTCTGTTGTTGCGTTGTGGCCTTCAGCCTTCTGGCTTCTACTTTCACAACAAATCCAATCAAGTCTTTAATTGAGCTTTATTTATATCACACTAATGACAACATTTCCATAAATGACTGCCTGAACCTGTAGCAGCTTCATTTGAAAATGATCCACATTAAAGAGGAGTATCTTTTAAAGATCATATCAGGCTTTGTGTTGCAAACTCACAACCGTCACTTACCCCGAGTCTGAAGCAGAGATAAACATGTTTATGTATGAAATGTACAGATCATAAACAAAATAAGCTTTTCTGTGGAAAAAGGAAAAAAAAGCCTTTCTCTTGAGAACTTAAGAATTCTAATTCTTGTAACAGATGTGCTTCTGAATTTGAGATTATATGGCAGAACAGAGAATCCACCACTATTTAGACATCATCATCTCATTCTCTACTGTATCTCTCTCTGCCTCCTATAATCAACAACAAGGCGGGCGTGACCAGGTAGACCAATCACAGGCTGACTCACTCCGGTTGTCTCTCTTGTGTCAGCTGCTAATGAATGGAAGAAAAACCACACAGGACTCCAACTACAGACAAATACAAGCCAAAACACTTCACTTCTTGTCTCGCCATTCTTTTTTACGCCTTATTGTCAGCTGCTTAAATGCACCTTGTTGTTCATCCAACAAATGTGACAAGAAAAGTCTCTTCTGAAGACAAAAACGAAGAAAAGACAGGACTCCTCCTGATCCTGCCTCCAGCGCCTTCCCCTCATACCGGCACCGTAAACACCAGTCAGCTAATGAGCTCTTAATGACGCTGTTATGCTCCATGTAATGACTGCAGCAATTGAGCAGCAGCGTTTCTGCTTGTAAAGTTTTAACAAAGCATTATTCCAACAATGGTCTGGAATAACTAACGCTCAATGACGCAGATCTAAACTTCAGGTGGAGCTCGACGGCTTCACTGGACGAGTAAAACATCGCCGACATGTTTATAGAAGCCGCTGCTGCCGGTTCACACAGATCTCTGGGTCTTACCACACAGAGGAAAGACCCTCGTGTCAGTTTCAAGATGGTTTATTTCTTTAATTGAGTATGGCAGCATTCTTCCACATTTGGCTGGAGGCACGAGGCCACAGATGCCACTTCGTGTGATCGTTACCAATTTGAGAGCGGCGGTGGTCGGTAGGTTTCTACTGATGGAAGGCTTTTTACTTAATCTCATAAATTCAGCGTGTTCTCGCAGAGATGAGCTCTCACGTAGGTCTGTTCAAGCAGAGTGTTTGCACACAGAAATATTTCCTTCTTCATTTTTTTTTCCAAAAGCAAAGAAAAAAAACATGTTTTCTCATAAAGGTCCTGATATCACTCATCGGCTTCTCTGCTGGCAGCAGATTTACCACGAGAGAGAGAGAGAGAGAGAGAGAGAGAGAGAGAGAGAGAGAGAGAGAGAGAGAGAGAGACGACTCATTCACATCCCTGCCTCTAACCCCTGGAGAAAACAAAAGACAAAGCCGTGGCAGTGCTGACCTGCAGACTCCATTCAGTTCGGTTTTATTTATATAGCGTTTATGGCAACACAGTCATCTGTGCAGTGCAAATAATATTAAAATAAAATATTGACAAAACACAAGAAATACACCAAACAGGAAGAAATGTCCATCTGATGCAGACTCGGAGGGTGACGCTGCACTTGTGTGTTATTAAGCGATAATACGATGGACACAAGTAAACAACATAGGCAGGAATCATCGATCACAAGTTTTCCAGCTCCTCATCCAGAGAGCATTGTTATCTGCTGGAAGGTACAGAGTGGAGAAACACAGATTACAGCAGAGACACACCAGGTTAATGACACTCAGGAGCGTTGCTTAATTTAAAAAAGGCTTACTCCACTCTGTACACACCCACAGACACACACACACACTCGGTACGACTCACAATCAAGCTCGCATAAACAGGGAATAAAAAGTTTACCGTCTGTATAAACCTGCAGCAGTTTAGTTTAGAAAACAGTCCAGAGTGACCTGCACCAGTGTTACATGCTGACATGATCCCATGTGTCATTCATAGAATCTGTCACATGGCTCTTTACGCCACATCGGTTCAGCTGGTGTCCGTATTGAAAGTGAATACGTGGTTTCATTTTGCAGGTTTAGAGTGTAAAGTTTAAGATATTAATCCGTCCACACCAAAACAAATAATTACAATTTAATAAAAGTAGGTTAAAGTTTATTCTTTATAATTAAGTTTTTAAAAGCGTCTTCATTCTTCCTCAGTAGGCTCCACTGCAGTTAACTGATCTCTTTTTCCGCTCCTTTACATCAAGTTTTGATGTGTTCTTGCACCAAAACGGCTCTTCTGTGAACTCCACTCTGTCCCCCTGTCGCCCAGGGCAATGGCCACCACCAGGTCGAGTCTCACATCAGGAAGAAGCTGGACTCGCTCTTGAAGGAGTCTCGGATCGGCGACAAAGAAGATTCTGACAGCTTCAGCATCAGAGCCTGCTGCGAGCGACGCACCAGGGCCTTCAGAAGAACCTGCGGCAGGTACGGCCCCCCGGCGGCGTGCTCCGCGGCGTTCAGAGCGAGGGAACACTCCTCAACAGATGAAGAGGAGGCAGTGAAAAGAGGGGAATAAACTAGGCCACGGTATTAGTCATGGAGGCTGGTGGGGCGAGTGTGTGTGTGTGTGAGTGTGTGTGTGTGTGTGTGTGTGTGTGTGTGTGGTGTAGAAAACAAAGACGAGGTTTTGCACCAGCGTCCAGATCGAACAAATCCAGCAAACAGATGAAGCCTGAGAGACAAGCGGCCTTCAGGTTTCCACCTGCATCAATCCTGAGCGTGTCAAAACAGACTGGAGGTGATGAGAAACATACAATGTCTGCAGTGTTGCTAATATTTAATGTCCCTGCTTGACTCCTGTTGCTATTTTTAGCGTCCACCGTTTCTGACAGCCTTTTAATCTAGTGGGTGTTGCGCACGGGGTTTGCCTATTCACTATATTTGACTCTTGCTTTGTTGGTGATCCCTTCGCCCCAGCTAGTCTCTGGAGCTTTTTTCGCCCCGACTGTAATTTAGCTTTTTCAGTTCCTCCCTTTTGTTATGGCACCCACTCTCCGCCCTCAGCTGTGCTCGCTTGGGCTCATGTCTCTCGCATCCCCTCCAGCGCCCGAGCTCCGGGTTTAAGTGACTCACTGGTGGCTAATGTGGGTTGTTATTAGATTCACACCAACCAGGCCCTCACATGAAGGTAAACAGCAGAAAGCAGCCTATCAATGTCTCCCCTTCTTTTTCTAGAGCTCCAAAGGGGTTCTGAAGAAATCCAGAGCAGATCCTTCATCACGACGCTCAAGCAGAAGTGAGCGTTGGTGAAAGGAGGTTTCCCCTCGTTTTATTTCGAGGCTTTTCCACATTTCTTGGCGTCTTTATCATCATTTGGCCTGATGAAGGCTGCCGGGTTAACACAAAACAGTTGTTTCACGTTTCTTAAAGGTGCATTAAAGGGAACTTAAGGCAAGATTTGTGAAAAAACTGCATGCATTTCCACTTTATTCAGTGCTAATGGTCGTGAAGCATTAAAACCTAAAACTAACAGGCCAATCCACTATCTGTCTGTTGCTTATACAGGCTGTGTGGCAAATAATTTGTTGCTGTTCGGGGTCCGAATTTCCCGCGCAATCGTGGGGATGTGACATAAATTGACGCTGTATGCGCGCTTGCCGAACAGGAAGAACATGGCCGCCGTGGACACGGACTGAAACACTGCTGGGATCAGGGGTGGGCAGTGTTGCCAACTTGGTGACTTTCTCGCTAAATCTGGCGACTTTCCAAAGCCTCTTTTCGACTTTTTTTTGTCAAAAGTAACTAGCGACAAATTCAGCGGCTTTTTCTGGTGCTCTGGAGACGTGACAGGACGTCTCCGCTGTTCTCAGCAAGCCGCGGGTGCTGCGTGAGCCTCTCCCCCGTCCCAAAGCACTCACAGGCGGCCGGTCTCAGCAGCGCTCCCTGCTGAGTTGGGGCCGATTGGAGTAAACGGCCCGGAGCTGCTCCACGGCGGCGACGGGAAAGCTCCAGCAGCCGCGGCCTGCTTCACGCGCCTCCGTGGTTATGCGGCGGGTCCCCGCGCGCTCCGCGGCCGGCACATAGCGCGTCTCCGCCCGGGAGCGGAGATCCGGAGCTGCCGCGCCGCGGCTTGCTCCACGGAGACGCGTGAAGCAGGCGGCGGCTTCCACGGGCCGAGTGGAGCTGCCCCACGGAGGCTGACGGGAGAGCTCCGGATCTCTGCCCCGGGCGGAGATGCGCTCCGTTGCCGGCCGCGGAGCGTGCAGGGACCCGCCGCATAAACACGGAGGCAGAGAGGAGCTCCGCGACTGGATTTAAAAATGAATCGTTAGATTAATCAATGCATCGAAGAACTATTTCCTAGATTAAGTCGATTACAAAAGTAATCGTTTAACGCAGCCCTATTATCAGCGTTATCTCGTGAGTCAAAAAAATAAATTAAAAAAAATAAAAATATGGACCGAAGCCGGGAAGGCACCCAATAAATATTGGATATGCGTTTGATTCATGGAGGGAACTTCAGCTGCATTTGGGAGTGAAAATGGATGCTTACAAAAATCACATAATATGCACTGTGGTCCTGCAGTAATCCGCGATGTAGTAAACAGCATGAGCATCCCTGGTGCAGCGCTGTGAAGTCGGACATTCTGTAAAATGTTTTGCACGCTCCCGGTGCTGCCTTGGCTGGTGGCTGCAGTTCCCCGCAACACCTATCGCGGCAGCACTGAGGTAAATTTTGAAAAGTTGCCTTAAGTCCCTTTAAGGAGTTTTTCAACTTTAAAAATACTTATTTTCCACCATAAATATGTTACAAATATTCTATGATGTATACATGTGCCCTGACATATTCATTGTAAGTACTGCTAACAGCGCTAAATTGTCACTTGAAAGTCACAGTGCTGGTTTGGCACCACAATTTTTTTGGGGAGAATTTGAGATGATATGACGTAATGCGCGCTCCCGCTGGCCTGATTTCCTTAAGTTTCGTTTTGTCCGCCATTACTCCACGAGACGGATCTTCCAGAAGTAAGAAAAAACTGGCTTCTAGCACTGCCACAGCTCCAGCACAGACCCCACCAGGCAAATGAAACTTAAATTTACTCGAGTGCTACTTAATGAGCGAGGAAGGAGTTCTCCTCTTCCGTGCACGTACGTGGACGCAAGCCACAGGCACGAGTGTTTCACTAAGCTGCAGTTACAACCAAGGCCTGCAGGGGCCGTTGTTTCGCATAAAAACGTGCAAACTCCTTAATGCACCTTTAAAGTCTGTAAATAATTACTACATAAGCATCGGTTCATTCGAGGCTGTCCTCCACTAGAAAACGATCACGATCCAAACACCCCCAACTTAAGAAAAAAGGTTTTTCCCAAATCTGCATGAACACAGCATTACATCCAGAGTTTTACATGTTACTAAATATCTGAAGGCTCCTCATTCACAGCTGCGACTCAGTTCTATCTTCTCTCTTTCTCATTCTATTTCCTGCTGTAATGAGGATGTATTTGTAATGTTGTGACATGTTGAGTGAACCATTCTTTGATTTAACAAGCTCTCTGACACACAGCAGTTGTAACAGTGTTAGTTTTGTAATCATAATCAGTGACTAGCGCATTCCTGTGATAGGTATTGATGTTGGAGAGACGCTGCTTTATTCCCAACAATGCTTCGATCCTCAGTTGTGGACTTGTTTGAAAGTGATTTCTTATGTGTGATCTTAATTTTAGTATCATACTTTGGACCGAACAGAAATGAATGAATCTCAGCAGCATCATTAAAATGTGGCATATCGTTTCAGTGCAGGTCGCCTTGAATGCAAATTAACAACTGCTGGCCAGATGCTCATTGCTCACTGGGTTTTTACAGATATAAGGGAAGCTTCACCGTTCCACCAGGCAGCATGTTCCTGTGAGAAAATCTGAGAGTGATCAATAAATGACATGCAGCCTGCGTAAACAGAACTGGTGAAGGCTGTAATTATACTATATATGTCCTTAAAACTAAAAAAAACATTTTTTTACTCTTGGTGAAACTGACATGAAGTCAGGAATGCTAATGCACGCCATATTTTGTGTGGAGTTATCTCCCCCTGTGGTAGGTAACAGGATTAGAATTAAATCCCAAATATGTTCTGGTGCCACGCAGCAGATCAGCGCAGGGAATCCGTGTGTTATGTATACTTTCAAATTACATATGCAGATCTGTGGCTTTCACTGACACATTTAGATTCTGTCCTCCTGCTGTAGCACGGAGAGATGCTCTGTACATTTTGTCATTCTCCTTTCCCATGGCTCTTCTTACCTTTGCTCACCCGCCTCAGTTTCCACACTCACGTCACCCTCTCGTTCTTTTACGCCTTCGTCTGTGCATATTATGCACCCTCCCACGTATATGCGTGTGTGTGTGTGTGTGTGTGTGTGTGTGTGTGTGTGTGTGTGTGTGTGTGTGTGTGCGTGCGTGTGTGCGTGCGTGCGTGCGTGCGTGCGTGTGCATGTGCGTGTGCATGCTTGCATGGGTGCGTGTCATCTGTTGGCACACAGCCTAAACCCTGTAATTATTGCAGCCCTCATCCTCTTCTCAACTCCACTTTAGGTCTAATAGGGATGCTGCTTCTCCTAAGAAAAACACACACACACACACACACACACACGCTCAAAAATACACTCCTGCTATAATTACATATGCTACACCTGAAACGCCCACCGACATGCACTCGTTCTAACTGCTGTTACAACAGCAACACTACAAAACGCACAGCAGGAAGTACTAAACGCAGTTTACTAAAGACATGCTGGAATCAACCCCTGACTACTAAAGAACCTCTGTTGTGCTAGTGTGTAGGAGTCGGCTTCATCAATGATTTATTTTTTCACCACGGACATGCAGTTGGTCCTCTGCTGCTCTTCAAATTGTTTTTCGGTGGTTAATATCGTCGTGTGTGTGTGTGTGTCTGTTCTCCAGAGGCACTCCAAGTCCAGGCTGGACCTGCCAGAGCATGGACAAGGACGACGACGGTCAGGAGAAGTCCGGGAGGGAGGCTGGAGGACAGATTAACAGGTGACCTTTGAACTGCTTCAGCGGCGCTCTGACACCCTGAGAGAGGATTGCTGGGAGCCTGAAACGGTCCAGGTCATTGGTACCGCCGTTCGCCACGTGAAGCTTCTCCAGCCATTGTTGGAAGAAACGAGGAGAATCCCGAATCATTTAAACGTGATGTGAAATAACAGCAAATCAGTAAAAAATTATATGTATTCTGTCCAGTTATTTATTCATTTCTTTTTCTGCCTTGAAGCCTTATGTAGAAATAAAAACCACTTTGCTCTGGAGCAATTAAATTAGTTATGTAGCAAAATGCTGATACCACACTATGATAATCCTGCACAATCCAGACTGCTTTCAAAAATATATATTGCTTTTCAGTTTACGGAATGTCTGACTTTTGCTTATGGTACACTAAGATTTAACATTTTCTTATACCCAAATTAATATTCCAATTATTATGATCACAGAAACCACAGATTTAAATGTTAGATTTGACCCATGATGCGCTGTTTAATGAGTGATTATTATTTTAGTTTATATACTCAATGTTTTTTTTAAATCAATTCATGCCTCATGTCTATGGCTGTACTTTGACTGTATGAGAGTAAAACGGATCTTAAAATTAAAGGTTAATTGTTGCTCCACTGAAGATTTCCACCAATATTCTCACACGTCATCATGGAGCCAAGAGCTATTTTGCCTGAGATTGACACAAACATAATGGGAATTAATATTATATTCTATCTGATGAATGTTCAATTTAAAATTGCATATGAACGTGGCCTCAAGCCAAACATAGTATGTGAAGACAAGATGTACCTGAGTCATTTTCTGCAGTTTGAAGCGAGCACACCTCTCCTTTGCACACATTGTTTTGTCCGCCGTACTCGTGCTTTTCCCTCTTTCTGTGTGAGTGAACACTGAGCCAGAAGTATGGAAATTCCTCTTTGTTTTCCTCCCACTGTCGCTGTCTGCATATAAGGCCTTTGTCTGTCTTCGCTCCTCCGGTCGGTGTTCCTGGTTGCATATTCATGTATGCACGTCCTCAGGAACTGTCACAATCCAGATCCTTCCTGCGTGCGTTTTGTCTGTGGAACTGTCTTTAGTGCTATTGCATGGGCACGGTTGTGTAATTTCTCTTGTTCTTGAAGGTCTGTGTGTGTGTGTGTGTGCATGCGTGTGTCTTGCGGTGTTCCATGTGCTCTGGTCCCCATTAAGCTTTTTGCCTTTGATGCTCTTTCCTGTGGTTTGCAAGCTGCCTCTGATGGACAATCCTTTCCATCCTGCTGTTTTTCCACCATAAACGCCTTCATGGATAAATGAGTGTGTGTGTGCCCGTCAGCCTTCATTCTCTTTTACTCTTCCAGTCTAATTAATGTACCTACATGATCTCACTTCCTATCCTATCTCCTCGGCCACAATTGTCTCATCTGGCAATTGTTTTAGGGGTGGAAGGAAGAGGAAGACGATGAAACTGAGCAGGGATCTGTCAAACATGGTGGTGTTCACCAACTCCGTTGCCTCACAGGAGTGTCTGAACGAAGGTGAAACGCCAAATCTGACACCTGCACACAAGAGAAAAAGGCAAATGTGGTCTCAGATGTCGTCTGGCGCCCTAACCCGCCTTCTTTTTTGCAGGTACTCCGGGAGACGTGCTGTCGTTCAGCGAGACCAGAGCACAATCTCTGGTCAATCACAGAACCGAACAGTTCCTGACGTTTAACCAGAGGCAGCTCTCTAGGATTTATCCCTCGGCTTATCGTATCGATTCCTCCAATTTCAATCCCCAGTTCTACTGGAATGTGGGCTGTCAGCTGGGTAAGACGTCAGCCTGTCACATTCTGAATGTTTGAAATCCAATGATTTTTGCTTCCAAAACTTGCTCATGTGACCCATTCTTCACCTCATTATTCACTGCTCACTGTAAACTGGGGTGCACAGTCGCGATCACAGTGTCCATGTTTGTGCACATCCCTTATAACGGGTGAAAATTAGCATTTTCAAAAATGAGAAATGAGCATTGTTCTTTTTATCCTCGTGTGACAGTGGCCCTCAACTACCAGACGGAGGGGAGGATGATGCAGCTCAACAGAGCCAAGTTTATGGTGAATGGAGGAATCGGTTATGTCCTCAAGCCTCCTCCCATGTGTAAAGGTAAACTGATGAAGAGGACATACCTCACTGCATTTTTTTGTGTTTGCATGAGTGAAATAAATTGTGGCCCTGAGTGTTGTAGCAGTGACACATTAAGTGAATCAGGGGATTTGGCTAAAGTAGTAACCTTCATAAAAAGACAAGTGTAAAATGACAAAATATATTTTGCTGGCAGGCAGATTGGTAAATTTAGAGTAAGCTTTTGCACGATTTTACATGAACTGTTCCCATAATTCAGTGATATTTCTCCAATTTGAAATCCTCTCAGTCATGTTATTTCGTGCCAGATTTGATGACATCCAGAGTGCGATTTGAGGTCTTCTTTCTCCATGCACCAAATGATTGCCCTGACCTTTACTCAGATTTTAAAATACATTGATGGGCTTTGTCCGCTACACTGGTGAAGTATCTTTGATATGAGGTGAGGATGTATTTTACGCCTGCGGCAATAGAAACCACCACCCCCCGGCAAATCTCACCTTGACTGCCTTGGTTCATAACAATACCCATCGCAATGGGTTTGTTGTAGACGTGCTGCTGAATGTTTAACAGGTCTGCTTTTCATGTAACGAGCACTTTGTGATGCTCATCAACAACACGCCAGATGTGTGGAGATAACCGTGATGAAGGTCGTGAGTTTTTAGAACTGACTGACGACATCAATCGAAGCTGTTACCCGGCCGTCTCTCGTTCCCCGCAGGGACCTTCAATCCGTTCAGCGACGACCCGCTTCCCGCCTACCCCAAGAAGCAGCTCATCCTCAAGATCATCAGTGGACAGCAGCTGCCCAAACCCCCAGACTCCATGCTGGGGGACCGTGGCGAGGTGAAAACACACCCAAACGCATTGTCACATCATCCATATGTATATCTACACACACGCACGCACGCACGCACACACGCTGTCATACTCGACTACTCAGACCTGCCTAACTTGCTCACAGCATAAACATAGCCGCTGTCATAAAATAAAATTTAATTCCTTTTATTGCCTTTTCTCCTCTATTAGATTATCGATCCATTTGTTGAAGTGGAGATCATTGGTTTGCCGGTCGACTGCTGCAAGGAACAGACACGCGTTGTTGATGACAATGGTGAGACACACACAAACCCACTCCGACAATATCAAGACATCCCACTGGTGTGCATTCACCGATCTGCAAAGTAATTTGTGACAGAGCTCATTTTCAGTACATTTCCACATTTATTTCTGACAGTCTGACAAAGTTTTACTTCAATTGGGAAGGCTTGGGGAATATGTTATAACCAATGATGGAAAACGAAACAGAAACAAACACGATTACAGGTTTTGTCACCTCTGTGACACTTTAAAGATTATTGTCATGAAACCTAAAGAAAACAAAATGCCAGTGCTACAGTCTCAGATGTGGCATTTGACTGAGGGTTGGGATCAAAAGTCAGATTAATTAATTAGAGGCACAAAGGAAGCAGAGCGCGGTGATCTGCCGGTGACACTCCTGACGTGTCTCCACGGATGAAGGCGCCCATCCCGGGCGGCGGAACAGCCTCCTCTGGGAAAGGTTATCTAACCCCGGGAGCCTCACTGCATTATAAGATTAAGGTGCAGATCATTGATCTTTGAAATACATCATTTGACACTCCACTACTACCAAGTGAATCTTCCTGATTTTTTTGGCTTTCAGGGTATATAATAAGAATCATGGTCTCTTGGAGGGTTGTGCTTGAATAGACTGCCAAGGCAATAAATAAAAATTCTAATAAAACTATATTGATGCTATATTTTATTTCAGGCTTTAACCCAGTGTGGGAGGAGACGCTGTCTTTTACTCTTCACATGGCCGACGTGGCTCTGGTGCGTTTCCTTGTCTGGGACCATGATCCCATCGGTCGGGACTTCATTGGTCAACGGACTGTCGCCTTCAGCAGCCTGATGCCGGGTGTGTGGACAATTCCTTTCTTTTTGTGTTTTTCACAGAGGGGGGTGGAGGTGTACAGTCGCTGCCACTTACAATCGCTGCAGTACTGCTACTTAATGCAAAGACTTCCTCACGGTTAGATGTGAACGTCCCTCCTGGCTTTGACAGTGTTATTTCTGAGGGACACATTATGTTGCGTTTGGTGAACCGTGATGTGATTGACTTGTGTAGTACTGGACCTGTGGCATGGCAGCTTATTTTTGTTATCTACGTCCATTAGAGTTGTCCCTGAACTCCTGATGCCCTCTCCTCAGGCAGCTCCGACACGATCTCCAGTTTGGGGACAGCTGTCATCTTTCTTTGACTCTTAGCTCACACGTTCGTTCCCTTCCTTTCCAACAACAGGTTACAGACATGTTTACTTGGAGGGCTTGACAGAGGCTTCCATCTTTGTGCATGTGTCAGTTCATGATGTCTACGGAAAGGTAAGCACTCCGTTTTTCTGTTGTCTAAAGTAGCATTTCTCCCAACAGCATCTTCTGTCAAAGCAATAAGGTGTTGTGGAGGTCAACAGAAAAGGAAAAAAAAAAATTCCCTCAACACATCAATCCATTGAAGCTATGCTCCTTCAATCCTTTGTCTTTCTAGTGGAGCCCTCTAGTCCTGAATCCCAGCTTTACCATAATGCACTTTCTAGGATCTAACAAGGTATATTGATGGTCCGGGTTCTGTGTGGTGCTGCATGTTAAAACAAATGCATGTGCCGTTTGTGTTCAGTCGTATTTTCCAGGACTTGTTTGTATGTGACATTAATCCACAGAGTCATGCAGTTTTTTTTTCAAGGTTTGTTTTCGTACAGAGTGTTTTTGTGTTGTGATGAATAATGATGAAATAATTATTGATGTTAAGAAACCTAACGTCCTCTTGCATCTTGTCTGCTGTGGTAACTCAAAGTGTAAGGCTGCCATCTATTGGTGATGTGTGGAAAAGCATGCAGGTGTTACATTTGTGTCTAACCAAGAACAATAAATGGCATATCTTCTCATTGTAAGAATTAACACCCTGATTTTAAACTGTAATGCCAGTTGATGATAACAAGGAATTTCTTCTTGGTTTTGCTCATTTTTTTTTTTCTTCATCTCATCTTTTTCCTGTTTTATTCCTTTTAAACGTCAGGGTCATCAACTGCGAGGCATTCGAGGCTTTTTTAATCGCTCCTCCAAGTCCTCTGTAGACACAAACGCCAGTGGGCTCAGGAAACGCTCCATCAGTGATCACCTCCTGCGGCGCACAGCCAGCGCCCCGGCGAAGGGACGGAAGAAGACCAAGATGGCCCTGTCGGAGTCCGTGGCTTCAATATCAGACCAGAGGAACTGCCCGGGTGCAGGAGCAGCAGCGGGAGCAGCAGGAGGAGCAGCAGCAGCGGCGGCGGCGGGAGCAGAGGGCTCATCAGGGAAGGAAGGAGCAATGGAGAAGCGTCTCCAGCCCAGAGCGCCGCTCATCCACAGACCCATCTCCATGCCTTTAGACAGGCTTCTGCAGGGGCAGCTGTCCCTCTGCTCCCCAGACAAGGAGCAGCAGGACATCTGTGCTGACACGGTCTTCGGTGGGTTGTGCTTTTTTTCTCGTATCAGAATTAATGATTTAATCATGTGTTTAATGATTATGCATCCATGCTAATTAAAACATTGTTGAAGAGTTCTTAGAAATAGCAGGGTTTTTGTGATGCGAAGAATTAGATGAAAATATTTCAAACTGGTTTCACCTTTAATGTTGCTTTTCTCCTGTACATTTCAGGTCAGAAACAATCAGTTATAGGGGGTAAATGGTGACACACTCCTTAATACATCGTTCTCATTGGGAACTTTTTGGTTGCAGTGTGTCATCATGCTGCTGTTTAATCTTCAGCAGGCTTTTGTATTGTTATTCTTACTAATTTTTTAATGCACTGCTTTGCATCTTGTGTAATCGCCTTACATGTCGGAGAGATGTTTTTAAGGTTTCATGAACTTATGGTTTTTTTTTTTGACAGTAAGATACAACTCAGGTAAATATCAAGTGAAACCAGAAAAAATAATGATCAGAGTTTCTTTAATCAAGTGCAAATTGTGTCTACACCCTTATTCAACCAGATAATTCTTATTTTTTAGTCTCATTGTTTGTTTTAAAACATTTATCTGATTTGTGTGCACTGAACTGGTTACAAGTCACATTAAAGGTGAATTATCTATATTTTTTCGTGTCAGGTCTCAGCTTGGATCTCGGGGTCACCACGCAGTACCTCAGCGTTTCTGTCGGAGTGTGCAGACCTTTAACATCCACTAAAATACTAACATGTCCTGAACCACAGCTATAAAATTTACTGTACTACTCAAACATCACTACAGGTGATCCATTTTTGTTTTTTAATCAATTAGTGTTTATGCTTTATGCTTTGCACACAAGTTAATATAAGGCAGTCCGTGATTGCTTTCCCTTGCTTTGCTTTCTGCTAATATGATCTAATACTCATGTTCAGTAACCATGTGAACTGACAGACGACAGTCTACTCTCCTTAATACCTTAACGTGCCTTTTCTGTCCCATCTTCATCTGTTGTGTCTCTCTATAGTAGAAAACTGACTAGGATGTTCCTGCAGGTAATCTAAAAACGCCTATTGTCTGAAGGTTGCATCGTTCAACAACATGCCAGTATTGCGTCCACCCAGTGTATTTTGTTATAAAGTGGTCTGAGAAATATATTGCTGTTTCATTCATCCCCATTTGACCAAACCAATCCCATCTGACCATCTCCTTCCTAATATGATCTTTGAAAACCTGGATTTTTCCTTTTTTTAAACCTCCACAGCCCCATTCTCCAGCTTCCCCTTCACGGTTGTCCTTGGTGATCCATTCGTCTGTGTATTGCTATTGCCTGTATTGGCTGGATTGTTAATTGTTGGCATTTGATTGTTTGTTGGCTTGGTGTTCAACATCTAATATCACACATGTCTCCCCTTATTGATCTTCTTGTTGAATTATTTGTGTTCACAGGAGGCTGTCCCTTCAACAGGCCTAGGTCTTCCTCTGTGGACGTTGTCATTGAATCGTCATTCCCCGTCCAATCAAGTATCCCTCCCTCTTCTGAACCATATAGAAATAAAGAATTTGATCAATCAGCGGAGGGTTCTTATCTGGTCATTGGTGGTGGAGAAGTCACAAAAGAAGTGGAATATGCCAATTACCAGGCTGAAGCCAACAAGACTGTGTCAACAGAAGCAGAGAAAAGTGTGTTTGTCTCGCCCACAGACAGCAGGAAAATGGGATTCGATAAACTGGAAACGTCATCAGTTAGCACGGCATTCACAGTAGCACCTTCAGTATCCTCTTCATCCTCTGCACTCTCCTCTGTGGCGCCGCTTTCTTCTGCCAACATGGACTGCGATCTGAAGAGTCCCAGCTCGATGCACGACAGCACCATCTCCAGACTCATTGACGCCGTGTCCCTAGACAATGAACAGGACACCTGTGGCTCAATCTCTGCTCTAATTGGTCAGTTTGAAAACACTGTTGACCAAAATAGTTTCCAATTATTGCACGAAAGCACTCCCTCCCGTCATTCAAATTACAGACCTACTGACCCCCAAAGTGGAAGAGTCAAGGTCTCCTCTCAAGAGCACCACTGCATCTCCTTTTAAACAACTGCTAAGTCCTCAGAAGGTAGCTCAAATAGCGAAGCGTGTGAATCATAGGATCTGTTCACCGTGCACAACAGATGCACCCACCCCAGCCCTCACTTCCAGCCCAGAGACCGCTGAGCTTGAGGAGGTTTACACCATTCTGGATGAAGAGGTGCTGTCGCCCGTATCTGTGTACAACCTGAAGAAACAGACAGTCCACGTTCAGGCAAACGCGACAGAAAGCAGGTCTTCCAGTAGCTTCAGATCGTCTCCAGCGAAAGTGGTTCAGGGTGTCGGGAATGGACACAATCTGGGCTGGGAGAATGTGGACAGAGAACGAAATGAATCCAAAGAACCCGAGGAGACGGAGGAGAGGGTGTATGAAGAGGTAAATGACCTTCCTCTAACGATACCTGAATCAGCACAGGGTGCTTCTAAAGGGTACATGAGCTCTTCTGTGAATGACTGTTACCAGTTTCTCCCTGATTCAGCAGGAAAGGTTTTTCCAGAAGTGGAGCTTAATGTAGATGAGGATCCATTGGAGCGGATGTTGGCTTCACCAGCACATGGCAGCCAGTGGGATGGGCTTACAAGTCCAACCAAACGCCATGCTATTTACCAAAATCATAGCTACACCTCTTGCTACCCCCAACAGAAACAGCCTTTATCGTACCGCAGTCCTCAACAAGAATACTCTTCACATTCACCTCATGTAGCATTTTCAGACCTTCATTCACCAGTGAATCAACCTTCCAATCTTCATCAAACCCAGCCTCCACTCCACCATCGGCTTATCAACTCAAGACCCTCGACCCATAGTCCCCTTCGTCAGAACAGCTACCCCATACCCCACTGTAACTCTGCAGCTCTTACCAACTCCAGAGACTTCAGCAGTTCCTACAAACAACAGAGGAGTTTCAGTGGGAACCAGATCTTCAAAAAATCTCTCCAAGAAAAGATGGGGTGTAAGGAAAAAGAAAAAGATCAAACAGGGTACTTCCACAATGGCTTCTCCTCCTCAGAAAGCCTCCCGGGTCAATCTGTTGCGTCTAAAAACACCTACAGAGACAGAAACCTTTATTCCCCTGCTTCAGACTCCGATGCACTGTATAGCCAGCCGGACTATGATTGCATTAGGTCCTCACCGGCCTCCCCGGTCTCTGTAAACAGCCAATCACAGAGTCAGACACAGTCGTATGCCCTGAAGCAGACGTGGCACCAAAAGGTGTCCACATCAATACAAGGCACCACACTCAGGTTGAAAGCAAATTTTCTGTCCAGTCAATTCAGGACCTTTGTCAAAACATCCTCAGTCTCCTACGGTGGACTCCACAAACCCCAGCCCCTGCAAGTCGAAGTCTCTGGGAGACCTGACATCTGAAGACATCTCCTGCAACTTTCAGAGTAAATACCACATTATCAGTCGCAGTTTCATTACCCCGCACATGAGGAAGCAGAAGAGGATGGGTTGTCACAGGGGGAGACACGTTCCAGACACAGTCCTGTGATCCACTTACAGAGCAGCTACGCAAGCTGGTCAGCCTGGAAGGGGATGACAGTGACCGAGACAGAGACAGACCACAGCCTCCCCAGGAAGCAACATACCCACACTCACACCCGCAGACGACCGGTGTAGCTCCTACTGCTCCCAGAGACGTGGATGACTCTCCCCCTCTGCTCACCCGTCGCCTGTCTTCACGGAGCCAAAGCCGGGTGCGTCACATCAATAACCGCGCACGTGAAGGCAACAAGAAGCTCTGAAGCCCCGAGCAGGGGTGGTCATCAATAGCACTGCCTCTATCGGCGGGGTTGTGTTGAGGAATAAACCAGCCTCACAGAACCCCCCAGCTAACAGACACTCCACTGGTTCTTATATAGCAGGCTACTTTGGCCAGCTGGAGGACCGGGGGCTTCCCGAAGGAGCCTGTACTTCTCTACTTTATGGAAGTGGGACCAATATGGCGACCGGTACTACACTGATGACTCGCTCCAAACTCCAAACAACTCGGCGTCAGAGCCGGAAGTTTACTTTCTGCTCAGATTATAACGCAAAATAAATAGAAAAGCAGATGATTGTTTGATTGGATGAAATATCACTGAAGTACTATGGGAGTTAATGGTCAGCCATTCTCGTTCACATATCCTTCAACAAAAAGATCTTGCTTTACAACAGTTAAATCTATGTTATTACACACTATTTTGTCAAAAAAGGTCTCTTCAAATGAAATAAAGCACCACATGTTATCTATGGTTGGATCAGACAGCATGAATTTCTGTATGAAACGTCCGCTATTCAATATTGAATGGTCTAGTCAGCTGTGTATTGTCTATATTCTGCTCGATGTGTAAATGTACCTGGGAACTTTGAGTCTTGTTTGAATGGCTTCCTGGACTGATTGTACAGACTCATTATCTTTGTCCCTGTGCTGTAACGTCCAAACAATTCTCACTGACAAAAAGGAAAAAAAAAAGGAAACAAAAGAAACAATTAATTGGTTTTCAATCAGATTGGGAATGTCTCTCTATTTGTATCATTTGAATGTTTAGTATAATTAAATAACTACTTTTATTCGATGGGATTCACCATGTCAAATATCAAATGTAAGTCTTCCTCCTCTATTCAGTGGTATTTCTTAATTTTTTTGTGTTGTGTGTAAATATTCCAGACATGATTTCACATCGGAGATGGTTTAAGTTTGGAACCAATTCTAAGTGTGTACATTTTGTTTGTGCATGTTACATGTGAACATGTCAAGCATGACTATGCACCAGTTTTTACGGTAGATGTTGCATTGCCCAAACACATTTGCACAAAACAGACAGTTGTATTAGATACAAAAAAGGACATTGGCTTGTTTGTATTGGGTGCAATACAGTACATAAACTTTTGAGCTTGGACTTGTTGCTCTTTCTGACTTGTAGAATTTGACATTGTGCTTACAAATTTGAAGGAAAAAAATTGGAATTTAAAAGTTTTTATTTTTGTAATTACTTTGATACAGAATGCAAAATAAATTCTCTTGTTGGTTCTGGTTCTATGATTTTGTATAACTTAATCCGAGTGACAGTTTCACAGGTCAGGCTGAGGAGGAGAGGGAGGCTGAGCTGCAGGGTTTTTTTTCTTTTCTTTTTTTTATGATTTCAGTGTTACACCACCCTTTTTTTTCTTTGTATTGTTGCTCATTGGAGAACTGTGAGCATTTTCCTACCAATGCAATAAAATGCTGAAATATCTGATTTACACTAATGGTGTTTCTTTCCTTTTGTTTTTCCTCAACATAATCACTCATACATGAAGCTGAGCCTGGAAATGAATTACGTGTAAGTCCCAAACAGCCTCATCTTTTCCCTCGTGCCACCTTAAATGTAATAGGATGTAATTGCTCATGAAATTATTGTGTAATAGAGCTGATAAATGGCCCACCTGTTGCTCTGGGTAGACAATTCCCCAGTCTGGTTCCAATCTAGTCTGTCACATTTTGTTAAATTTAATGGCTCAGTTACTGTACAAACATGCTTTGTAAACCCATAACTGGTACACAAAAAGCTCCAAACAGTACGTTTTTTCAACCAGGCTGAGACAAAAGTGTTTAAAAGCTCTGGTGTTGTATGTTGACAAAATTAAATGTTTTGTCATTTCTTGATCCAGCTCATCAAATAGACAGGCACAGTGAACGTGCCGGGTTTTCACTGATATGACGACTGAGTTTGGAAAAAGACTGATGGAGAAGTGACAGACATTCAGAAAGATCAGGATAACTGGGTTTTATACTCCAATAAAGAAATCGTTGTGTTGTCTTCAGGCAATCAACAACAGGTGCTTCTCATGCCAAAACGGCAGTTAAATAAAATCAATTATGCAACAAGTAATTGATTACCTGAAATCTGAACGGCAGGAGGAAGAAATACCAAAATAATTAATTCACTTTCTTCCCGCAGTTGTCCACCATGTCAGGTGTGATGCTCTCATCCTCCTATTTATTTGTTTCACAAGAAAGAGAAATCAGAGTTTACAACGTTCTAAATGCAATTCTTTTTTTAGAATGACTAGGAATAATACATGCTAGGAATTCCATACCCTGTCTTACGGCGATTCATGACATGAGTCACAGAAATTAATCTATTGATTTGTGTCCAGGAGCACATATTAATTGCTTCCAGGAAAAAATCCAAACTGGCATAATCTTATTGCGCTGATCAAGTCCTTTCCAATATTATCTCATGTTTCAGCCCAATGACAGATTTTAATGTTCCCTCCTCTGGGCCCAGCCTTGTGTCAGGTGTAGATTTCACGGGAGGCTCAACAGGATAAAATGAATTTAAAATAATTTCGTTAAACTTAGTGGTCAAATTCTTCATTGACAACTGTGTTTTCAGTTACTGGAAGCCTTGTGTGTCATTTTTAGACTTTTAATCCACATCTGTATTAGGATTGCTACTGCAACTATTGGGGGCTCCATTTCCACACCTGCTTCCCATTATTGTGGAGCAGAATTCATCAAGTGTTGGATTGGGAATGTGATCTGGGATTAGACCGTGGTGAGACACAATAGTTTTACCCTATTGATGATGTGCTGTTGCAACAGTAATCTTCGTGTAGACGTAGACAGTGTAGATTAAACGGAGAGGCCAAATATGACACACAAGGATTCCAACAACAAGGGGTCCAGTCAAAGTTGCTGATTGTAGTTTGCAAGTTATCAAATGTTATTACCAATGAAAATTATCAAGAAGTCTTCTTTCATCAAAATGATTACTGGCAACAGATGATACCTGGCAACAGAATTCTTTTGATGGTTGAGACAAATTTCATTAGTCTACAGTAAGTTACAGTGGTTGTTGAATTTCATCACTCGTAAAATCTATTCAAACCATGAAAAAGCCATTTTTTTCTATTAATCCAAGTGCTGTAGCATGATTATGTAATATATATATATATATATTAGTGGCGTTTCTTTACACTGTTGCAGCATCTCAAAATTTGCAGACGGTCCCTGAAGACCACTGCCGTCTGCACACATAGAGATCAATATTATTTCTGCTGTGTGATTGGCATAAAGTTTTGATAAAAATGAGCCTGTAGCATGTCATCCACCTCACAACGATAGGGAACAGGCGTCCTGTGTTGTTTAATGGAATTTTGTTTGAGTTATTGTGACCGAAAGTCCATTCGCCACCAGTGATGGCAAGTAACGAAGTACAAATACTTCGTTTCTGTACTTAAGTAAAATTTTCAGGTACTTTTTACTTTTAGAAGTATTTATTTTCCTGACAACTTTTTACTTTTACTCCCTACATTTTGAATCTAAATATTGGTACTTTCTACTCCTTACATTTTCCCAAAAAGCTTGTTACTTTAAATATATATTATTTATTTTAGGGCTGGGCACGTTAAAGGAGCACAGCGCAGTTTACTCGTTTTATGCGAAACACCGACCCCTGCAGGCCTTAGGCGTAACTGTAGCTTAGTGAAAAGCTCGTGTCTGTGGCTTGTGCCCATGTACGTGCACAGAAGAGGGGAACTCCTTCCTCGCTCTTTTAGCAGCGCTCGAGTAAAATGTAAGTTTCTTTTGCCTGGTGGGGTCTGTGTTGGAGTTGTGGCAGTGCTAGAAGCCGGTCTTTTCTTACTTTCTGGAAGCTCCATCCTCAGTACTGCTCAGTTGTTGCTGCTAAGCGTCTGGCGGAGTAATGGCGGACAAAACGAAATTTAAGGATTACCAGGCCAGCGGGAGCGCGCATTACGTCATGCTCAGAGCTATTCATACCTGAATCACTCATATTGCTGTGCCTTCAGTGCCCTGCACAGGAAAATAGGAGCAACTGCGATCTTGCAAAAATAGCTCTTGCTGCCCATCAGGCAAAGATGAAAACGTGTGTGGGTGTGAATAATTGATAATTTCATATTTAAAACTGCGTTGTGCTCCTTTAACATACTTCCATAAACGCCAGCAAACATTCCACACCGCGCTCCAGCTGTGCGTCAAAAAAGCACACAGGCCACGGCGCCCAACGTTTCTGCCCCCTGGGCAGTCTTCAGGCGCTGAAAACACGCAAAACAAAGTACATTTTCCTTCAACACACAATTTGCCTAAATAAAGGTAAGTATGAGGCACAATTCGGCGTGACTTACGGAATGTCTTACAGAATTCTTGCAAAAAAACAAAACAAAAAAAACATAATCCCTCCCTGGCTGGGGGCAGGATGATCATTACAGAGTACTTTTTTTTTCAATTAAAGGTGCATTAAGGAGTTTTACAACCTTAAAATACTTATTTTCCACCATAAATATGTTACACATTTTTAATGATGTGTACAATGTGCCCTGACATATTCATTACAAGTACCTCTAACAGCGCTAAATTGTCACTTGAAAGTTGCAGTGCCGGTACCGGCACCAGCATTTTTTTGGGGAGGAATTTGAAAGGAATGACGTAATGCGCGCTCCGGCTTGTTCAGTTTCGCTTGTCCGCCATTACTCCGCCAGATGCTTAGTGAGCAACAACTGAGCCGGATCTTCCAGAAAGTAAGAAAAGACTGGCTTCTAGCACTGCCACAGCTCCAGCCACAGACCCACCAGGTAAAAGAAACTTAAATCTTACGTTGAGCGCTACTAAACGAGCGAAGACGGAGTCCCCCCTCTTTCCGTGCACGCGAGCCACAGGGACGAGTTTTTCACTAAGCTGCATTATGCCCAAGGCCTGCAGGGGGCGCTGTTTTGCATAAAACGTGCAACTCCTTAAGGCACCTTTACTATCTTTATTGGAAGCAATTTCAATACAACATATGTTACAGTGTGATGGATAGAACTTCCGGAATATCATTTTTTCCAATATTTTTAAACATCCACCCACCCCCTACCCCACCCCAAAGGAGAGGTTCTCAATGAATGTGTATTGTCCCAATGTAAACAACACAGAATATACAACAATACAAAAACAAAAGAAAAAAAAAAAAAAATTAGCTAATGACATAAAAAATCAAATTAATTATATCGAAATAAATAAGTACTAAAATAAATAAATAAATAAAACATAAAATGAAGGGAGGCCTCAGTCATCACGATCAGGCATGGATGTCAATGATTCAATGTAATTTAGGAGAGGTCTCCAAGTCTTCTCAAACAAATTTGGGGAAGATAAGCTTTTCAAGCCTGATGGACAGTAACACCTCCTGTTGGAAATATTCTGTTTGATTATCATTGCTAAATGCATTCATTGTTAAATGTTGTCTTGAACTGCACAGGAAGCTTAAGTTGACTCAGCAGGATGAGTGATTTGCCTGCATTCTCCAGAATGCTGACTGAGAGCATCTTATCTATGCTGACAGAGGGGGTGTTACCCTTTTCCTGTTGCCACTGATGCATCTGTTGCGTTGTTTCTATACAAGCAGGATGTTGAAACCAATGTTATCCCAAACACTTGTAAGCACCACCCTGAGTTTGTGAATAAAAGCTGAGAGAAAACTTAGCTCAGGCAGAGTGAAATGAAGTGAGCTCTTGAGCGAACAGATTCTCCTCTCCTTGCAAGTATCTTCGATTTCTGCCTGTTTCATTCTGTTTTCGTGTCCTAATTTTCTTTAAGGAAAAGAACCTGACACCTCCTTCATCCATCTGCCATGACACGGGAGATGAGGGTTTTTCCAGTTGAGGAGTATGAGTCGCCTAGCTAGTAGGGTGGTAAAGGCGAGAACAGTTTGTAGAACTTTAGAAGTAAGAGGCTCCAGAGGGGTTCCAAACAAAGCCAAGAGAGGTTCAGGGGAGATAATAATGTTATATGCTGCCCTGAGAATTCTGAAGATTTCAGACCAGAATGTGGCAAGCCTAGGACAGGACCAGAACATGTGGGGAATGGTCTGCTGGAGATTGTTTACACCTATTGCAGAATCAGTTACATTGGGGTAAATCTGAGATAGTCTCAAATTGGTGTAGTGAGTTTTGTGTACAACTTTACACTGTAAAAGGCCATGCCAAGCACAGATTGACGAAGAGTGAACCAACCGTAAAACTTGCTGCCAATAACCCTCAGGCAGTGTAATTCCAAGCTCCTGCTCCCACGAGACCTTGGGCCAGTAGTTGGACTGTCAGAAGTAGAACTGACAAGGTTATAAATGCTGGAAACTAGTTGTTTTTATTCAGGATTGAAAGTTAACAGTGAGTCAACTAGAGTTTCTGGAGGGTGACTAGGGAATTTGGGGTTCTGATTCTGAATGAAATGTCTGATCTGAAAAAAAAAAAAAAAAAGAAATACTTGAGACTTAGGCAAATGAAATTTCTCAGAGAGCTCTAAAAATGACGTTAAAGTCCCTTGGTTGTAAAGGTCCTTAAGGGCCAATCCCAATTCTACCCCTTTCCCCTACCCCTCAGCCCTTGGCCCTACCCCTATCACTCTCCTACCCCTTTCAGAATAGGGCTGAGGGCTAGGGCTATCTTTGCAGCACTATGTATTGGGATACCCCTTGGCCCTTTAAAGCCCCGCCGCGCTCCTATCACAACAAAAAATTATGGATATTAGAAATGATAGAAATTACATTAGAATTACTTTTATTTTTTAATAATGGTATTATTATTTACCTTATATTTATTTTTGAGGTTCTCCCACTTTTTTGAAGCTTGCTGGGCTGTAACTTCCCCTTCCAAGCCATTTTCTTTTATGAATTTCCTAAAGTAATACATATATGTTTATATAAACACGTTTTATTACTAACATATTAGAGCTTAGACGAATAATATAATTTACTCCCATTGTGTTTTGGCGCTCTATTTTGATTTAAAAAACTTTTCTTCATTTTCACCTCTAAACTGAATCACAAGTCGGGTTTCATCGGGGGTCCCTGTGTCAAACATATGACGTTAAAAACATGATAAAAGATGACGTTAATACAGTAATTAGTGCTCTTCAGAAGTTACAAATTTACGATTGGAAACGGAGCTAAGCAGTGCAAAAACGTTAATCCATGACTGGGACACTGTCACGCTAGTATATCTATAAATTCAGTGAAGCAAATACACTTTTTTTTAGCTTTTTAAATAGTATACAGAAAGCAAGCTTACATTTGTGCGACTCCGTGGTGGGCGACATGTTGTTTTTTTCTGGCCAATGCAAAACTCCGCCTACCCCTATAGAGAATAGGGAGCATCGATGCAGACTTCGCTGAAAGGGGTGAAATAGCCTTTCCCCTTACCCCTACCCCTATTCAAAAAGTAGAATTGGGATAGCCCTTAAGCCTCATGAACGCGCATATCATAGGGGTAGGGGTAAGGGGTAGGGGTAAGGGGTAGTATTGGGATTGGCCCTAAATTTAGTTATCCCTTTTTCAGACCAGATCTGGAAGGTTAAATCAGTGCAAGAGGGCAGAAATAGGTGATTATTTGCAACAGGAGAAAGGTCTGAGGCCCTGTGGAGGCCCAGGTTTTTTCTAATTTGAATCCAGATTCTAATAGAGTTAGGCCCAATCCCAATTCTCTGCTTAGTCCTCACTCCTCAACCTTGATTCTCAATCTCAAATTAAGTGCCTCCTAAAAACAAGTGTTAAGGAATGTAATGTCACTTGGAAATGGGACAACCCTTAAAGACAGTTACGTCCTTGGACCACAGGGGGCAGTACTGTGCAAGAGGGTAGAAGAAAGCCGGAAGTGGAAGAGCAGCAGTAATAATTGGTCAATGATCAATAACAACGCCCTTTATAACTGTAGGTAATGTGCCCTGCATTAGAAATGTTTAACATTTTGCATGTGTGACCTTGTTAATAAATGCATTCAAATGAATTTTCTTGATTTCTTTCTAATAGCATTTGTATATATTATCTGTGATAGAAACTTAATACAATTACTCCCAAAGTAATATACAAATTTTTTTTATTAATAAAATAACAGCAAAACAAAACTATTTAACAAGCATTCTGGTTTATCCTTACCTCCAAGGTAGGTCTTGTAGAATCTCAAAATTAAGGGAGATAACGCCCCTTAGTCTCGCTCCTTTCCTCAACTTGTTTAGGAATGGGACAACACTTAACTTCCCGGGAGCACGCATTTTGAGGAATGAGGAGTAAGACTGAGGATTAAAGGTGCTGTAGGCAGGATTTTGCTCGTCAATGCTAATTTTTCTGTGTTTTCTTTGGATTAAATGTTAGAGTATCCATTGATAATCCTTTAGGAGTGTAGCATAACTGCACTACCGCGAAGGCGCAGCGTTTCCGTCTGTCTCTGTTCTGAGCTGAAAAGAAATCTCGACAGCTCCAGGTATCTTTGACCAATCAGAAGAGCCCCTGAGGCTCTAACCATGACTGGTCGAGGGGCATTCGTCACACCTTCTTGTGGGAGGGGCTTAACTTGCGTAAGGGCGTGATGTCAGAGAAAACAGGACAGGATTGGCTGTGCTGGGTTTCAAATCGCCATCTTACATGGGTCAAATCGCCATCTTGCTTAGGTAACCCTAAGCAAGATGGCGGAGATGCGGAATCCTGCCTACAGCACCTTTAAGCAGAGAATTGGGATTCACCTTTAGTTACCATTGGGTTTGAGGTAAAGTTGGAGACAGTCAACGGGAGTTGGGAGCAGACCAGGGAATTAAGAAAAGTTTGGAAGATGCCAACTCCATATCAACCCATGCAGGGCGCTCTTCATCTGATGTGTCTGTGATCCAGTACAAAAGTTTCTGAATATTACATGACCAGTAGTAGTGCAAGAGATTGGGCAATGCTAAACCACCAAGATGTTTAGGAAGCTGTAACACTGATCTTTTGATACGCGGATTTTTATTACCCCATAGAAAAGAACCAATGAGCTGATTGAGTGATTTGAAAAAAATCTTGTTAAGAAGGATGGGGATATGTGAAAACAGACACAGGAACTTTGGTAAAACAACCATTTTAACTAATTTAGCATGACCTAGTAGGGATAGTGGGAGACCAAACCATCTAACAAAGTCTAATTTACGTCTCTCTAAGAGGGGCGTGAAATTTTTGGAGAAAAGACAATTGTTCGAATGGGTAACATACTTAAAACCATCTGTAGCATATTTGAAAGGGAAAAAGGATGGTGGAATATTTTTAGCCAGAGAATTAATAGGAAGAAGCTCACTCTTGTGGAGGTTAAGTTTATAACCTCAGTATAGCCCAAATTTGTTGAATATACGAGGGGGTACCGGAAAGTTCCCGGACTGTGTTTATAAAATTAAAACAAGAATGATTTCAGATTTCTGGTTGTTCAATCTCGCTAGAGCATGTTCTTGTGCAGATCTCTGCAAAGTATCGTCTCACAAAGTTACACAGGGAAAGCACAAACAGCGCTAACGTCAACCGCTTCTTCGGAAAAGCACAAAACGGCGGAACACATCACTAAACGCGATCAGCGCGCAAGCATCAGATTTTATTTTTTTTTGCTGGGAAAAACAGTGTCAGAAACACTCACCATGGACCAGGAGGCATATAAATATGGTACCCTGGGGAGAACGCAGGTTTTCGAGTGGTATGGGCACTTTAAAAGGGGCGAAATGTCCATTGAAGACCAGCCCTGCTCCGGACGACCCGCATCCTCACGCACGCAGGAAAAGATCCGCGAGGATCTTTTTTTTCTGGAAGCCGAACACAGCGAGTCTGTGCCGCCTGGCAGTCTGCTAACCAGGACCACTACATCCAAGTCCTGAGGCGGCTCCGAGAAGCAGTGAGGCAGAAGCGTCCGGAGCTTTTGCGGGATGGCGAGTGGTGGCTGCACCACGATAGCGCGCCGGCGCACCGAGCCCTGTGTATAATGCAGTTCCTGGAGAAAAATGGGATGATCCTGCTGCCTCACCCACCCTATTCGCCGGACTTAGCCCCCTGTGACTTTTTTCTCTTCCAAAGAATGAAGAAAGAGCTGAAGGGGCGGAAATTTGAGGATGTCGAGGAGGTTAAACAAAAATCGAAGGACGCACTCCACGGCATCATTACGCACAAGTTTTCAAATGCCTTTTAAAGCTGGAAAACACGGAAGCAACGGTGTATTCAAACCAGCGAGGATTACTTTAAAGGTGACAGCTTTGAAAAATTGTTACAATTAAACACATTGAAAGTTATAACCAGTGTCAGGTTTTTTTCTGGTCCTCCCTCGTATCTAGAACTATGGGGAGGGAGGCAGCTGGGTTAGACATACTGTAAATAACAGGTCATCAGCATAATTACACAGTACTTTTGTATTCATTAAATATATGTACTTGTGGTGTCTGCTGGGAGAGGATTTTGCCTCACATTAGAAGGGCGGGGTTTAGTCACGTGGGGAGGTGTGGCACACTGATGGTGGGGGTTAAAGGGGCGGAAGCGGTTTGTCAGGGGGTTGCTTCCTGGAAGGACAGCTGTCACTTGTATGTGGATAATAAACCCCACTTGACTCTATTCCTGTGTCGATCTCCTCTTTGTGCGATCCCCACATATATCATACACTACAAAAAAGGATAACCTAAATACAAGATATCAACACTAAATTAAAGAAAATTACTCTTAAAACAAGTGAAATTATCTGTCCATGCAGCAAGTGAATTTTACTTAAAACAAGATCTTCATATAAGAATATTAAACCAAGAAATAAGTCTCTGTATCTTAAATGTATCTTAAATCAAGTGGGATGAGACATTTTGACTGAAAACAAGACTTTTGAACTTGGTAAGATTTTGAATTTTTGCAGTTTTTGCAGTGTATACCTGCAAGCTATTGGTCAGACCAAGGATTCAGCCCTCAGTCCTGTGTGTGTTAAGAGTAAAACATCTGGAAGTATTGTGTCTAGATTCAGGGTTGTGAGGCTGGGTTGTTGGGTGATTCAGGATGAACTGACGGCACAGATGAGTCTTTGTATTTCATGTATTCCCCCCCCCCCCCGCCACACACACACACACACACACACACACACACAGATGTAGCCCCCCCCAAACTGCACTTTTCAAAGACAGATTCTTCAACATTGTTTTTTTAAGTTTATTTTTTTTTTTACATTTTCATAATGAAGCTATCAGTAAATTAATCAATATTTACAGAGGGGGGCTGCTGGGGGCCTGAGGAGCCTGAGGGGGGCAGCTGCTGGGCGCCTGAGGGGCCTGAGGGGGGCCTGAGGAGGGCTGCTACTGGGGGCCTGAGGAGGGCTGCTGCTGGGGGCCTGAGGAGGGCTGCTACTGGGGGCCTGAGGGGCCTGAGGAGGGCTGCTGCTGGGGGCCTGACGGGCCTGAGGAGGGCTGCTGCTCGGGGCCTGAGGAGGGCTGATGCTGGGGGCCTAAGGGGGGCCTGAGGAGGGCTGCTGCGGGGGGCCTGATGGGCTTGCGGAGGGCTGCTGCTGGGGGCCTGAGGGGGGCCTGAGGGGGGCCGGAGGAGGGCTGCTGCTGGGGGCCAGGGGAGGGCTGCTGCGGGGGGCCTGAGGGGCCTGAGAGGGGACTGAGGAGGGCGGCTGCTGGGGGCCTGAGGAGGGCTGCTACTGTGGACTTGAGGCGGGCCTGAAGAAGTCTGCTGCTGGGGGCCTGGGGGGGCCTGAGGGGGGCCTGAGGAGGGCTGCTGCAGGGGGCCTGAGGAGGGCTGCTGCTTGGGGCCTCACGGGCCTGAGGAGGGCTGCTGCTGGGGGCCTGAGGAGCCTGAGAGGGGCTGCTGGTGGGGGCCTGAGGGGCCTGAGGAGGGCTGGTACTGGGGGCCTGAGGGGGGCCTGAGGAGGGCTGGTACTGGGGGCCTGAGTGGCCTGAGTGGGGCCTGAGGAGGGCTGCTACTGGGGGCCTGAGGGGCCTGAGGAGGGCTGCTGATGGGGGCCTGAGGATTGCTGCTATTGGGGGCCTGATGGTCCTGAGGAGTGCTGCTGCTGCTGGGGGCCTGAGGGGGGCCTGAGGGGCCTGGGGGGACCGGAGGAGGGCTGCTGCTGGGGGCCTGAGGAGGGCTGCTGCCGGGGGCCTGAGGGGGGCCTGAGTGGGGCCTGAGGAGGGCTGCTGCTGAGGGCCTGAGGGGCCTGAGAGGGGTTGCTACTGGGGGCCTGAGTGGGGCTGCTGCTGGGGGCCTGACAGGCCTGAGTGGTGGCTGCTGCTGGGGGCCTGAGGGGGGCCTGAGGGCGGCCAGAGGAGGGCTGCTGCTGGGGGACTGAGGGGCCTGAGGAGGGCTGCTGCTGGGGGCCTGATGGGCCTGAGGGGCCTGAGGAGTGCCGGAGGAGGGCAGCTGCCGGGGGCCTGAGGGGCCTGTGGAGGGCCTGAGGAGGGCTGCTGCTGGGGGCCTGAGGGGCCTGAGGGGGGCCTGAGGAGGGCTGCTGCTGGGGGCCTGATGGGCCTGAGGAGGGCTGCTGCTAGGGCACTGAGGGGGGCCTGAGGGGGGCCGGAGGAGGGCCGGAGGAGGGTAGCTGCTGGGGGCCTGAGGGGCCTGAGAGGGGCCTGAGGAGGGCCTGAGGAGGGCTGCTACTGGGAGTATGAGGGGCCTGAGGGGGGCCTGAGGACGGCTGCTGCTGGGGGCCTGAGGGGCCTGAGGAGGCTGCTGCTGGGGGACTGAGGGGGGCCTGAGGGCGGCCGGAGGAGGGCTGCTGCTGGGGTCCTGAGGGGCCTGAGAGGGGCCTGAGGAGGGCTGCTGCTGTGGGCCTGAGGGGCCTGAGAGGGGACTGAGGAGGGCGGCTGCTGGGGGCCTGAGGAGGGCTGCTACTGTGGGCTTGAGGGGCCTGAGAGGGGCCTGAGGAGGGCTGCTGCTGGGGGCCTGAGGCGGGCTGCTGCTGTGGGCCTGAGGGGGGCCTGAAGAAGTCTGCTGCTGGGGGCCTGGGGGGGCCTGAGGGGGGCCTGAGGAGGGCTGCTGCAGGGGGCCTGAGGAGGGCTGCTGCTTGGGGCCTGAGGGGGACCTGAGGAGGGCTGGTACTGGGGGCCTGAGGGGGGCCTCAGGAGGGCTGGTACTGGGGGCCTGAGGAGCCTGAGTGGGGCTGCTGCTGGGGGCCTGACGGGCCTGAGGAGGGCTGCTGCTGCAGGCCTGAGGGCGGCCGGAGGAGGGCTGCTGCTGGGGGCCTGAGGGGCCTGAGGGGGGCCTGAGGAGGGCTGCTGCTGGGGGCCTGATGGGCCTGAGGAGGGCTGCTGCTGGGGGCCTGATGGGCCAGAGGAGGGCTGCTGCTGGGGGCCTGATGGGCCTGAGGAGGGCTGCTGCTGGGGGCCTGAGGGGGGCCTGAGGAGGGCTGGTACTGGGGGCCTGAGGGGGGCCTGAGGAGGGCTGGTACTGGGGGCCTGAGGAGCCTGAGGGGGGCTGCTGCTGGGGGCCTGACGGGCCTGAGGAAGGCTGCTGCTGCGGGCCTGAGGGGGGCCAGAGGAGGGCTGCTGCTGCGGGCCTGAGGGGGGCCTGAGGAGGGCTGGTACTGGGTGCCTGAGGAGCCTGAGGGGGGCTGCTGCTGGGGGCCTGACGGGCTTGAGGAGGGCTGCTGTGGGGGGCCTGAGGGGGGCCTGAGGAGCGCTGGTACTGGGGGCCTGAGGGGGGCCTGAGGAGGGCTGGTACTGGGGGTCTGAGGGGGGCCTGAGGATGGCTGGTACTGGGGGTCTGAGGGCCCTGAGGGGGCCTGAGGAGGGCTGCTACTGGGGGCCTGAGGGGCCTGAGGAGGGCTGCTGGTGGGGGCCTGAGGATTGCTGCTATTGGGGGCCTGATGGTCCTGAGGAGTGCTGCTGCTGCTGGGGGCCTGAGGGGGGGCCTGAGGGGCCTGGGGGGGCCGGAGGAGGGCTGCTGCTCGGGGCCCTGAGGGGGGCCTGAGGAGGGCTGCTGCCGGGGGCCTGAGGGGCCTGAGAGGGGCTGCTACTGGGGGCCTGAGTGGGGCTGCTGCTGGGGGCTGCTGGTGGGGGCTGAGGGGGGCTGCTGCTGGGGGCCTGAGGGGCCTGGGTGGGGCTGCTGGTGGGGGCCTGAGTGGGGCTGCTGCCGGGGCTGCTGGTGGGGGCTGAGGGGGGCTGCGCCTGGGGGCCTGAGGGAGGCTGCTGTGGGGGCTGAGGGGGGCTGCTGTTGGGGGCCTGGGTGAGGTTACTGCTGTGGGTCTGGGTGGGGCTTCTGGTGGGGGCACATGTAGGGCTTAAACCCTGGGCGAATGCGGGGCTGCTGGTGCCGGGAATGTGCGCGGGGCCCCAGCTCAGGACGAATGTGTTTTTTTTGCTGGGGATCTGTTTTGGGCTCCTGCTGGGGGCCTGGATGGAGCTTTTGGTGGGGGCAGATGTAGGGCTGAAACCCTTGGCGAACGCGGGGCTCTCGCCGGGAATGTCCGTTGGGCTCCAGCTGGGGGCACATATTGTTTTTCAGCGGGGGGCCTGGGTGGGGCTCCTGCTGGGGCCCTGGGTGGGGCTTCTGCTGGGGCCCTGGCTGGTGTTCCTGCTGGGGTCCTGGGTGGAGCTTCTGCCGGGGATGAACGTGGAGCTCGTACCCCGGGCGCACTCGGGGCTCTCGCCGAGAATGTGCCTGGGGCCCCAGCGGGTGGGGTTTCTGCTGGAGGCCTGAGTGGGGCTTTTGCTGGGGTCCTGGATGGAACTTCTGCTTGGGATGAACGTAGAGCTCGTACCCTGGGCGCACGTGGGGCTCTCGCCGGGAATGTGCCTGGGTATGGAGATAATTCATTCATTCATTTTCTGCCGCTGCTCCCTTTCGGGGTCGCGGGTGGCTGGAGCCGATCCCAGCTGCTGTGGGCGAAGGCGGGGTAGATAATTTTGTTTCTTTATTATTCAATCAATCAAAAATGGTTTTGCAATCAAAAAACAAAGTTGAGACCAAAAAACATAAAGTTGCAATTAAAAAATAAAAGTTCAATCAAATAGAATAGATCTGAGAACTAAATAATTTAAGTGGCAACCCCAACAATTTTTTTTTTTTAGATCAAAACAGAAAAAAGCTTTGGTTTTGAATTCTGAAGTTTTGCTTGCAACCCAAAAGTTTTGGTTTTGAATTCAAAAGTTTGGCTTGCAAATCCAAAAGTTTTGCTTGCGAATTTGACTGAACCCAGTGGGCGGGGCCAACACAGGTTGAAGAAAGAAGAGCTCCTATTGGTCGTTTTGACCTCGCTCCACCGCCTGTCTCCGCGCTGTTACTGGCTGCTTCCGCATTCGGTAAAGGCCAGTACACATAACAGGCTTTTTTCAGTCTTCCCCGATTCAGAGACCACACACTAGAAGACAACAGAGGACAGATCGCACCAGATCTTCCTCTCCTGATCTTCTAGTGTGTGGAGTCGCTGTGGAACAGACTAGAAGATTCTTCATCAGAGAATCGGCTCCTCGCTCTTCCAAATCTCGCGGAGTCAAACTTGACTTTGAGCGGTTTTCCTTCAGTCCTGTGTTCACCTTAATCTCTACATTAATCTTTGCTGAGAGGCTATGAGGTATATTACAGTCAAACCACTTATTTTTTCTCATGAACAAGGTTGTAAAATTTGTCAGTTTAAATGGGCCTGCCAAACAAAAAAGAATGCTAACATACTTAAAAAAGATTAAAACTGATATAGCCTTTATTCAGGAGACTCATCTCACTATAGAAGAGCACAAAAAATTAAAGAGAGGGTGGATAGGCCAGGTTTTCTCCTCATCTTTTAACTCCAAGGCAAGAGGAGTCGCTATTTTGATAAATAAAAATATTCTCATCACTATCCATGATACAATTACTGACCCATTAGGCCGCTACGTTTTGATAAATTGTCAACTTTACTCAGAACAAAGGACTTTGCTAAATCTTTATGCTCCAAACTATGATGATGTTTCTTTTATCCAGGACATTTTTCTTAAGGTATCAGGAGGTCATAAACATATTCTTATGGGAGGAGACTTCAACTTCTGTTTGGATCCAGTACTGGATAAATCTTCAACCTCCATTTCCAAAACAAACCCAGCCTTAACTACTTTGTCATTTATGAATGATTTAAATCTAGCAGACGTCTGGAGGCAGATGCAGCCCCAAAACATAATTGCGGCCGTCATAATTCACATACAAGAATAGATTTTTTCTTACTATCAACACAGCTGAGTTACAGAGCATTAGAGTCCGAATATTTACCAAGGATCCTCTCTGATCATTCCCCCCTTACTCTGTCTATAGAAATGCCAGAAAAAGGACCAACTTTATACCGGTGGCCTTTGAATCCAACCCTCCTAAAGAAAACTGACTTCTGTACTTTTATCAGGGAACAAATTAAACTATTTTGTGAAACAAATTGCGCCTCCTCACCCAATAGTTTCATATTAGGGGATACATTAAAAGCTTATTTAAGAGGACAGATCATTTCCTATACAAATAGTCTTAAAAAATCTTATACAGCAGAAATGGAAATTTTAGAGAGTGAAATTCTGAGCCTGGAGAAAAATTTTCAACATCATAAAGATAAAAAGACTTACAATTTATTGGTCAATTAAAAACTTAAGTGTTATACATTAAGTACTCATACAGCTGAGAAGAATATTTTGAGAACAAAACAAAGGCACTATGAATTGGGGGAAAAAGCTCAAAAAGTCCTGTCTTGGCAGTTGAAAAGGGAGGAAAGTTTAAAAACAATTAATCAAATTGAAAATGAATGTGGATGTATGATCCAAAATCCAAAAGAAATAAATGAAACCTTCAAAAACTTTTATGTTAATCTATATAAATTAGAATCACCGGAAGATCTGTCTGCAGTAGATACATTTTTATAACTGTATCTAGATCTCCCATTTACTTCAAAAGAAATCCAGGAGGCTTTATCTTCTTTACAATCCAATAAATCACCAGGGGAAGATAGGTTTCCTCCTGAATTTTATAAAGAGTTTAAGGATTTGCTTGTGCCTCTTCTTATGGATGTGATAAATCTAGCATCCAGAACACAAAGCCTTCCTGACTCCGTTTTTTCGGCTATAATTACAGTGATCCCTAAAAAAACAAAGATCCCCTAAAGTGCTCATCTTATAGACCGATCTCCCTTTTGAATACTGATTATAAAGTGATTTCTAAAGCTCTAGCAAATAGGATGAGTAAATATTTACCAAAACTGATACACCCAGACCAGGTGGGTTTTATTCAGAAGAGATCCTCTGCCAATAATTTATGCAGGTTGTTTAATATTATTCATGATGCACCATCCAGTGCTGAACCCAGTATAGCTGTCACTTTAGATGCTGAAAAAGCCTTTGACAGGCTTGAATGGCCTTATTTATTCAAGGTGCTTTCTAAATTTGGATTTGGTTCTTATTCTATTAATTGGACTAATACACTTTATAGAAAACCACAAGCTAAAATTATTACTACCGGACAAATTTCCACTGTTTTCCCCCTGAACAGGTCGAGCCGACAAGGTTGCCCCTTATCCTCTGGCCTTTTTGTTATAGCCATCGAGCCTTTGGCCGAGTTAACCAGGCAAGATTCAGAGATAAAGGGGGTAAAAGTGGGTAGGACGACACATAAAGTTAATCTTATGGCAGATGATATTATTCTGTATTTAACAAACCCGCTCAGTTCTCTGGCTAAATTACAATCAATTTTACATCATTTTGGGTTTGTTTCAGGATATAAAGTGAATTATGAAAAAAGTGAAATTCTTCCCCTCTCAGACTTTGATTATGTGGAATATCAACAGAGGAGCCCATTTAAATGGTCCCCAGAGGGGATAAGATACCTTGGAATAATGGTGGATAAAAATTTAAAGAATCTGTACAATCTTAATTATGTGAAACTAATTAGTCAAATAACAGAGGATCTGAAAAAAATGGATAAATCTACCTATTATCTTGATTGGCCAGATAAATTGTATTAAAATGAACATATTGCCTAGACTGCAATACCTCTTTCAGTCCTTACCGATTCCATTACCACTCAGTTTTTTAAGAACCTTAATAAACATATTAGACAATTCATATGGAATGGTAAACCTCCAAGGGTTTCAACTGAAAAACTTACCTGGGACTTTAAATTGGGGGGTCTTAAATTACCAAATCTGAAAAAGCATTATTTGGCAGCCCAAACCCAAATGCGACTTGTTTTTCTTTGTGGTAGGGAAAATATCCCACTGCGGGATTTAATTGGAATGCATGTCACTCAAAGAAACTGTTCCTGCAGATTTTGTTTATAAGTGGACGCCCAAAACTATTTCTATTAGAGCTGACAACCCTGTATTAATGCATGTCATCAAAACATGATACGAAGTTCATAAAAATGTTGGACTGGAAAATAATTTGTCGCCCAAAACACCTCTGAAACAGAACGGACTCATACCCATGTCACTGGACAATAAGACCCTGGAAATCTGGCACCAGAAAGGAGTCCGCTATCTGGTGGACTGTTATGAGAATGGATCTCTTATGTCTTTTGAGGACCTGAGGAGGAAGTATGATCTGTCCAGCAGAAACTTCTTCTGTTACTTACAGTTAAGATCCTTTCTTAAAACTACTCTTGGACATCGGATGACTCTGCTTACACTCAGTGAGCTGGAGAGACTATTTCATGAGGGCAACGCACCTCGTCTTTTTTCAAAAGTGTACTCTGTCCTGATGGAGGATACTCCAAAACCAGGTCTCCATAAGTCAAAGGAGAGATGGGAGTCGGACTTCAATATGTCAATTCGTCCAGAGCTCTGGTCTGACTTATGTCAAAAAAGTTTAACTACCACAATTAGTTCCAGATACAGGCTGACCAATGATAACTTTCTCCATCAAACCTACATCACGCCAGAGAAGCTGCATAAATATAAACCTGAGATATCCAGCTTGTGCTTTAGATGTGTTCTTGAAGAGGGCTCCTTCCTGCACTGCACATGGCCTTGCACTAAACTTAATACATTCTGGCATGATTTCTCAGACATTGTCACAAGACTCCTGGGAGTACATCTCCCATCATGTCCTCAAATGTGCTTGTCAGGGGATTTAACAAATATTGAAGCTCATTTGAGAAGAACTCAAAAGAACTTTCTGGCTTTGGCCTTATGTGTTGCCAGGAAGTGAGTAGCCACTACATGGAAGTTCGATTCCATGTTTCCATGATTGATTGAATAATAAAGAAACTAAATTATCTCCATACCTGGGGTCCCAGCCGGTGGGGTTTCTGCTGGGTGCCTGGGTGGGGCTCCTGCTGGAGGCATGCAGGAAGCTCCTGCAGGGGGCGAGGGTGGCGCTCCAGTTGGGGGTGACAGTAGGGCTCATACCCCGGGCGCACGTGGGACTTTCGGCGGTTACGTGTGTGGGACCCCAGTTGGGGGCACGTCTGGGGCTCTCTATGAGGCCCACTCAGTCCAAGCTGGTTCATCGTTGATGACTGCTGTAAATACATCGGTTCAGAACATGTTGCTTTCACAAATGTCCAATATACACCTGTCTCACGCACACACAATAAATCTAACAATATGAGCAAAATGAAACAGTAAAAGCCAGTAAAGTTGTTGTGGAGTGTTGCCAATTCAGAAAACGTTGGTGTAAAACACTTTTGTTATGTATTTCCAGTAATAATGTGAAATATTGACTTGAAAACAAAGGTTCTTACATTTCTCAGTGAGCAGGTGGTTCTCCTGACGCAGTTTGTCCTCCGTCAGACGCCCTGGAAAACTTAAAGTCAACAAGAATTGAAAGCCAAAAGCCAGCTCAGCAACTACAAGGGCTGTATTTTAATGTTTGGATGATATGGGTCCACAGCAAGAGACTATGTCTGCACAGGACGTCGCAAAAAATTTAAAATGAAATCCAGTTCAAACTGGCTGTGATTTGAGTGGATCAAAGAGTTGCTATAGAAACGGAGTCAGATTCTAGTCACATGACTTGGAATCGAGTCAGACTCGGTTCACGAATTTGATGATTCTCGAGTTGACTTGCAACTTTGACTTGGACTTGAGTCGAGACTGCTTTCACCCAAACACAGATTTAAAAAGAAAAGTATGTGAACGTGTGTATGTGATGTGCGTGTGCATGCACGATACGATCAATGTACTGAAAGTCTGCACTGAGTGAATATTAAACCCCACCGCCCGACCCGGGCTACGGCCAGGTTGTGAACCCGGCGGGTCCGTGGAGTGACGGGGTGGGGAGGGTGGGGTGGCTATGACTATGGGACTTTTAATTCTAAGAAAAATAAAAAGGTAATTATGCTTTAAAATGACCATGAAAGCACCTGAAATCTTTATTTGGAATTAACCTGCCAGTTTATTCTAATTAATGACACACACACACACACACACACACACACACACACACACACACACACACACACACACACACACACACACACACACTCCCTTAAACTCAAACTGTCAACCTGCACGACGCCCTCCAGAGAGGAGGAGGGGGAGGAGTTATATGTAGTATGTAGGAGTACGTTATATGACATAATATTACTTATTAGTGTACTTGCAAATCTACTGAGCCACAATCAAATTGAATTTTATGAGCAATTTGTGCTGAAATAGCTCATTTGGGAGAGTGTTAGACTTAAGTTCTAAAGGTCCCTGGTTAAATCCCGGGTTTTTGCAGGCTATAAGAACTTTGCAGTCACAGGGTACATCAGGTCTCTGAACGGTCTCTTTCCTACTGTGAAAGAACAATGGAACAGTTCCCAGTTTTTAGTGTTTCTGCCATTTCTATGTAAATGTTTCTGGAATGAAAACACAAAAACATTGATCTTCTCTCCTAAAAGAGCACGTCTCCATTCTAAAAACTTTTAAAATCAACTTCTTTTGAAGTTGAACCACAAACAACTGGAAAATACTTGCAAAGAGAATTGTCTGTCTTGTTAAATATTATGCCAGAATTGTAAATAATTCACAATTTCCGAGCTTGTAAAGCTTTTGTTTACAATGCTCTGTTCTAAATAAATTTGAGCAGACAATGTTTTGCCTGGTTCTAATTTTGAATATTTACTACATTCACAATTCACGTTCAATATTTTACATTTTTGCATTTTTTTTCAATAAAAATGGAAATAAATACTTTTACTTTTTACTTGCAAAGTAAATTTTAAAGCAAGTACTTTTGTACTTTTACTGAAGTAAATTATTCCTTGGGTACTTTGACTTTGACTTAAGTATTTTTTTGCCCCAGTATCTGTACTTTTACTTAAGTAAACAAAATGAGTACTTCTTCCACCACTGCTCGCCACTCTCAGCAAGGAATGTGATGAATTATCGACTGAAGAAACAAAATGGGGAATAAAATATCTTAGGTTTAACAAACCTGCTATATGTCAAATCTCTAACAACAGTAGATTAGTTTTGGACTTGGTGGATGATAGACACATACTCGCTGGAGACCTAATGAGTTTTTTTTTTCTAGATCTTCAAAAAGCAATCGACACAATCAGCCACAAATTAATTTTTCACACCTTATCATTTTTAAACTTTGGCAAACCTTTTTTTAATCAAAGCAATGAAAACACTATATAAAATCAAAAATTAAAATCTCACAACTAGCAGAAAATACTGCTTTATTTCTACAAAATAATGAACAGGTATCCCTCGCTCTATCTACCATATTAAAATTCTCAAAAAAAATGTGAAATTCTGCCCCTTGGAGACAGTAGTCAATCTGAAATCTGGACTATCCTGTTCAAAAACACTATAACTTATCTCGGTATCAAAGCATCCAAAAATCCCAAACTCTTGACCTAATATGCTCCCAGTAATTCAATCCATCGAAACTAATTAATTGTTGGTCTGCCAGAGATCTGTTCATTTATGGCAGAGTTTATTAAGCAAAGCAGAAGGGATGTCAAGAGCAGCATGTTTTCTCTTCTCAACGTGTCCCCAGATGCACTTGTTCCCAACTCCATAGAATTCTATTAAAATTTAACTGAAGAATAAACCTGATAAGATTAACAGATCAGTCCTCTCAAACCCCATAGCCGAAGGAGGCCTCAGTATACTGACTTTTACATCATTTAACCAAATTATAAAAATTAACTGGATCAAAAGATTCCTCCAAATCACATGTGGAATATCATCCCAAAAAACAAACTGAACTCTATTTGTGGCCTTATAACTTTCTATTTATGTACCCTTTCTCAATAAGAAAACTTGTTGTGAAATTAACCAATTTTCAGAAACAAACATTGTCATGTGAGAACCTCATCTTCAAACATAACTTTCCCCCCACAACTGTATTTTTTGAACAACAAATATGTGTTACACAAAAGTAGAACACTCTCTCTACAAAAGTTGTTTTTATGCTCCTTGAGTCTTCGTTTGAGTTGAAACTTAAAATAAATAAATTGCTATTTAAAATATGTAAAGCGATGATCCACCTGCGGGAACACAATGGCACAACATGACATTGTAGCAGGTGTGGGAGTGAACCAGCAACCCTGCTCCCCACAGGTCAATAGCTCCACCAGGCAATGCCTCCAGGGTGAATAAAGGAGAAAGGATGTATTAAAACTATAACCGCTCACTTTCACTGCTGCAATTGTTCATTTGTTCAGATATTCTTGTCATTTAACACAATTAAAGGTTTTATTATCAGCACTTGTTTTCACTGTTTATCTGCATCTCACTCACTTATTTAAGTCTGCATGTTCCAAAACAAACCGTCATGTGTGCTGTTACTCTGTCGTTACTCCTCCATACCAGAGGAGGCGCTGTGTTTAACAAACGCCCGATTGTTCAGATAAAGTACTTAGCTCATTGTGAGTGAACAGTTATCCTTCTCTGCCCACCAACTTACCCACGAGTACAATCCCATTCTGAATCCAATCTTCCATGAAAAGTGACTTATTTCTAAAAAAAAATGTCTGTTGTTCCAGATTTATTTATGTGGTGAAAAGGTAATTTTACCAAGCGTAATCAAAGCTCAAATGTATTAATGCACACTAATGCATTATTTTTTCTTTAAAGATATTTTATTAAATATGAATGCAACAGTCACTAACTACCATTAACCAGTCCTGCAGGTAGTGATGGGTAAATGAGGCCTCATGAACCACTGTCTTTATTTTCTGAAGCCACTAGATGGCACTCTTGGTTTCAAATATTTCTTGAACAGATAGCACCACCTGGTGGCTTCAGAAAGAAAAGACAGGTTTATGAGGCCTCACCTGCAGGTAGCGATGGGCAGTATTGTGTTTTTAAATTCATCTGGCCATTCTCCAACAGCTGGACCTTGCACAGGGTCAGAGTCATTCTGACATGCAGGCAAATTACACATCTTGTCTGTACTTCTACATACCCTCATATTCTTTCTCTTCAAAGATATGCCTGTGATGTGCGGATTATCCCTCTTCTGCATGAGCCGGGCATTGGGAACAGTCCAGCCCAAGTTATTGATCAGTTGTAGTAGAACGACAGTGAAGAGCGGCTCCAGCGGGTTGCTCGGGACAAAGCAGAGTGCTGCTTTCTCTCAACTTTCTGACAGTTATCCAGTATGGTTTTCATGTGATGGCTTTTTCGAATCCCTTTGCTGTCTGCGACTGGTCAGAGACATGCAAAGCTACAAGTTGCCACCTTCCTTTTTTTTTTTTAATTTGAAGCATATTTAATACCAGCCAGGTTCCAGGCACACTTCTTCACAAATGATCCACTGACTTTTACCAAGCTGGTGTTTCATTGCATATCTGACCATGCAGCTCCGCATGTGACGAATTCCTGTGGTCAGTTGGCAACACTGACATTTATTTATGGTTTATTAAAAACCTTCTCTGTAGTATTATGTCCCGTATGCTTTAACCGACCGTCTCAGCAAGCATATTTTTGTTTTTGTCAATAATTTTTCAGGTGATTGGAGAGGGAGTTTCTAAACAGAGTTGATAGTGACAGTTCACAAACTACTGAGACTCTTTAAGAATAACCTTCAAAAATCTGCTCTTGGGTTTAAGATCCTTTAGAGGTTTATTGTGCAGCTCACATCTTTTGAGCCTCCTCTCCTGCCTTTACAGACACTGTCCTCCCTGAAACACATCGGACCCACAGAGGTAAACTCAATTATCACTTATAAAGAAGAAGGAGAGCTGTTGAGTCCTTGACTCCTTAGTTAATTTGTGAAAAAGCCATTTAGAAAACATCTGCAGAGACACTAAAAAGAGACACTTGAAAGGATTTGTAAGTATTCTCTGGTCTATCTCGGGAGCTGGGTATATCCTGGATAAGTTGCCATATACATATTCACAGCTACATGCATTTGCAGGGTCACCAGTTATCATGTTTCTGGACAGGTAGCAGAGAACTGGAACAAAGCTCATCAAGAGAGAACATGCAAACTGCGCAGAAAAACGTCCTGACACATTCTGGACTTACACCGGAGAATGACTCACCATCAATGAGATCATGGCTAGGCTAATAAAAAGGCTCATAAAATAAAGACAGAACAGTGGAGACTCGTGTTATTCAACCTGATTAGGATGCAGCAGAAATGAAGTACAAGCTCAAATTGGGTTTTTTTTTCTGTTTCATAGCCATATTTTTTTTGGTCAAGTTCAACTGGTTTAAGGACTTCCAAGATCAATTTATTCCGTGTCTGGTATTTTTAGCTGTTGCGGCACTTGAACACCAGGACACTCCAGGGTGACCTGTTCATTTCAGGGAGCTGAGCACGACCTTGTCAGCTGGCAGACGAAATCTGAGAGGCTCCTGAAACTTTAATTGGATTTATTGATGAACTTGATTTTCACTTCAAAGAATCAGCCCTTCAGTGGAGAACAGGAGAACAGGATCCAATCAGGATGACATATTTACAAGTTGTCCTCGAGGCATCATTGTCTCCTTTGCTGAAATATGTTTTCCTTATGTCAGAATTCAGATCATTTCTGTAAACATGGTTCAGGGGATGGCTATCAATAACATACCTGGATTTCTAACAGTAAAGGGAAAAGCTGTTTCTTTGATTGTATATTCTATACACTTATGGAGAACATAGAAATCAAACCAGTAAGAAAATACGAGTGTTGGTCCATTGATTATACTTGTACCTGTTTTGTTCTCATCTGTACATCGTGTTCCCTGTATTTTTATTGCCCCTTTCAATTATGTGCAGTGTGGGTCTGACTTCTGGTCAAATAAAGAAAGGAGGGCCTCCATCCACCGGCAGCTGGTCCTCTTCTTCTTTAATGAAAACCTCGGGCATTGCTCTGACTACTCCAGCTGTGACTGGTGCCCCTGTGGCAGCAGCTGTGCCTTCTTCCTCTACTACCATCAAACACCTATGTTGAGAAGAACACGGCACCCGGTAACATACTGTAAGTTTTGTGTTGTGCACTGTGTGTCCGACAATGTGATTATTCCCTCGTCTCAAGGTGCAAAACGACATGTCAGAGCTGAGTTTCCTGCTCATGTCTTGTCAGTCAAGCTCTGCTTCCAGTGTGTCTTGGTGTTCAGTCATCACCCATCAGTCTGGTTGTGTGTGGAATAAGGTTTGTCCGTCTGCTGTTTACTGCCTCCTCTGAAAAAAAATTGACTGAGGCTGTTTTATATTTATCTGGTGCTGAATATTTGATGAAATGATCTTTTTCTTGGCATGTTTGCCCGTGGCTCTGTAACACACTTCATGGCTGTAATGGGAGCAACGTTCATTTGGTCTTTGAGGATACACTGGAAGAAACTTTGGACACAATGAAAAGAGATGATTGAAATTTTATTTGGTCCACAACTCATACAGGATGATGACACTGAAGTGGTACTTAATATATATCTTCTAAAACTAATAATCTGTGAAGTCTGCTGACTTTGATCAAGGTAACAATCAGTACCACACAGCTGTCCCTCACTGTGACCTGGATGTTCAAGGGTCAAAGGTCATCATGGAGGCCGCTGTAGTGAGTCTCTCATTGGCCTGCGGACCTGTGCCGAGGAAACACCAGATGGTGCTGTACTGCTGGTTGATTAAATATGAGCGTTTGGCTGTTACCCATATCGCCCCGTCACCTGGCAATGAACAGCAGTACTGGACCTGCTCTGCAAAGTGTCATGCACTTGTTAATGTCTATGCTTTGTGTCACTTTGTTATTCTCAATTACGCAATTCGTCATTGTGTCACAAATTATTAAGGTGGATTACTTTGTCTTAGATTCTGTAGTGACTCATCACAGCTATGGTGAAAAGTACTGGATTGGGGTAAAACACACTGTGATGATGTGTGATGAAGTTAACCTGAACCGTATCTGTACTGAATTGTTCTCAGGGAGAACCGATCCAGACGGGACTTGTAGACTCAACATTAGTAACATATTTAAACTGCATAAAGCATTTTAAGTTTTTCAAGTACAAAATCAATCCAGTCAAGCCTAAATTTTGGACTCATTTATATTTTTGTCAATCTGGAAGAGTTTCTTCCCCCCTTTTTGAAACAAAAAAATATTGTAGAAGGGAGAAGGATGGGTGCATGTACCCGGGATGGCCAGCAGATGGGAGTGTGAGACCATTGTGTTATGTTTCTTTTGATCCTTCTTTTCAGTAGTTGAAGTTTTTCAATACACATTTGTATTTGCTATGAAGCCATTCATTCAACAGTATGTCAATCTATGTAGTCACTGACAGGTTTTGCATTTCCAGTGAACGATTCCAAAATGAATTTGGCATTTTTAAGTGAGGTACTGTACACACAGAATAAGAAATAAAATGATGCAAAATGATATTTATTGCTCCATCAACCCATCAACATACAAGGATGACTATAGAGCTATCAGTAGGTAAGAATTCAGATAAGATTTATCCTTATCTCTTCTGCCCCTCATCAGGGATAGGTCATGGGGTCAGCAGTCTCATGAGATTTCCCTGTCCTCAGACACGTCTTCCAGCTCTCCCTGGAGGATCCCGAGGCATTCCTAGGCCAGCCAAGAGCCATAGTCTCTCCAGCGTAATTTGCAAATTGAGAGCTTTGCCTTTCAGCTCAGCTTCCTCTTCAATATGACGGACCAATACGACAAGACTCAGAGATACCTAAACCCCTCCTCTTGGGATGGGGACTCTCTGCCGACCCGGAGAGATCAGACCACCATGACCAAGAACCATGGCCTTGGACTTGGGGCTACTGATTCTCATCTCGTTGCTTTGAATTTGGCTGCAAACCGCCCGAGTGCATGCTGTAGATCCATTTTCGATTAAGCGGACAGGACATCATTTGCAAAGACCAGAGATGAAATCATGAGGTCCTGTGGTATACAAACAGTGATAAAACACATGAAGGATTTTTTCAACTTTCATTCCACAAATGGTACAGTAGTATTTAATATCAAATTCAAATCTGTCTAAAGTTTGTTTTTTGTTGTATTACATTACATTATTTGGCGTATTACTAAATTTGGCGTAATATATAACTTTACTGTTGAGACATATACGACTCTTGGATAGCATGGCCGACACCGCTGGATTTTTGTAAAGCCTTCAAAGTCTTATGCATGGTCGTGTAAAGTAATGTGTATGGTTTACCAGTGCCACCTGCTGGCTGTAAGTGTAATTACAACAATAACAAATTATTCTTCAGTTCGACTGCAGAATTTTTACTGTTGTTACCTTCCTGACAAATTTTACAACAATAACAACTACCTAGCTTTTTAAGATATTAAATAAATAAATAAATAGATAAATAATGCCCGGTCCAATATGGCGGACGTGTTGACGTAAGCACACCGGAAAGTAACTAACGCCATCGTGATCAACTTCTAGGACGGCGGTTATGTTAAATTGTTTGACAGCTTTATTTGGTCGGTCATATCTTCAAGAGAGGCCTTTGGAGGTAAGTTCAGCCAACCCTATAGTTTCTCTACAGTTTCTATAAACTTTGATACGTTGATAATTTATGAAAACATTTATTTTGAAGTTGTTCAAATATGTTTTTTTAATGGATATTTTTCAGCAATTTGAAGACGTGTATTTCAGTTTCGACACTCAGGGCATTGACCTCGTGTTTCTGTTTCTTAACTGTTAATTTATTGTGTGGATGCTGAAAGGATCCACAGAATTGTGATCCTGTTTCGTCATTATTCTGACTGACTCGACACATTTTTTTGCTCGGCTTGTCCTAATCTCTCATCTCCCACACTTGCATTTTCTTCAGGAGACTATGTAGTTACATTTCAGCTTCAAATATCAAATCAAAGTTGCTGTTTTTCAAAATTGGCATATTTTGAGAAGAATAATTAATTAAATAAATGTTGGTTGTGTCTTGTACCTTGCCTTTAGAGTCAGCTATTGTTACCTCCTGAAGTTAGTGTTTCACAGTAGAACAAAAAACATCTTCATACTAAACATTTCCTGCTATTAAACTGTGAAGGTTATATGCATTTAGTGAAAATCAGTTATTGCCAAATGAGTTGGAAAATGGGGCATCCTGGATAATGCATCCTTCCGACTAGAAAACAATTAAATATTTTCTCTAAAAACAGGCAGAGAGAGAGAGAGTGATGCAGGAAGTCTCTGAAGGAAAGCAGCTCCCTGCTGACAGGCACTACAAGTATGAGGAGCTCCAGTCCAGACCGTTCGTCACCCCTGAGTCTGGGATCCCTGAAAACCTCCTGCACTTGTTGTATCTTTTGATAAATTTATTGTCACGCCACAGTTTTAGCGGGCAGAGGTCAGTGGACATCCAGAGAATCCACATAGTTTGGCAAAACATTTGAGCCTTAATCCATCTTGCATTCAGCCACTCCTTTGGTTATGATTGTAAGCGCAAGATAAACCTGCAGCTGCTCGATGAGAAAACTCTAATTTTCATAGCAGGCAACGTGCTGGTCTTGCTGGATATTTTCACCAAGGAGCACCGATACCTCCGCTCATGCAGTGGAGGGGGGATTGGGTGTATTATGGTAAGACGGTTTGCATTATTTTCATGATGAAGTGTCATTGAGAGGATTTTTATGTGACAGTATATACACCAACAAGAATCATGAAGAGACCGAGTTTCCATTTCTTGTCCTTATATCTTTGCGTATATTCTTATTTTACTGTGTATTTTTTGTAAAGGTACACCCAGATAAGAAATACTTTGCTGCAGCAGAGAAGGGAAAGCAGCCCAACATAGTGATTTATGAATATCCGTCTTTACAACCACAGCGTATTCTCAGAGGTAAACTGTAACAAGATGCACTGCGTTTCTCCTTTTCGCATTCTGCACTCCATGTAGTTTGATGGTTCCGTTGTGATCTGCATGTGTTTAGGTGGTACGGAGCGAGCGTACAGCTGTGTGGACTTTAACCCTGATGGGAGCTTGTTAGCCAGCGTTGGCGGTGCTCCTGACTACATGCTAACGATTTGGGACTGGAGGCTGGAGGAGGTCAAGCTGAGAAGCAACGTTGTTTCTCAGGATGCCTACCGAGTTCGTTTCTCCTCCTACAACCCGAAACTGCTCACATCATCCGGATGCGGACACATCAAGTAAAGCACACGCTGAACCCTCTCCAGTCTGCTGGAATTGAATTCTTTATTTTCAGGAAATCACTGTTGTTGAAACTTGCAGGTGTCTAAATAATAACTTCAGACACCAGACGTTTCTTTTCCACTGTAATAAATAGATCCTTTTCTCTGTCAGTTTCTGGAATATAGCTTCGACATACACAGGCCTCAAACTGCAAGGAAATGTGGGGAAATTTGGATCTGTTGAAGTAACTGATATCGAGGGCTTCGTGGAGCTTCCTGATGGAAAGGTTGGTCTTAAAATGTATGCAGACATACTGCGTCGCTGTGGCGTCGCTGCCTGTTCAGCTGCAGACAGGGCGGCTTTGCAGACAACTCCAGACCCTCGTCTCATTTCTCCTTTCAGGTGGTGTCCGGCACAGCCTGGGGCAACTTGTTGCTTTGGGATCGGAGTGCCGTTCGGGTGGAGATTGGACGTGAAGGGGGTCGAAGCTGCCACATCGGGACCGTCCAGCCATTTGCCTTGGAAGATGAGCAGTTGTTCACATTTGGTTCCGATGGAGCTGTTCGAGTAAGTTAACTGACACTTCTGTACTGTTGCACTGCTGTCAGATCTTTTAGAAAAATGATTTTCCGTTGAAAAAGAATTCTCTACACTTGGTCAGCATATTATTGTTAAGACGTTTGATGAATCAGTATCTAGCTCAAAGTCAACACTCCAACAGCACAGATTGTATCACAAGTGTATGAGCACTTATTATGAAACAGGTTTCATGTAGCACATCCTGAACAGACAACCACACACACTCATATTCACACTTATGGCTTGACAGTGCTGAACACAGCAGCATTTTACAGCCCCTCATGTTGAACATCAACATGTAAAACGGCGAAATTACAGCAGAACTCGTTTCCATCACCTGCCCTGTAGCAGTTAAATGCCACTTCCATAAAACAGTACAATACAACAATCACTGAAGAGGACATTTTTGTTTAGATTCTGGTGGAGGTAATTGACAGATTCATGATTGGACCACTCGATTCTGGAGCTCTTCTGTGACCCCTGTCATCCAGGGCTGGGACTTTCAGAGGATCAGTGGTGCCGACAGTGACAGCGGCAGCAATAAGCTTGAAATAGAGCCGCTCAGTGAGATAATGGTGGGACACGATGTTTGCCTGTCCTCTATTGTGAAGAGCCCCGAACTTGATTCCTTCATCTGGTTTGCTCAGGTCAGGAAAAAGAAGGTCAAAGGTAACATAATTATTTCTGAAGCAGAGCCAACTTCAGCTCAACCTGAGTGTATCTGCTGCACAATTTGTAGGATTCCGGTGGAGCCATTTGGAAAATCGATCTTTCATTCACCCACAAGGTGAGAGTTACTGCACGGCATTATGTAAAATACGGTACACATTGTTTATTGTTATTGTGTTGAGTGGATGTTCATTAGTTGAAATGAGCCTGTTTTTGCCCTCTGTTGTTTCTATATCTTGTCTCACAGACTCTTAATCCCGAGTGTCTGTTTTCCTTCCATGGCGGGATGATCCAAAGCCTGGATGTGTCAAAGAAGTCACATCTAATGGCCACAACGTCTTTATCCCGTGAGTTACACATACCTCTCCTCCTGCACTCACACTGTTTTAACCTGTTTTTCTCTCCTGTTCAGGTTCAGTCAAAGTTTTTGACTTTCTCCACAAAAGAGAACTGACCACCGCTAATTTCAATCAGGGTGGAACGGTTCTCCTCTGGGCTCCACTGTCGGTAATTTAACTAATACAACAAAGTAACTACATAGAAAGTGATTATAGAAAACTAACCTGCGGTTTTGGTTATTTGCCTTCAGGTGAGTTCGAGTCAGTGCCTGCTTGTGGTAGGCTTTGAGGATGGCGTTGTCCGTTTAATGGAGCTGTACAATCCCGAGAAGCTGAATGTGGCCAGCAAGCACAGCGCCAAAGAAGAGGCCAAGCTGCAGCTCAAACAGGCCTTCAAACCTCACAATGCTGCCGTGACTGCTGTGGCATATGACGCCAATGGAGAGGTCTTAGCCACAGGGGTGAGAACTCTTTTTAGAGAAAAGGGAGTTTTTACTTTGAAATCAGTGTGGGAACATGTCAAACCTCCCCCAGTTTTTTTATATGATCGTTGGTATTTTTGGAGATTGATAACACCTGTAAAGTTTATCAGTTGTGATGGTGATAAGTTCTGGCATAGATGTGAAAAGGCCCAGTGCCATCTCACCGTCCTGACTTCACACTCATTCCTTTCTCACCAGGGTGCAGACAACACCGTCTTCTTCTTCACTGTGGGTGAAAAATACGATCCCATTGGTTTTGTGCATGTACCTGGAGCAGTGCAGGCACTGGAGTGGTCACCTAATTCCCACGTAGGGCTGAGTTCTGGCTGCTTCTGTCATCCTCTCACAGTCTAATATTTCTTTGTTTCCCAAACTAAGCTTCTTTGTTGTTTTGTTTGTTTCCTAAGCCTGAAAAAAGGCTACTCATTCTTTGTCAGAACGGCCACGTGGTCGAGGTGCATCGCCCTGATCCTGAGAGTCAGCAACGAGCTGAAACCTTCCTGCTGTCTGGACTGAGCCGAAGATCATTCAGGTTCAGAAGCATCAAATTTCAGATCAAGGTCAGAGCTTAGTCTTTATTCTAAACTGCTTTGATTGCATACGTAGAATTTATGGCTGTGATGATCATCTTTTATTGCATCTAGTTGTCCCATCTATTTTTGTGTTTGTTATTTAATTTCAAATTTTATCTTAAAATTACAACTGCGATTCTGTATTTGCATGTTTCAGAGACACCAGGAAATTTCCAGACGTCAGTTGATTAAGGAGCAACAAAAGAAAGAGAGAGCAGAGGAAGAAGAAGTGCTGGAAGAGGAAGAGGAAATAGAGTTACCGCCTACGCCTGATGCTCCAAGCCCGCTTTACTGTGGTTTTTACTCACAGCCCGGCCAGTTCTGGCTCTCTATGGTAAACATGCAGAAGCACATCAGTGGATGGCGCCCTTTACCGCAGGAATTGCAAAAGTGTGCATTTAGTTTTTGCTTTATCTTCTCACAGAAAATTTTATGCTGAGAAAATGTTTTGCTACCAAATGAAATTCTGTTAATTGAATGTTGGGGTTATATAATCTCACCTCATTCTTTCAGTCAGTAAGCAAATTCAGAGAATTTTAGCAAAAACTATTGTGCTCCCTCTTAGTAAACAAATCCATAAAGAGGAAATTAGGATCTTATGTAATTTTCCTCATTTCTCTCTTCACCTTTCAGGGAGGATTTGACTCGGGTTTCCTTTATCACTGCAAATTCTCAGAGAGCCGAGATGAAGATCCAGATCAGCAGCAAGATGAGCCCTTTGATTTCCTGGCTGTTGATAACGCCGACAACGACCCCATTCATGCTCTGACATTCAGGTCGTCAAAGAGCAGACCAACGAGTTTCATACGAAATTATTCCTGGACTGTTGATTTGCTGTACAGACTCTGTGGCTTTTTTGCACTTTTGAGTTTGTTTCACTTTTATTGCATATTAATTGTCGGTTCTCATCTTGGATCATTCACATTCAGTTTTACAACAGTATCTCAATGACTTGTGCTGCATTTATGTCTTTTCACAGCGCCAACAGGCAGTTTTTGCTCTGCGGCATGCACTCGGGCTCCATCCGAGTTTACCCTCTGCAGCCTGGCCAGCCCGGCATCACCTCCATGCAGGCCTACTGGACTCTGAGTGTCCATGACAACGACTACGGACACCTGCGGCACATCAAATGCAGCCACGATGATCAGTTCGTGCTGACGGCGGGAGACGATGGCAACATATTTACATTCAGCCTGCTGCCACCAGAGGAGCTGGAGAAGGGCCTGCAGAGACAGAAGACCCAGATCCCCTCACCCCGGGTGAGCCCACATTTTAACATCCCATTCCTTCATTCATCAACAGTATCAATGAATGGTAGAAGAAAACATATATATGATTTAAAAATCCCTCTTTTCTTATTACAATGTTGTTGTTAAAGGAGGGTCTTGAGATTGAGAGAAAGTCTTGTGACATCGAAGACTCAGCAGCCTACAGGTGTCTGCAATGTTTCATTTCTTTTTTTTTGTGATTTCCATGTTCTTTATTGTTATAAATTCAACTCATTAACCTTTATACAACTTATCAGTAACTAATAACTTTTTCATTTGTAACTTTAAAAATTGTCCTGATTCCCTCCAGCATAGAGACGGCCAGGCAGAGGTTTCAAAGCGACAGTGTGCGTCAGGAGGCTGAATTAAAACAGCAGAAGAAACTGAAGAAGCTCGCCGACATCCAAAAGAAGTATGATCAAGTTCTGAAAGCCAACCGGGGTCTGCCGGAGCACGTTCGCCTGAAACCTGAGGTACAGAATCCCCCGCTTTCTGTAATTTCCAACTGAAACCATCATGAAGAAACATTTTGGCTTTGTTTGATGTACTATAGTAGGCGTGGCCATCGGCATGTGATCAAGACGATGACATGTCTTCTGAAGCTACAGAAATCCTCTTGTTTGTGTGTGTATGCGTTTAAGGAGCTGCAGCTGGACCCTCGTTTTTATGAACTTACAGAAAGGCTCAAAGCTGAACGTTTGAGTGAAGTCAGAAGGGAGATGGCCTGGGAACAGGAGCGCTGTAGCACAGCCTTCAACAAACTGCAGGAGTGGTACGTCCACGCACATCGACGCTGATGATTTCATTGAACAGAGAAACACCTGATCGGAATGTGTTTGAACTTTTTGTTTAGGTTTAGGAGCTCTGCGGAGGCGAATGTGGTCACTGTTGTGGGCATCCACTCTGACCACAGAGTCTCCACCTACCGTTTGCCAGTTTTCAGTGAGATTCCAACTCAGCAGAGCAGATCAAGTTCAACAGAAAGACACAGAGACTCTTCACCAGAGACCACAGACGCCACAGTGGAGTCTGCAGATGACAGCAGCCAGACAGAAGGTAGGGAAGTGTTTTATTCGATGAACATTTCTGGTCTAAAACTCATGTGTGGTCCAGAGGTGGAGGAGGAGGTGCTGCAGCCGCCCGGGACTCGACCAAGGATGACGCTGGGGTCTCGGCAGGAGGAGAGGCTTCGAAAGGCTGCGGAGAGAGCAGCACTAGCCAGGAAGAGAATAGAAAACCGAGAACAAGAATGGAACCAACTGTTAGTGCCACACTCTACAAGATCCCCTCCATCCCCTGACATCAAGTTACCCCAGCATGGCAGTCTCTAATGTCACTGTGAGGCTGTTGCAAACTCTTTTTTTTATATATATATTATCAGCTATGCAGAAAAACCAGATGGGAACTATGAGGACCCGCAGGATGTCCAGGACATCCAGGAAGCGAGGGAAAACATCGGAGACATGACACTGAAGTCAGACGTTACCATGAAGATAAACCTGAAGATGATGTCTGACAGGAAGAGAGAGGAGCTGAGGGCCTTGGAGGAGAATGTACAAACTTACAGAGTGACACAGATGCTCACAGACATACAGTACATGTCTCTGACAGGATTTAGTTTTACTGATTTTTGACGTGATAGTTACTGTATATGTGGCAGTGACATCTAATGTAGGACTAAATACTGATAACAAATGTTAATCGTTGACACAGAAGGTTTGTTTAGCTGCTTCTTCTCTCTGTCCAGGTCTATAAAAAGCAAATTGACATGAATGGTAAAATAATAGCGCTGCGGGACTCCAAGGATCGCCTGGTGTGTTGGTTTCACGGTCAGGCTCAGCGCTTGCAGGAGGTTCAGCAGCATCTTCCAGTTCACCTCCGCCAGCCCGCACCCACCCCGCCCCGCATGCTGCCAGAGGAGGCGCCAGAGACGTGGCTGCAGAGCAAATTAGCTGCCTTGAGACGATACCAAGTTGTGAGAGAACAGAGGTATTTGTCGACTGAAGAGACTCACACACACACACACACACACACACGCTCCTTTCTATCAAAGATAGCTACTGTACAGCTACCCTTCTGTTTGCTACAGGTGTGACGCTTTGAAACCGGACGAGTGGGACGTCTGTCAGATTCCAAAACTAATTGAGCAAATGGAAAAAGAGAAAGATGGTCAAGAGGAAACAGAAGAAGAACAAGAGAAAGGAAAAAGAGACTCGCCTCACGTGTGTGCCTCACCTGAATCCTTCGAAAAGAAAGAGCTGGATGAGAGTCAGGCTGAGGAGGAGATCAGACTGCTGTACGAGCAGGACTGCCTGATAAACAAGGTTGTCTCTAGGTCTATAAACTTAAGCAAAACGTGTGTAGTTTGATTTGAAATGTGTCAACTTTATTATGTTTACTTATGATAAACAGTCAAATTTGTTGCTGTCGGTGATTTTTATTCTGTGACTGTTTAGATGAAGACTTCAGTGACTGAATTCGACATGGAGCTTAAGCTGCTGCGTCAGCAGAAACTGCATCTGGACTGCAAGATAAAGCTGGCTGACCTTCACAAACTCCTGCTGGTCCAGGAGAGGCGGCTCCTGGAGCAGTTTGAGAGCAGAGACGGGTGCCTGCAGGAGAAATTAACTGGATGCAGCGTGGAGGAGAACAGCATCGCAGTAAGCAGGAGTCTCGGAATGAAACAGATACTATTAAAGATGATTACATCTCATTTGTACTGCAAAGCCATTTATGCATCACAACAAATAAATTGACAGGATATTTACAGCTACAGCAGTTATACACTGAGGTGAAACAAAGGTCAGATATGCTGAAGCACAGTATGATGCCTGACATTTCCTGTTCTCCATTCCAACAGTCCAAGCTGGAGAAGTTAAAGCAGCAGATGAAAGTGAAACACAGAGAAACAGAAAGACTGCAGGAGAGAGCGAAGGCTCTGTTTACCAAATTCAAGACCTCGCTGGGGGATGAACATGAGTATGAGGAGTTTTTAACCAAAGTATTCATGAAAAAAATCAAACGTGACAAGAAGGAACTGAAAGGAAAGGAAGGTCAGGGTCTCAGCTGAGGTGCAGGAACATCAGTGTCTTTAGGCTTCCTCTGCAGTTTGATGGAAATGTGTCTTTGCAGATGAAGAGGACAGTGATGAAGACTCCCAGGAAGAGGATGACTGGGATGAGGAGGATGACATCTGCAGCCTGGAGGACCTGGAGGCTGCTGTTGATGACGGTGTCTGCCCTCCAGGTTGTGCTGGAAATCTTGTGTTTCTCATATTTAATAGAAACGTTTCTCTAGGATGAATAAGTAGGAAGGCTTAACAAACGCTAATCGTCTAAGTCATTGTTTCAGCCCTTCACAGTCCTTTGCTCCGTTTAAAGGTGATCGGTTCTGTTGTGAGTGTGAATCGTGGTGTTTTTTCACAGGCTGTGATCCAGCGCTGTTTGAATACACACTGAAGCTGCGTGAGCATCGCTTGAACCTGGAGGATCTGCTGACAGAGGAGAAGAGAAGTGTCAAAGCTCTGGAGATGGAGAGAGAGACCTTCAGCAAAAAGGTTGCATTTTCTTCTTCTCTCTCTAACCTCTTATCTGTTTCCTTCTCCTCTTCCTTCCTACATCTATCTGTGTTTTTCCTTTTTTCATTTTGTTTTTACAGGAAAAACTGCTGACGGGCTGCCGGAAGGCCGCTGAAAGTGACTTGAATCTCGTTCACAGGGAGTTACAACAAAAACTCAACAGTCTGGATGTGGTTGTTCCTCTCAGACTGCACCAGGTAGCAGCCAACACTTCACTGGAACTGAGTGGAAAAAAAACAAAAGCTGAACACACTCACACACAATATTTTAAGCTTTTCAAGGTGTACGCGAACGTGTGTTAAGAAGTATTTTGATCCTTTTAGTCATGTTGAAAATACCATCAGAATATATGATGTGGTTTTAAAGTGTCTAATCTTTCCTAAAGATCAGTGATTGTTTTGTTTTGTTTCTTTGCTCCTCAGATCCAGTATGTCATGAACGAGTCGGTGCCTTCAGACCTGAGCGAGGCCTTGTTGGTGCACGAGACGCTGCTGAACAAGTTACAGGAGCGCATCAAGGAGCTGCAGGAGGAGAAAATTCACATGAGAAAGTTGTACTTTGGAGCTAAACAGGAGGGCACCAGGCTGGAGCGCCGCCTCGAGGACATGAATGCAGAGATCCAGGGTGAGATGAAACGGCTGCCGTGCGCGGTGTGTGTCACGTTGTTTGGTTCAGTACCGACAGTCGGGGTCCCTGTTTTTTTTCATAGTGCTGAAAACGGAGTGCAAGGAGCTGATGATGGCAAAGTTTGGAAAGCTGCTGGATGTGGACGCTCTGGAGACGCAGGCAGGGAGCAGAAGACTGGAGGAACTCAAACTGAAACAACTGAAGGAAGAAGCTGCACATGACAGGGAGGTGAAGCACTGGCATGTGAGTTTTAAATGTGCTTGCTCTGTTTTACATTTTAGACTAGATTCACTTTTTTTTTTTGTTTTGTTTTTCTTGATATGTGTGCGTTAAAAATGCAGGCAAAGCTTGAGGAGGCTTCTGTTGGCTCGTCTGAGACAATCAAGAGAAACTCGGAGCTTTCCCGCAGCATGTTGAGTGTCATGGAAGAGAGAAATCTTCTCGAGCGTCAAGTCTTGTCCAGGCACAAGAAACTGGTAATCTCTCTGTTTTAACTGTCTTTAGTTTTAGTCCGTGAAACAGTTACTGGGCATTGTGAACTACAATTTCAATCACAGCCAATGTAAATTAACGTTTTTCTTATTATCAACCTTATTTATACTTTACAGTTATTATAGTCACTAGATCTGAAACTACTATATGTCTTCCCCTATTTTGGAAGCCTTTTCATTCCAGTGCCGTTCATTCAGAGATCTCCACGAAATCGGTTCCTATTTTAATGAGTCATCTCAGTTCCAGTTCTACACCCACGTGAGGGCAGCCTTGTATGCGACTTCCAGCTTGTAAATTGTGTGTTTTGTGTGTCCAGTTCAAGCAGCAGCGCAGCAACTACAGTCGACATGAGACCCAGAAGGACATAGAGAGGCTGGAGGAGGTAGTGAAAACCCAGGCAGAGCAGGAGAAAACCCTCCGCAGAGAGATTGAGTTCCTGTCCTCTCCAGGAAGCCACTCCATCCACGGCCAGGTGGGACTCTGAACACACTCCGTCAGGCTGAATCACCGCTGGAAGACAAAGGCGTGTTTCTCAGAGTTTCTACTCTCTCTTCTCTCCTTGGTGTTTGCAGACTAAACCAACCCCGTCGCTGCCAGACAGAAAACCAAACCGTCCGTCCAAACACGCCTCCAGCTAAAGAGCTGAAGATGTTCAAGCATTCATATTACTCAGTGAAAATTTCAATATTTGTTTTGTCAATGTTTGGAAGACTAAATATAGACTTAATATAGTTAGTAATTTTACTTAAAAGGCTTATGAATGGAAAATGACTGCTTAATTTTTAATGTCACGTAAAACACAACTTCACCATTATTAAGTTATTCTGTTAGCCTTTAATACTGATGTGATTGTTTTCTTTTTAATAAGATAGCCTCATTTGTTGCAGATGTTTTTATCTTTCACTGCTTTGTGTGATATACCTTCAGCTGAGATGGCATCCTCTGTTTAACATCTCAGTTCTCATTAGATAATTAACTCCAGTGAGAGAGATGTTGTTATTGTGAATGCTATTTGATGGAGGAACAGAACAGATCAGGAACTTCCAGTTCCACGGTCAGAAATCCTGCAGGAAGGCGTAGAGGAGGGAGAACAGATCCTCCAGGAGAGAGAGGTGGTGCCAGCGGCATGCAAGGCTGAGGAAAGGAGATAAGCTGTGTGCATTGAAAAAGAAGGTCTTCCAGCAGTTTAACCTAGAGCAGATTAACTGTAGGAGCTGGTCCAGGGTGGCCTGACTGTTAGCTTCACCTTCATCTAATAGGGAGGTTTTCAGCCCAGTCTGAACAGTGGACAATATGCGTCAATACAACCTGCTGCCGTGTTCCCATGCTGCAGGGCATTCCTGACATTACTAGCATTTTTAAACGGTCATAATTTGAATCAATCAAGACATTTAAATAGACCCGCCCACCTGCAGTTCTGGGTACGTGGCGCTGAAGCCAGTCCCACCACTATACTAAATGTCAAACAGAAACAGGCCCAGGTGTCATTTCTGCAGGTCAGTGTGTCGGCGGTGAGTTCAAACACTCAAAATGCGAAAGAGCGGTTTTACTTCATGCCAGTTTTAGTAGCTCGCACAAAGTATTTGAGTCTAGGAGTCACTTAACCAAATTCCTTGGTGGAAGATGAAAGTTTCTGCTGTCACTAGTCCAACTACTACTACTACTACTACTGACGTTTCTCTTCCTGTCCATGTTTCTGGGTAGAACATGAGTCCAAGAGGAACTGCAAAGGAATGACGGTAGACAATATGTGCCAATATTAATGTATTCAAGAGAGCTGAAAGCACCAGCCTGCATTTCATGAAAATAAACATGATTAAATAAAATCATTACACAGCTGATTCTAATAGATTTGTTCTAGTTTCGATGTTTGTTTCTATAGCCTGGCATAATCTTGAAATACATATTTGTGTTTTGAATTTGCCCCCTGGTGCCGAGCTTCAGTGTCATTTACATTCACTTGTCAAAGAGGAGAAAAAAAACAAAAAGCCCATGTCTAATGAAAGTCCTTCAAAACCAATTTAGAAATGTTTTCCCTTTAAACTTCATGATGCTGTGATTGCATTGAATGAGTTTTATGTTCTTTCACCATCAGGGATCTAGGATTTACAGTGAAAGACACATGCCAGTACTGACAACATGACACACAACGAACAAACTGCAGACTCTTCAATAAGGAAAATGTAAATACGCATCACATTAACAGTGGATAGACAAGGAGCGTCAGACTGTGGACCAGTTTTCTCTGAAGCAGGTATGAATGACGTGTGTTAGCACCTGGATGCAGGCAGACCTTGCCCTCTTAAACCAGACTTTCCAGCTTGCTCTCGTCCCTCTGTGTCCCGGTTTTGCACATCCAGCACTGCAACAATATGCAAAACTGCTGAACTGTTAATTAGAACTCACAATCCAGAATTTATCGAAGTGTTCTTTGATTTATTTTAATGGCAGGATAAATGTGCTCAAAGTAATAATGTCCATCCGTCCATCTCTGTGAAAATACATTCTGATATCTGGATGTTGTTCTTAAGTGAAGCACTAGTTATCAGCAAAAAGCAATAGTTTCTGCAGCGTTTTGAAACTGGAGTCAGACCGTGTTAATTTTTTGAGTGTTCATGGTTTTAAACGGGCTCTCTGTCACTGAAACAATAAACACACTCAACACACTGCTTCAGGTTTTGCTCTATTAATATTCCAGGGTTTGTGATTCATGGAGAAAGCAGTTTGATCAGGTTTGACTTGGCTCTGAGTGAGAATGGGTGGAGCAGGGCTTGTCCTTCAAACAGTTCTTAACTATGTGTTTAACACATTCCTGTGTGGCTGGAATGTGAGAAAAAAGAAAGACAGATGTAACAAATCTTCCTGCAGATCCAGTTTGCCAACTCGCCATGTTAAGAGGGAAGTCAGGTATTGAACAAGTGCAACTTGTTCACCTCATGGCTCTGCTGCACCTTCTGCCAGACATGTGTGTGTTTGCGCTGCCCTCGTGCCACGGCTGACGGTCGCCTTTCCCAAAAGCGAGGGGAGGGGGACAGGACCCGGAGTGGGCCGCTGGATGGATGGCGGAGGTTCAGGAGGACTGGGTGGGACGGTCTGCTGAGACGAGGCCGGCGCTACAGAGGTAGGAAGACCTTCTGAGTGGCAGCTCTTCACTTATCTGCTGCTGCAGGAAGGAAAAACCTTTAACCTGACTCCTACGGTTACGACAAACACAGATTAAAGGCTGAATTAATTATCAATATGATGCAGTATTGACCTTTTGGACTCACTATTAACCTTTTATCTCCGGTCATGTGTTGCTGTCAAGTCATCTCATCACTTTCATTATTATTATTAGCCATCGCCGTAACACGTAGTGTAAGGGCAAAGGGTATTGTTCTTGCTCAGTTTCTTCTGTATTATTATTTTTCTTTGTCCCACGAGAACGCATTTTTGACCCCCTGAACATAGCTGAATGTGGTGTTTTTTTGGTATCTACGCGACCGACCCAGCGAAAAATTCAATAAAATTTATACCTCCACAGCGACAGATCAACACTGGCTCAACAGCGCCACCTACAATCACACCCCTATGGCCCACTGAGTGGGCATATTTTGACGTAGGAACACGAAATTCACACCAGTGACAGAGCATGAGGGGACGAACAGAAACCTCGGCTCAAACCTGTGGGACCAACAGGAAGGCGGCCATCTTGGATACAAAATTCGCTGCCATGTCGCTTTTCATTTTTCAAATGAACTGAACTCTTACTTCCTTTCTTCCAAATGAGCCCAAACTCAGCATGCTGCATCTAGACACATTGACTTTCAATCAGCCAGCTTTTTTTGATATGTCGTTCGGCCTCCTCACAGCACGCCGTCGAAAAACTTCTTCATTTCCTGTTATTTTGACAGCCCCTCAGGAGCTCAGGCATTGTCCTAGAACACTCAGATTACAGTCAGTTATGTGCCATAACGGTCCTCATGTAATGCATTATAAAGTTTAATACAACTCAACTCTATAGCGCCCCCTACCATAGACCTGAAACATTAACATTCTTCCACAGTAACCAAACTGTGCAGTAAAATTCTATGCCTGAAGCCAAGCAAAAAATTATATTACCATTTTGATGCATTTATAACCGTTGGCCAGCAGGGGCGCAAAGACCCCCCGAAAAATACATAAAAATTTCTTACAAGCACATACTTTGTCGGACTGTCTTGAAATTTTGATCATTTATACACAACATGATGCTGATTATATTGATGTATGAATGACTGTGATAGATGCTACAGTGCCACCTATGGGAGTGTGCAAAGGTTACAATGCAATTTAAAAAATTACTTTTACCAAATGTTTTCATATTTAACAGAAAATTCCTTTTAGCCTTTTGGCAGAGGACACTTATCAGAAAAGTCAATCAGCTCTTTCCTGTAGCTTCCATGGTTTTGACTCTAGAGGCTTCTCTAAAACCCATTCATTGTCTATGTGGAAATGCCGTTTGGCTTCCAATTATTCCAAAGAACTGAACTCCTCGGTGTTTGGACCAAATGAGCCCAAACTCAGCATGCTGCATCTAGACACACTGACCTTCAATAATCAGCCAGCTTTTTTTGATCTGTCGCTCAGTCTCCCCATAACAAGGCCTCAAAAATGCCCTCAAAAATGCAGATTTAATATATCTGCTTCTTTATTTTTCAAACAATAAACCTCCTGTCTTTCTTTTAAAATGTGTGGCCACAGTGCAGCTGGAGGTTCGGCTGAAGGTCAGCTGCCAGGCGCCACTTGGTCCCAGACTGTGGGGACGCTGCAGCCCTGGTCCAGTTTGGCTCCGGTGGGTGTAGTGTGGTCAGTGTGCCAGCTGGAGGCGCTGCTGCACCCCTCTCTGTCCCTGCTGGACGTGTGCTGCAGGCTGCTGCTGGTGGCTTTGCTGTGGATCATTCTGGGATGCTGCATCTTCACCCTGAAGGGTCGCCGGCGGCCAGGACACGGCCAGGTGAACACAGCTGCATCGCATCTGCCTGCCTTCTCCTCCCTGATGCCTTTTTTAATTGTCTCATATTTATTCAATGGTTTAGCTTCAGTCCAAGGAGGAGTCTCGGAGGTGGACACCGCGGGGGGTTTTGGCTGAAAACAGGAATAAAGAGCATTCATGGTGAGCCTTGATTTTCTCAGTTAAACTGCTTCAATCATTCCACCTTTCTCCCCAATTTTTCCATTTTTTAAAAATTCCTTTTAAATATTAATTTTACTGTCTCTTGACACTGAAGAGAAAATGTCGGATAAATAAACCAAAATGCGTTCTAAAGTTTTGACTCCTCACAGTAGCCTCCTCTATCAGATAACAGATGAACACTTTGTTTCTAGGATGGAAACCAACCATCCTTCAGATTTTCCCTCCAGCTCTGTGTTTTGCTTTGCCTTCACTCTTCCGTCCGGTTCTTCTTAAACCAGCTCGATGGGGTTTAACTCTGGAGATGCTCCATGTTTTCAGACTTGTCTCTGACATTTGGACCTCCTACCAGTCAGTACTGCATGGTGCTGTAAACTCTCTTCAAGTCACCCATCCTGGATCCAGGACCGTCACACTTCCTCCCCCATGTTTGACAGTCGTCACACACTGTGGACACATCCTTTCAATGAAGGAAGCGGAACTTCTAGGGCTTGATCAACCTCCATTGCCGCAGAACTGTTGTGAATAGTTAAACCATCTCTTGTTCCCTGAAAACGGTCTTTCAGTAGAATGCCAAGATGTTTTCATATCTTTCATGTGCATGGTGGCCTCCTGAATTTTTCAGGACGTCTCAGCCGGGGAGCTCGGCCGTCCACGCCTCTTTAGCGTTGGCCTTGGCGGACAGCCTGCTGCTGTGTGTGCTCCAGGAGCCGCTGCCGGATCCCCGCGTGCCCCACATCAAGGCTCTCATGTCCAGACTGAAGGTGAGACGCAGAACCAGATCCCCTCTCTGGCTTCAACACGCAGCCGCCTCCAGCCACGTTTGTCATCGCCGGTGTTTTCCATCGCCCTTTGCATGTAGATCAGCGTCAGGTCTTTGTTTGTAATATTACCGGGATCAGACTCGGCGCTCAGGAGTACAGAGATATTCTAGCCGCAGGCAAAACACACACACACACACACACACACACACACACCACCTCCACCACCAGCGAGCCGCTGCCATCTGCAGTCTGAATTATCTCCACTGGCAGCGGTGAAGACATTTCAGTGCTCCGCCGTCTCTCTTCCTCCGGTGCAGTCGGTGGGCGACACGCTGGAGAGGGCCGGCACTGCCGCCGGGATGACGCTGGAGGAGGTGGACCGGGGCTCCATGCTGACCGACAGGCTGAAGCTCATCTGCACCTACCTCCAGCAGAGGTGAGGCTCCACATCTGGCGTCCGGCCCGCCGGCCTCTTTTGAACTCTTGGATTAACGTCTCACACACACACACACACACACACACACACTCATCCCTCACAGGACGGTCTCCCTGCACGCCTTGGTCCAGGTGCAGGGGGATTTCGAGGCCAGTGTGAAGGACATGCTGCAGGGTCTGGACTGCCTCTGGGCTCAGCTGGAGGAGCTGCACACCGGCGTCACGCTCACCAAAGAAGGCAATCAAGGCCGCGTGGCTGTGGCTGTGGCCTCGGCCCAGACAGACGCAGAGGTGAGCAGATGTTCAGACCTCAATATGGCCGCGTGGTTTACTTCACCTTTTTCTTGACACATTTTCAAAACAACTCCTCAGGAACGTCCATCTGTCTATTTTCCACAAATATAAAACTGACAGTGACGTGGAGTGTGGACCAGGTTCTTATGAATCACATCATCATATGAAGAGTCAAAGGTTTTATATACATTTAGAGGGCATTTTTACAAGTAACCTTAATGTTGCAATTGTGTTCAGTAATGCAAACGATATAAAATACAACATTCACTGAGTGATATATTTCAACAGAAAATATTTTATGCCAAATATATGGTTTACTGGAGATTTGATGTGTTTAGATTGTCATTATTACAATACTCATTGCAGATAGTACATTGTATGATCAGACCATAGGAATCAATAGTGTATAGGATGAAACAAATGTTTTAGTATTTTTTTTTAAATCTCCATAAATCAGGTAATGAAAACTTTTCGTTTTAAAACATTTTGAAGTTATGAATTGTGGAATGTCAGTGACTTTTGTGTAGCTGTGGGACTGTTTTCTGAACAGCACTTCACCTTTTTATTACACTGATAAAAAAAACATACATATATAACAGCTTGACTACTCCATGTGTACCACTGCCGTGGCTGATAGCTGGTATTTTGTTTTTGGCACCAAGTCCTCACTGATCAGTGTCTTATGAAGGCAACACACACACACACACACCATGTTTGGCCAATACTGACATGAACACATCGAAATTGCTCTTTCAGTCCAAACACGTGCTCGACAGTTTAGCTGTTGACTTTTCACACATTGCAGCTTTCACTTTCAAATCTACATATCATGTTTATTTTCGTCAAAAACTCAGAAGTTTGTTAGAAAAACTTTTAAAACATCTTATAAGGTCCCTCTAACATGGAAATCTTCACTTCTCGTGTAAAAGTCCTCTGACGTTTGTCTGTGCCTGCCTTTGAGTGATGGTGATCTGTGTGTGTCAGACTTTATTTGCAGTCTTGGGGCGCTACAGGACCAAACTCCAGTCATGTCAGGCTCATCTGAAGGACAGCACACAGCTGTTACAGGTAAAGTCCGCTCGTGCACGGGGAAGTGAGCGCTGGCCGCTCGGCGTCCTTCACTGAGAGACGTCCCGCTCCGTGTCCTGCAGGAGTTGACCTGGAGTCACGCTCACATCAGCGGCGACCTGAGCAGCAGCAGCAGCAGCGAGTCCTTCTGGCCCGAGATCCTGCTGCAGTCCAACATAGAGCAGGTACCTGGAGCCGTGCTCAGCAGACACACACGTTAAAACACACTGTCGCTGAGTGTGTGTGTGTGTGTGTGTGTGTCTTTGCAGTTTGACCGAGTTCAGGAGTGTTTCAATGCTGTGGAGCAGCAGACCTCCACCTTCCAGGCCCACCTGGAGGGACTGGGGAAACCAAACCAGAAGTCCCACTTTGAGCCCCCGGCTCACACTAAGCTGAGCCGCTCCAGCTCCATCCCTCACCAGACGCCGTCGTCTCGCCACAACGGACTCGCCAGCGAGACACCGCTGCAGCGCCGCAACTCAACGTCCTCGACCAGGTCCGTTCCCTCAGCGGACGCAAGCTCGGACACTCCTCTCTCACTCTATAAGAGGTCGGCGCTGCAGATTTCTTCCAAGCTTGACTGCCTGCGTAGATCTGGAAGAAAGAAGTGATTTGGGTTTTTCATCTTTTTCTGCCACCGACTGCAAGCCTGGCCATAAATACAGGGAAGTTACAGGGAAAGTTTTCAAATGTTGATCATTTGCTGGTTATCTCAAACTTTATTTATTGTTTGTTTTTTTTATCGCTGTAATATGACTGTTTTTATCTATTCTGTTGTTCAGGTTCTACTTTAAAAGCTTTAAAATAAATAAAATAGAGATTTGATTCTTCATTCTTTCTTTCACTATAGATTCAGGAGCAATCACAACTGATTTTAAATGGAAAGAGCATTTGAAACACAAGGAGGCGCACTTTCGCCAGTTTTCACAAGAGCACAGTTAAAAGTCATCATGCATGGAGCAGGTTTTGAGTGTAAACTTCAGTTGAGATGCTGAACCAGAATTAGGAGGAAGCATCCTTTTCCATGGATTCCAGTCAATCACAGCTCTTCTTGGGTATTTTAAACAGTCTTCGATGCAAAATGATATAATGATGCAGTTTGTTACATTAGTGCAGAGAATGTAGTTGAGTTTTTATTAAAGTTGTAGTAAAATGAAAACAACCTCATGCTTGGTTTTTAGTACTGAAGATGATAAAAACCTCTACAAACCTTGAGGTTTTAGATAATGACACAAAGTGTTTACTGAAAATGGAAATTATTATTTAGAAATTACGATTTAGATCCTGAGGTTGTGAACACTGAAGGTGAGGAACTTGACGTTGAGTTGTTTTCTCCCAGAATGCTTTGGGCCGCTGCTCTTTTGAGTCTCCGTGTCAGACTAAGTGACTGCAACAGGCTGAGCCCTTCAAAGCCGGGATCTGGGGCCGAAGGCAGGGTGGGGGAGAGACAGAAGGCAGAGGGGGCAGTGGAGGTCAATGCCGGAAGCGTTTCTGTTATTACTAAAAACTGAGCTGCCCTCTTGACCTTTCTGAAAGACATGAATGTCTTTGATCCAAATTCAATTACCCCGCAGCACCGCGCTGAAGCCAAAGCCTCGGACATAGTTTTCCCGACCGGATTCCAGAGTTTTTCAGGCCGGAGCGTAGCTGGATTTCTGATTGTGCTCGTCGTCGACTGCAGCGGTTGTACAGTACGCACGGCATGGATGCCATCTGACCGTGGCCTTGCCTTCCAGATGGTGCATCTGTCCGATTCCCTCACAGAGAGGTGGGGCCGACCCCCGGTGGGGGGGTGCGAGATGAGAGGAATGTGAGCCGGACGCCGCGGGATCTGAGCTGTCACAACACCGAAGACGCAAACACACCATGTCTGCACATTGTTGTGGAGGCACGTGAAAACCGAGGAAGGAGAAATGTGCGTTTGGTTATTTGAAAAGTTAGTGACAGGGCCTTGGGGGAAAACAGAAAAATTGTTATGACAGGCTGCATGAATATGTAACGTTTTCCACGAGTCAGTCATGGAAACACAGAACCAAGCGTCCTGGATGTTTGCTTAGAAAAACAATGACCACATTGGCTTTGAGGGACCAACTGTCAGAAGACAGTCGGGGAGGTTTGTGACTTCATTTATTAAGAGCTTTGATCAATGAGTAAAAGGAAGACGATTTGAATCCTTTTCTAAAGCGAAGAAGAACCATGGCGTCTGCATCCCAGCGCCGTCCGGATGAACCCGTGCCCCACGTCGCGGCCAGCAGAGGGCCGGAGGCCGGCGGAGCAGATGGCATCGGCTATCTGCTCTCACACAGTGTATAAGAGCGAGCAAATGAAATTACCGCGGGCTTTGTTTAGTTACACTGAAAAGTTGATGACTGGCTTCCTCGCGGGCCACTCCGGTCCTGGAGGAGAGGCTATTTCAAAGCCAGCTCAAGTGTGTGTTGTTTCAGAAAATATGGTTCATGGCAGAGGTCAATCCCTCGCCTTATCCTGACAATTACTCAAGATCGGGTTTCAGTGCACATACACATAGCACACATTTAGCCTGATCCTTCCTCTGATGGCACTGGGAGACGCCACGAACGGGAACAAGCGACGGCGATCTGATATAAACAAACTCAAGGCCTCCTCGTGAAAGTACTGTTGGATAAACGGTTTAAAATCCACTTTAGACTTCATTAATATTTAAACAATTGTTTTTTAACATTAAAGAATACACCCCAAAAAACATTTTCTGTCACAGATTGTTGCCGTGTTCACTTAAACTGTTAAACTGTGAAGAACAATCGCTGGCGGTACACACAGGATGTGTGTGTGTGTGTGTGTGTGTGTGTGTGTGTGTGTGTGTGTGTGTGTGTGTGTGTGTGTGTGTGTGTGTGTGTCTGTGTGTGTAAAACTGGGGTCCCGTTAACCTTTTAGAATTGATGGCAGTGACACCCGAGGTCGAGGTTGTATGACTTCATCCGAGGAGTGCAGCGGTGATATCGCCCCGCAATATATCATTCCAGCTGTCGCGGGGAAGAAGTCACTCTAAAGTCATTTTCAGACCAAACAGCAGAGATTAGTTCGCATTCATTACAGCTTTTTGTTGATTTAGTTTGTGTCGGGCTGCCATGGCAACGAGTGCTGGCTAATCTTTTTAAGTTTTGCAATAAAGGGTCATTTGTTCAGAAATTTAATGCAATGTCTTTTACATTTAACTCTGACCTGTGTCACTATCACTGAGTGCATTTAGCGCCTGTTTAGACAACGTTTTCAAGGGAAAATGGAAAAGTTTCGCTGCACGGATTCATTACAAAACAAACAACACTCATTTCACGGTTCGATTTTCTCTGCTTTCTCTGCGATAGATTCTTTGTTTCTTGTGTGTGTGGGGGAAGTTGATAGAATTTTTGATGGAATTGTCTGGATTTGCCTGTTGGTGTCTGTTGCAGTCCTGGATGGACTCTACTGCGATTAGATCAAACTGTGTACGAAGCTGGCAAAAAGCAACAACCGTGATTTATCTTTAAAGCAGAAAGATTAAAGTGAGTCGCTTCTCAAAGTTCACTCCAATCTGAAGAAAGGAAAGAAAAGGGAATATTGTCTGATGTTTTTTGTGCTTTGATTCTTTGGTATTGTGATATAAGTAAAAAAGTAACAAGCTGATTCGTCAAGTTTACGAGGTATTTTAAATGAGACAGTGTTTTCGTGCCAACTCTGAGCAAACGATACTTCTGGCAGATGTCTGTGAGAGAATCTGTCTGCATCAAGTCATTGTCACTCTTTTTTTTTCAGCTTGGTTGTCAAAATGTGCCTGGCGGTGAGCTGGAATTAAAGACTGTACAAGAAAAGCAAAGCGCGTGCATGGCTGTGATTAAAGGACTGGACACAGATAACGGAGGACCACTTCTGACCCCGGGCTGTTTGGAAACACAACGGACAGCTGCACACTCAGACAAAACATCAAAACACCCGCCACAGATGTGTGCAATTACAACATGGTAGACATTTGGGGAGCAAAAGGTCCATAAACTCGCAACTTATTATGGTTGAACTAAAATGGCTGGAGGCAAGCCTCAACTCAACATTAATGAGCTTTCAGAGGTGTTCCACCATCTCCAGAAAGCTTAAAAACACCACTTCCTCATGCTCCGATATCCAGTGTGATCCCGTTCAGTGCAGGTATGAACAGGTTTAAATGAGCCAGCAGACTGAGTAAGTGACAGAAGCAGAAGAGAAGACGCCAGGCTCCTGTTTCCAATCAAGAGGAAAAGCTACACAGCTTCCTGTTGCTGTAAATATTTTCTTATTTTGTTTTCCAAGCGAGGATAGAATAATGAACCCTGACCTCTCCACCCTCTGCTCTTCTTTTCGCATGACTGTGGGCCATTTTCTGCGTTGACCCGACTGAGGGAGGATGGCGAGAAAAGTCAGTCAGAACTGGATGAAGCAGGAAGATGTCCCAGCAGCCATCATCCTGACCAAAACAGACCAAATCTGCTGTTTGTCCTCCAAACTAGCAATGGTTCAGGAGTCATAGGATACACTCAGCTTGCACATTTGCTGCCCTCACATCTATGTATCCAACTTCTAACTTGATTATTGTGTTTCCCAACCAAAGACCACAGGACTACTTTGGGGGTCCGAGGATTTGCCTGCTCTGAGGTTGAAATTAGATTTGTTGTGGAAACTCATAACGAATCGCTTTAAAAGGAGGTAACGTGGACTTGGGAAGCTTGCAACTATTTTGCTTTGTTGATTTGTGGGAATGGATGCATTCATAACATTTGTCTTCACTGAACTGTGCGGAGAAACCAAAGAACAGACATTTGTCGTAGCAGCTCCATTACAAACAAACCTGTTGAGTCTTAACATGTAGCCTGTAACAGTCAAACCCGTCACACCAAGACTGATCAGATTAATAACACATTTACTGATTGTTATCCCTTTTCACTGTGATTGCTTCACAAAAACCACAGATGTCTGAATCAAACTTGATCAAGATATTTTAGGAACACATGAACACTAAATTTAAAAATGCGACCACATTCAATCATCTGCGCAGAAACATTCAGACTCTCATTTTTACAGGTTTATTATAATTATGAGCAACTGTGGTTCAGCTGATAGAGCGGCTGTCCCTCAGTAGAAAGGATGCAGGTTCAATCTCCTGCCCACATGACCAAGAGTCCTTGAGCGAAACAATAAGCCCCAATAGATGGACTGAACAACAGTTTGAAGTAGATCCAGCTTAACAGATTATTGTTTTTTAAAAAAAAAAAAAAAACTTTATTTAGGTACATCATAATGCGCAATCTGAACATAATCACTTTTTTAGTACAGACTAAGTTTCAGATTGCAGCAGTTTCCACCAGTGGAAACTCTTTGATCCATATTTTACAGTATCTGGTTAAAGCTGTGCAATAGATCCAAAAAACAACAACAAAAACACATGCTGCTTCGGAGACAGTATGAGTTCTTTGTGAAGTTAGAATCTTATGAATTTATAGGTCAGGCTCCAGATGTAACCGTCTAACCGCGTGATCGATCTGTAACCTTTTGGGATGATACTGTGGTAATTTCAGCAGCATTACATCACCTGTCTCCTGTCTTTCTTTTGTGCTTTATCTGTGTTGCCAAAGACGCTGACAGTTTGATTTCTCAGTCTTCCTCCCTTGAAATGAGAGTTTTTTTGGGGAGGAAATGTTTCCGAGGCACAGACCAGATGATGACGTGGCTTTGAACTCTGGATTTTTCTGCTTTCTGACGTTTCATAAATCAGGGTTATGGATTTGAGAAATAATTCTGCTTTGGATGTCGTAGCTATTATTTAGTAGTTGTCAGCTGTAACCTCTCACACTGATCTGGTGATTGTCATTAAAAAGCTATTAAAATTTTGGCAACATTCCAAAAATACAGCAACAAAGTAAAGAAGAATTTTTCTGTGGTTTTGAGCATCTTGGTTCATGTTGGGTGTAACTCATTACAACTTAGCACATCACTGTATTTACTTTACTTTTGTCTGCAGTCCAGTCAGATGTCAGTGTTGTGAACTCAGAAATCACACAACAGCTGTCCTTGCTTCATTTGTGTGAGAGAAAACTGACACATTCATGGTGTGCACTCCATCATAATATCATCTGCAAAAACTCCCAAGTCAGATATGGAAGCATCAATTGATGAATCTAATGCCATCAGAAACACGCAGAGGTCTTTAACTGTGGCACTTTACAGACGCATCACTCACTGCTACTTCCTGGCAAGATGAAAATAATGCCATTTCCCATCATGCCTGCTTGCATTAGACTTGCCTCATCCCTTGTCACTTTGGTTTGGTTAGGTCTTCATGCAGAAAATATGATGCATCCCATTGAAAAAATTCAAAAGTTGCCAAATCTGAGCCTCGTACGGTTTAAAAATGTCAGGTGTTGCAGCGTCCTGAAAACATAAACACAGTAAGTGTCGTCAAACCTCGTGATCACTGCAGAGTTTGAATCTGTAACCTGTTGATTAGTACCGTGCACCACTGAAAATGAATGAGTGATAAGACGTGGTTTCTGTGCCCCTACTGTGGTGCCATCGAACTAGATAAATGATAAATGAAGGTTAGAGAGCGGACAGTTTTAACAAGCACCTTTTCTTTTGCAGTCCGCTATGAGATCGGTGCCTTTCTCGACAGGTGATTGGCTGACTCTGCCCCTCGATAAGCTCATCATGGATAAACTGATAAAACAGAACAAAAACAGGTGTCTTGGGAAATAGAAGTTCCAGTTAAGAATATACATCGAAGAAGCTGCGAAACGTGTCTCGAGCAACAGCAGCAATACCAAAGATGAAACCTAAGCAGGAACTGAACCATCATCCAGTCATCTTGTCTCTTCTCTCCTGGACGAGGCACCGATGTGTGAGGCAGCTCTCTGAGGAAAGGCTAAACAAACAGGCTGGCCCGGGCACAAAGAGTCCGCCACTCAGAGACATGTGGCAGCTAAACTCTCCTCGATCCAGCCCCGTCCCTCCGACCCTCACCAACCCCCACCGGCCCCAGCCCCGGCTCCGGAGCCCTCACACTCCCACCGCAGCCACACAGACCCGGCCTCGAACCCCGAGCGCCGAGCCAAGAGGAGGAAAGATGGAAGAGGTGGGGGAGCAAATTCTGATTCCCATTCACTGAATGTCACCACCTCACAAAGAGGGCCGCATGACACTGCCACTAAATCAGAGTTAATGGACTCCTTTCTCAGTCCTGTGAACATGACAGGGGGCGTGTGAGCCAGAGTAAGGGGGTGTGGAACAGGGACGGGGGCTGGTGAGGGTGCCTGTTTGCCCCATTGAAGGGGCACATGGGCCAATGAGCCTTGTGTGATATAGTGAGAGCAGGGGGAAGTGTGTTTTCCAGGGGCATTAACAGCTCGCCCAATGGAAAGCCCTGCGTTTCATTCAGTCACTCATTTGTTTTAAGCGGCCTGTAGCTCTCGCAGTAGACTCACTTCACCGGACTGATTTAGGGAGACGAATGCTCATCGTACGGCTTGTTTGACGGCTCTGTCGCCGTTCTTTTCAAGCGGCTGATTTGTGTGCAAGAAACAAAACAACACGGCATCAATCAGGGGCCACTTTAACAGTAAGAACCTCGCCGCACAAGCCATGTTGCTGCAAAGGCAATCAATCAAAACTCCAGAGCCGGAGCTCCGGGCAGCATCATCCACCGCCATTGTGCTGCATTTTGTCAATTTGCATGTGAACACATATTTCACAATGCGGAGTCAGACGTGGGGGGGCGGCAATTTTTGTTATCTTCCCCACGGGGCGGTGCCTAATACGAGCGGCCCCTCCCCTGCCGTCACCTCAAACTGCGCCGCTCAGACGCCGGGGCAGAGATGAGTGAAGATGGCATTGGTGTCACTTGGTGGGCATTCATCGCCGCCGAGCCCCCCGCCCTTCACGACGCAGGGGGGAGATGCAGAAAGACAGAGGCTGAGCGACACGGAGCCCCAGGTACCGACCTCATTAGCAGATAAAAGCAACCTTTCTCCCCGACCTCTGGCCCCAGAGGTTTCCATGGAGCCTTCCAGTCGTGGCATGGATGAGGCATGCTGGGATCGCTCACAGCGGGGACGGGTAAATATGGGCCGCTGTGAGAATTATTAAGAACCCCCCCCAACACACACACACACAGACACATCGTCTCCTCCCTCGTACTCTGCATTTTTCACACACAGATCCATAATTGTTCGCTTCAAGATCTCAACTGGCTTGAAAAGCAGGAGCTCATGTGCCCCTCTCACTCTCTCTCTCTCTCTCTCTCTCTCTCTCTCTCTCTCTCTTTCTGTTGTTCCCAGCTTTGTTTCAGCCGTCCTAATTCCAGTCAAAACATTAAACTCATTACGTCTTGATTTCACCTTTGATGTACAAAGAGAAAAAAAAAAACTGTTAAGAGTTTACAGAACTAATGAAAAGACGAGCTGTACTCCCCCCCCCCCCCCCCCCCCCCCGCTGTGCTTGTTTCTATTCAGCAAGCTGACCATAAGATGTTTGTTTTCAATGTTTGTGCTGCTCGATTGATGTGACTTATTGATCCATTTGAATCCAGACGCTGCAGGAAACAGTTGTGATTGAGGCCAACTGCCTCAATATATTATCCAACAGTTTCTATGGCTTCCCGTCAGGAAATCTCACACATGATAACTTCATTTTTAGTGGAACTATAAAATTAAGTGGTGTTATTGTTTTTTTTTTTTTTTCTTTCTATTTCATGAAAATGATGTACATAAAACCCAGAGAGTGTTTTCGGTGTGTCGTCATACTTCATGTCGTAAAACTTGTAGGGAAAAAAATACGTTGGTGTGTATGAAGGTGTGTGCTCTGAACGTGTGGTGCGTGCGTGCATGTGTGTGCGCCTCTGGAAGGGTGAGGGTGGGGTGCGGGGGGAGGGGGGGGGGGGTTATATCTTGGTCATGCTGACTGAGTTTTATAAGCTGTGGCTAACCCCACTCCCCACAGCTGACTGAATATTAAATAAACAGAGCCAAGTGGCTGGATTCAGCGGAGTGAGCGCTCAGGCTGGAGAAGCACTATTTCTCCGGCGCGGGGCCTCCCCCATGGGGCCCCCACATCAGCCTGTCTTATTCTTGGCAGCTGCAATAGAGAGAGGGAGCCTGTGAGTTTGGTGGACGGGGGTGTGTTTGGGGGAAGCATTGTACGAGGCGGACCGGGGAGGCGGCGTCGGGAGGGAGGAGGGCCGGGAAAACCCAACACTGATGTTTGTTGTCGGGCTGCAGTGGGATCAGAATCACAGCAGCAGCCGGGGGGAAGCGTGCTGAAGCCTTACGATGATGTTTCTGGTGGTTTTGAGGAGAGTCTGTTCTCCATCTGCTCCCTTGTTCCATCAGAGTGTAAATGAGGCAGTGCGTCAGTCAGACAAACAAATGATCATATGTTGGAAATAACACAGGACTCTGTAACTGTGTATTATTATGTAATGGGAAAGTGACAAAATTTTCAAGCCCATTAGTTATCACTTTTGATGTTAATTGTATGCTACTCTATCCATTAAATCCATCCAAACGTTCCAGCTCTCAGACTGTCTCAGATGTTGACTTCCTCGACAGTGTGAAACCATTTATACTCTGAAAATAGCCCAGGAAGGTTTCTGTCTCATGTAAATGTATTACAGACAGAAATCTTAATGTGAGCTCAGCTGTGAAAACACTGGTTTCATCCTCTGGACCGTATCGGGTCTCACACACTCACACACACACACACACTCACACACACACGCACTCTGACACAGACAGAACTTGAACGCTCCTTTGGGAACCCAAAACCGACCATCCCAGACTGTGAGTTCAAGTCCTCCAGACAGCGAATAAAACAACGCTTTTGATATCAAGACTCCTGCTTGATTTATACGACGCTCCCACATGAATGCTATCGAGTCACAGCGAGCATCTGGGCAGGTCATGGGAGCCATTTTCTGGATGGAGTGAATCGGCGGGGCTCCAGCCTCCCACACCCTGCTTCATAAACACAGCTGTCAGTCTCGTGTCTCCTGTCATTGGCAGCTCCCGTGTTTTAGTCTCTGCTCTCTCACATAATTTGAGGTTTAGGGCTGAGCTCGGCAGTTCGGTGGATGTGGGAGCGCGGCGCTTACATGCTGACTGAACCCATTAGTGTTGTGAAGGAATATAATTGAGATGCTGCTCTGTGTTTACAGAGCCGTCCTCACCGGGGATGTGAAGTCCTGACTGACTCACACCAACAAACCAGGTCGGCACGTCGTGAGAGTTCAGCTAATTAAAGCCAGTGTTTGTGCTTTTGATGAATTGTTGTCGTCTTGGCGTCCCTCCCTGCTCTGCTTCAGACCTCCCACAGAACACACATGTATATATATATACACACACACACACACACACACTCACACACACACACACACACACACACACACACACACACTCAGGTAGACGCTGCAGTTGGGGAAACACTGATTCATCGTGACCCCTCGGAAAGCAGAGGCACAAGTGCAGCTCATTGGTTTTGAAAGGGCGAATGAAGAAGGGAGCAGAAAGGCTGAGACTCCCTGACAAAGAGAGAGAGCCCGTGTGTGTGCACGGTGCGGTGGAGGCAGATAGAGAACCAGAGGAAATGGAGAAATTAAAGGAAGCCGCTTGCTGAAAACCCTGAGCGGACTCCCCTCCGCGGCAGCCCCATGCTGGTCGGCGCTCTCCCTCGCTCTCCCTGTGTGGTCCGGAGCTCCAAGTCATTCCAAAACAATCGGCATTAATCCAGGGAGCGAGGGGCCTGGAGCACAGCGCTGCCATCCTGCCAGAGCACCCTGTACTGACGCATGCTACACTACACCCACTGGACACACACTCACACACTCCTGCAGCCTTTGATCAGGATGGAGAGCGGTGTTTTGAATCCTATATTACAGCGAACTTTGAAAAACTCACAAAGACACAGCACTCCATCACAAACATCTGTAGACTTCCTGTCAGTCTGAATGTCCTGACTCCATGTGCAGGCTGGGAATACACAACAATCTGTATATATATGAATCATTTTGAAACGTCTGTAATATTGAAATTAGGCCGTGAACTCCTGAAGAAATCAACACTGCTGATACAACCTGACTTACAGCAGTTAAGCAGTGCCTGCTGATGTTTCCATCTTCTACAAGCACTCCATCCAGGTTTAAAGTTACCACCAGGCACACTCATGATTCAACCTAACATGCATGTCTCGAGACAATGAAAGGATCCAACAGTACTTGGAGAAAACCAACATGAGCTCAGGAAAAACATGCAAACTGCACACAGCTTGGAAACAAGTCAAGACCTCTCTATTTATGCAAGATGAGTGATTCTTTTTCTTGATTGGTACATGGATTTTACGTATTTAACACTCTCCTACCCCTTGAGCTCTTTACGCTAGTAATCACTTTCATACATTCACACCCACGGTTTGATCAGTGTGTATGCACAAGCTTTATTAGTCGCATGATCAATAGTCAACCTCTATGAGAGTCAGAAAAATGAAAACAAAGGATTGGCTTATATAAATATGCAAAACAATAGGAATTACATTTAATATGTTTAAATTAAAATTAGAAGTACTTGGAGTTCAATGATTATTGAATAAATTTAAATATTATGTATCTCCAGTATCAATAAGTGTTACCTTAGGAAGAAAAACACTAAAGTAAAGTACAGATACCTGACAAACCCTTCTTAAATACACTTCTGAGGTGCAGCTCTATGAAAATATCTACAGTACTGATCATATGTTTAATGTGGTTTGAGGCTCTGACGTAAATGTATCCTATAAAGACCCCCTTCCTTGGTGGAAGAGTTCATTCTCATCCAGCCCCCACACTGTGAGTGTGTTTCACTACTGATGTTTCTTGTACAGATGTGCTCCAGACTGAATGCTTATGTTAAATATTTCCTTTCTTTTTCCTTCTTCGTTCGTTTCCTTCGTCATTCACTAAACTTGTTCACTGCACGTCTCAGGTGGGCCTAACTGGTTCCCTTTCACGGCTCATCTTTTTCTATTCCCACAGGTCTGTTTTGCAGCAAGCCGGGGCTTTTAAGGTTGACTGCGCTCTCTCCTGTGAAGGGCTCACATTGACCAGAACTTGCACCGCTCTCGTCCCTCCTCCTCCCTCGCACGCAGGCCGAGGGACCCAGGATTAGCCGGCATCGTGTGCTGCCGCCTGGAATGTATATTTCTGGCACAGCTACAGGTAAATTGCAGTAATCAGCCATTACTCTAATTCAGCCATTTACCTGACGTTACACATCCATCACTTTCGCATAATTGTGGCCAGGCAGATGATGAATCTGAGTGTTTAAGGCCCCCAAGTACAACAATCCAGAAAACATGTCTCACCGGGGGAGCAAACTGGACTCCCCCTTCAGCCTGTTGCAGCCTTAATCACCAGCTCTGACCGGCCATTAGTCAGTCAGTTCAGACGGACCCTGACACCACATCCGGTACCTACAGCCCTCGTCTCCCAGGCCAAGAGGTGGGAGTGCTGCTGGGAGGCTGCTGGATGGAACCAGGTCACCAACTCCCTTACGGCCATTACTGTAATTATACTTGGCGTTGTTAATTGTTTTTCGCCGGGCCCTAATGAGGGAAGGGTGGGGTTTGGGAGCACTGCTGCAACGCAATTAGGGAGGCTGGAGGAGGCTGCGGGAGGTGAGGGAGGGACGGCCGGACGGAGGGGAAGCCAGAGTGGGAGGAGGAAGCAGGCGAAGGAGTCCAGGATTGAATTGTCAGTCCAGGTTATGATTAGGAGGCGCAGATGCGGCCATGTGAGAAATGAATTTCATGCCTGTTGATTCTGCGATTTCTCCAGGAATGTGGGGGTTTGCTAAGAGAGAGGAAGTGGGGGTGGTCCTCAGACAGCAGACTGATGCTCGCTGTGCTCTGATGCACAGAGATAGAGGAATGACAAACTAGCAAGTAAATGAGTGCAAACAAGAAGTCATGAAGTGGAAGAGTTACGGGTTTATCTCTTCCTTCCATGTTTTTTCTAACCGCAGTTAATACTGATTGGTTTTCACACTCCGTTTCACTCAGTCTCATTCATTTCACCAGGACCAACCATTTTCGTTAACCATTTACGCTTCACATTTATATATATTTGGTTTTATTTGGTCAAAGTACTTTTAAACATTTTCAACCTCATTGTTATGACACCACACTGTCCCGTCCTGCTGTATAATAAAGTTATATAAAAAAATGGAAGTATTTAGTGGTTTGCAGTTTTGTGCATATTCACATTTTTTTTCTGCTCACAAGAAACATATCCACAAATCATGCATCATTGGTGTTTTAGCAATCTTATGATGAGAAAGAAGATACATGCTTTCTGAAGTTAATTAATGAAATGAATCGTTTGCAGGATTAATGCGTTTCCCATTCAGTTTAACTGTGTTTGTCCTTCGATTGACTGGTTGCATCCTGCATCCTTACAGTCAATAAAAAGAAGTACATTGTTGAACAAAAATTCTTTCATATTGTGTTTCTCTTACTACGGGAACAACAGACCCCCCGAGCACCCTTTAGAAAGTGAGCGCATGTTTTCCACCTCTGCTCGGAGAGTCGGTGAAGCGTGTGACACCAGGCCAGAGCAGCGTTTACGTGCCGTCCCGGGCCGCCAGCCGGAGTTTACTCTGGCCAGAAGCAACAGTTGTGTGGATATGAACATGACGGCAACCGCAAACCGGCCACCACACACACACACACACACACACACACACACACACACACACACACACACACACACACACTCACACACACACTCACACACCTATGCTCCCGCTGCTCAGCCAGGGTTGGACGTTACTGTACTCCGCAGGGCTTCTTGGAAAACGCAGCTGAGATGCGTGCCAAGCGGAGTGCTTGTCATTAGAAAGCAGGCATCACGACTGAAGGTCTGTTTACCCTCGAAATGAGCAATTATTGGTTTTCAGCTTGAGAAGAGCACATAACATCATAAACAATCCAAAATGAGAGATGCAGTTCATTCTGGTTCAGCGGAAAGCAATTAAGACTCTTACAGTTATTCCTAATTAGGCTGCCGCTGTGGTGTTGGAATAAATGACGCTTGTAATTATTTGTCCTGACCAGGAGAACCAGAGCGTACAGGCTGGAATTAAAAGTGAAGGGTGAGAGCAATTTGGTGGAACGCACCAACACGAGTTTCCTTGTCTCTGCTTATTTCTCTGTAACTCCTCTCCAGATGTGGACGAACAACTGGGCCAACAGAGTACAGCGAAAAAACACAGGAGGCTCTGTCAGATGATTAGCTGCAATCACTTCGGGATAAAAAAGGCATTAAACACAAAAATAGCAGCAGTCTTTTCCCGATCTTTCAACTTCCCGATGGAATTTACTGAAATATTATCTGGAACTTAATAATAATGATTTTTTTTTCTTTATATAATCCCAATTTTAAGCACAGAATCATTAATTTAGGTTCTGGAGCCAGACCAGCTGTCATTGTGTGAAAAGCAGGATTCCATTTTTTGACAGGTTGCTATAAAAAAAGACAGATTATGCACACATACGCTGTTCCCGTCTTGATGGTTTTAATTGTGCAGTAAAACACTTTGGTACACCTTAAGCGTCATTTAAATGTGTTATGTTGCTAAAGATGATGTTAACCCTGATGCTAAGAACTCAACTCATATCAGTTTTGCATAATCCAGAAACTGATCCATGAACAGCTTTAGGTTTACATCTCCCCACCTTTCTTTTCTTTCTTTCTTTCTTTTTTTTTTTTAATTCATGTACTGCTGTGCTTATGTAGGTGTGAAATTGGATTGTTACCAGTTGGGAGGGTTCAGTGTACCTGCTTACACCATCATGGTGCAGGAAAAAGAAAATCAAGCCTGCCATCACATTCAAATGCCTGGAGGAAGTATAAATGAACTTTTACAGTCAAACTGCAAGCCTATTTCACAGCAGTGGTGACACTTTCTAAAATATATCCAAATTAAAAAAACGTATTGTTCGCAGAGTGTTTTTAAACTTTTATTCAAACCAATGATATGTACGTTCTTCTGAAGAAAGTAACTTCAGACACAATTTGGTTCATTTTAAACTTCACACTTTCCCAGGAGGACGCTCAGATGCAATAAGTTCCATTTACACAATGTGTCAAGTGAAAACTTAATTTTTGCGTTTTCAGAAACGAGCAGCGGAGGTTTGGGTTGTGTTCTTCATCCTGCGCTGGTTACAGTTGGTTCGGTGTGACAGAGGGTGGTGAGCCTGAGCCGCGGGTTCCTGAGCTCTGAGGTAGTGCTCGTGCTGTAATAGGGTGTCACGGTGAGACACAGGGCTGTCGCTGTCCAGCGGGGACGCTGCGTCATGGAAAAACCCCGAAACAGAGGTGGGCCTGTGCCGCGCTGGACGCTGCACAGAGTCTTCGGCAGCCTTGCTGGAAACGAGTGGAGGAACTCCCCGGAGCATTCGCCTCGCCCCGCGTCCGGTCTGCGCCCCGCGGTGTGGGAGAAAGCACAGGTGCAGATCGCAGCCCGTGCGTGTTCGCTGGAGCATGCGGCCGTGCACGGGGCCCTGTTTGCTGCCGTCCTGCTGGGTTTGTTAATGAAGGAGCCTAATTGGATTTTTTTTGGGTTGGTGCTGGGCGCTCGGGAGAGGGCGGGGCCCGTCTGAACCCCTGAGATGAGGGGAGATGAGGGAGGCAAACCTGCGGGCTGGATTACCGCTGTGCCCTTTTCTTTCCTGTTCTGTCTTCCCAAGGTTGAGGATTATTGTCTGTGCGAGCAGAAAGGCTGTGGAGAGCGCGCTTCGTGAACTCAGCTTGTTAAGATAAAGGGCAGGTCATGCGAGGCAATACACATTCTGCTTTGAAGGTGAATGCAAGAGGGATAATCTTGTGTAGCTCAAGTAGTGCTATTCAAACTACACTTACTGTGTCCATGAACTTGTGCAAAGCTGTTCTCACAGATGCCTGCTCGGCTTTCCGGAAATAGAATTTGCATGACAAAAAACATATGAAACACCCGCGTCTCTTCAGGTAACATTTACCCACAGCAATAACCTGAACTCGTCCTGTTCGTGGCTTAATTAAAAAAAAGTGGAGGCTGACCTTGTTAGGAGCAGCATGACAAAGGTGAGAAGGAGAGGGAGGTTCTGTGGATTGTTTTTCATCCTCAAAAGCAGTAAAACAGAAGGAGACATGGAGAGAGGGTTAAAACAGGTTGCTACCCCTCTCACTGCTTCCCACCCTCCCTTCCTCCCCTCTCCCACTTCTGGCCTATTGTTCGTGCTCTCCGACCTCCCCGTCTTCCGGCTGGGGCTGGAGTAGTTCCCGATGGCCGCAAACAGGATTAGGAGCACCCATGGCTCCGGTCATTCTCTGTGGATTTGGGAGTGTTACTGCAGCTTGGCTGGACTGTGGTACTTTAATTACCCTGCCACCAGGGGGCCTCAGAGCGGCCTGGCGGGTAACAAGACGGGAGTGCGGGAAAAAGTTCTGTCTTTACATGGGAATAATCCCCGGGCTGCTCTGATCAGGGTCAAGTCGCGCTGAGCACCGACGTCCATGTTTAACCTTAACTGGTGTGTTTTATTGTCGGCCATATTTCACCAAAGAAACAGACTCCTTGTTGGCTCTACACTGACTGTAGGTGTATTCTGAGTTTGTTTTGTAACTCCTCTGATAAACTGGTGACATGTTTATGATGTGCTTGACCTTTGACCCTTTGTTAGCTTCAGTACCTTGGAAACTTCAGCCAGTCTTAGGCTAATGTTTTCAGGTGAAAAAGCTAAACTTCTCTTGCGTCTCGTGGCTCAGTTTACATGACAACGTTGCTTCGAGCCACTGTAAACACAACTTTTTGAAAACGCCTCCCAAGGGGAAACTTTTTGAAAATGCTCTGCTGCCATCTCCGTGGAAACGGGGAAAAAAGTAACTTTCTAAAAAATATGTTCAGGCTCTATCTGTGGAGATGGACGAAATGCTGCGACTGTGCATGCACATCACAGAAGGAGTGAACAGTTCTTCATACTTGAGTAATGGACAATATGAACAAAGACAGCCTCCAGAGTCCAAGTTCCCCTGAGACTTGATAGTTTTAGAGTTGAGAGTCGCCCGTAACAGCAATCCAAGTTTTATCGTCCATGTGTTCGCCATAGCTTGTGTTTAGAGTGCATTGTTCTCTGTTGCATGTGGCAAAAAACAAAAAACTACCAGCACCCACAAGTGGCCCAACATGAAAACAACATTTCTGAGGTGAAAATGTAACAATGATGCATTTTCACTTGAAACATCACATATATGGACTCTTATTCCACCGGTGAGTTGATGATCAGCAAGATCAATGCTGTCTTCTCTGTGAAGGGCGGGGATATGCACATCTTGTTCTTTTTCTAGGGTAACATTTTTTTCAGCGCCCTGTAATGCTGATACCAGACCTGCTGCACCTGCCAATGATCGACAGACTTCACAGAAAATAAAAGAAGACTCTCATTTCCACTGCCAGCAGTGACGTCAGAGCCGTACGAGCACAGCTGTAAACATAACTGATTTCACGCATTTCATTTTATGCATTATTTTTGTGATACCAGTAAAACACTCAGAGTGTAGCCCGAGGTCTCACGCTTCCAGAGTGAGAAAATATGGCTCAGACTTAAAAATGCAAACATCTGGACCTGGCTTAATGTCACTGTTTGCAATGTGTGCGAGTGCATTTGTGAGTCTCTCCGGGTGTGTGATGGCAGATACAATGAGTGTGTATGTGCTTGTGCAGGAGCGGGGTTTGCAGAGACGGAGGCAGAGCACCGGCGCAGACAAAGGTAGGCCTGTGTTCCTCTTCCACTGACGACCTGTGGAAAATTCCCTGTCAGCACCGTGCCAAGACGCCTGGCCCTATGAGCCGCGACTCAGGAGGAATGTGAGAGGCAGACATGGCCCGGAGTGCCAGCGTTCAGCCGAGGCTGGAGGGGGCGTGTCCTGAAGCGTTCATTTTCACCAATTTGACAAAGACAAAACAGCGTCAGTGTAGTTTTCATTTGTGACGCTCATCTGTCTCATTTAAGAAAGACACCAGTACACGTAACAATAACAGAACCAACTCTAACGTCATGGTGGCTTCTGTCAGTGACACAAATTAATCGCTGTATTTACAAAGTGAAAGATGAGATAATTTTATATTTACTTGCCAGCCAAGCTGAGAGCTACCAACTGCTCTCAGTGCAGCCACCACACTTGGCAAACGGCTGCATAGCGAGCAAAATGTTTGGAGAGTCAATAGTCATAGTTCACCCAAATTGAGTTCAGTGAAACAAGAATGACTAGAATCTAGAGAAATCGTTTCAAGTCCTCCTCGGAGGGCCAGCTATGATTGCAGCTAGAAATAACTTCAAGTTGCAGTCAGTCCTTCAACACATCTGATGTTAAGACAAATTGTCCATTCAAGTCTTTATAAATGTGTCTTTTAGAAAATCAGAATCTGTCCTGTGAATAAAGTAAATTTCTAACTTTTTGCATCTTTTTGTGGGCTCACTCTTGGCAGCCTTGCTTTGCATTTAAATAGGCCAATGAGAGTCCACTATTTCACTAAAATTATGTGTTATAGTAAGACGAGACTGTTACCACCATGCCTGCGATGCATTAGCAGCGTTACATAAATGCGATCTTACCTTCTTAAGAGCCGTCTGCCGCTGTCTAAATGGCGGTCATTAATGTCAGCTCTTGAATTGTTGCTTCTTCTTGAATCAATTCATGAATCTATGTTCTTCAGGAACTAAGCCCCCTTCATCCGATCAGTGTCATGAGTGAGTCGGTCATTAGTTGGATCCACTCAATGCTGGCTGCTCAGCTGATGTGTAACAGCAACACTACTGTGTACACAGCTTAACGCACACTACTGGCACATCAGAGAGAGAAACAGCAGTACCAGAGTGGGCTTTCCCCTGAAAAACACGTCTTTTCATTTCAGTATTAAAGTAACTCCATGACTGAGAAACCAGTAACTGTAGACGGTAAATGGATTTAACATTTAAAGCACTTTTCCACAGCTTTAGCTGACCCAACAGCGACTATCATTGTTGTCAGATTTGTTCATTCTCTTCCTCCCTCTTTCTTTCTCTCTCTCTTTGGGTACTGGGAAGTCAATTTGGACTTTAGTGTCTTGCTCAAGGATGCTTCTCATATATGGACACTGGGAGATTGGAATCAGACCTGCAACCTTCGGATTAAGAGCTTATGAGTGATGAGGTTGGTCTGATTTACTGCCACAAACCAAACTCGTGGACAAGGAACCCTGAATATACCGAAATCACTACTCGTGGTAAAAATTGTACTTTTAATGTTTCGGGATTAAAATGCATTCAAACACTGGTCTCAATGATTGAGTCACTCCACAAGTGTTACTGAGTCTGACCTTCATGGGTGGTGATGGATTAAATGTTCCATGACCATGTTGTGTCTGGTTTGTTGTGTTTACTTTGGCACTGTGTTTTTTGTGTGTGTGGTCCTGTGGTTTCAGGTAAACTTTATCCTTGTCCACTCAGTGAAACGGCTCAAAAACATGCCGTCACTTCACTCCTTTTTCCACTGCAGCTACTTTTTAGACCCCTGTCCTCAGGCAATTCACCTGGTTGGCTGGCCCCAAGGTGTCGATCCAGACCAGGTGTCCCTTTCTTACCCATCACCCCTCTGGTGAGGCATGTCTGACCTCCAGGAAGTTGTCAAAATATCCCACCCCACCTGCAATGGAGGCCTGCAATTCCTCCAACCTCTAACCCCTCAGCTGCTGACGGCTGGAGGACACGCTGCAGCAGTTGCAAGCTTCCAGGAACGGAACTGCTTCAATGTGTAACTCTGCTAATGAGCGTGAGTTACTGCCTTGGATGGACATTAATAATGAATTCTGAACTATTATTGGGGTACAAGGGTGCTGTGGTGATTAGAGGTCCACTCTCTCCTGCAGAAGATCATGTTTGGGGCCGTGATGGCCCCACAGTGGTGACGAAGAAAAAAACGCTTCTTCCAGAACATCGCCAGGAATTATGAACCTTTCTCAAATGTCCATTTATGGCTGTTGAAAAACGATCCCAGAGAGCCGTGTCCTGAGACAGTGATCAGGTGCAGTATACTGTATCCACTGTGCACTGAGGGGTGCAGAAAGGAAATTGTCCCGTCTGCCAAGTCCCTGCGGATCCCGTCAGAGGCTCCAACGGGGCTACTGCACCTCCTTCAATCAGGTCCAGGAGCTGCCAGGACCCTTGCATCTGGTCCTGCTTAGGACAGCCCCCCAGCCCCCCCACCACCAAAAAGAAAAACCCGACAATCATTTGCGTTTTTTCCAGTTTTCTACCACAGCAAAGCTCCAGAAGGGTGCTGAGACAAACCACTGGGTGTGCTTCTCTGCTGTGCTGCTAAAGCATGCATGAAAACAGTCAGGGCTTGGAAAAAAACACATGTTCAAATACATAAATAGACGCACTCATATGGAGACTTGCATACTCAATGGAGAGAGAGAGAGCGAGAGAGAGAGAGGTCAGCTCTGCCTTGCCCCCGCCCTTGTAGACATTCCTGGAGCACCTGCACTCACTTAATATTTTGGCAGGAGTGGAAAAAAAAAGCTCCTCTGCTCAGCGCCTGTCATGTTTGTTCACTGAAGGAAACAAGTTTGGTTTTAATTAGAGTCCCTGCCAAGAGTTGAGGTAATTGCCACTCTGTATGTCTTGCTTTTTTTTTTTTTTTTTTTTTTTTTTGGTTCATGCACTTTAACACAGAATTAAGTGGAGCACATGCTAAGAAAAATATCAAATATAAGCAGAGGATTTATCTAAGAATGGGTTAAATGTCGTCACCGAGTGCATCCATGCTTGAAATTGAAAATACAGACCACAGAGTGGAAGCTGGAGCATCATTAGTTAAAAACAATATAGATAATATCTGAGTAGCATAGTAAATCCCACACCTTTCCATCCCTGAGTGTCTGAACCATGCAGTTTCTGGTGCTGAACAAGATTTTGTCCTCCAGGGCTTTGAGGTTACTCTCACAGACATCCATTCACCCCCCCCCCCCCCCCCCCCCCCCCCCCTTCTCCCCACCTGTAACCCAGCTGTAGCCTTGCGCAGCTCATGAAAATTCCCACCAAATTATTCTGACAAAACACCAACATCTGCAGCTGGGAGACTCCCCCGTCATTACACACACAAGCAAACAGTCATTTACATGCAGAAGGTCAACGTTGTTGGTGCATAAACATGCTTGATTATGTATGGTGATCAGGAGAGATCCATGTCGTGTCATTAAGGACATCAGTGTTGAACTCTGCTTCATTTACTCAACACAGTTTGTCATGTACACACAATGCTGTCTATTTTAAGGAGGCCCACATATGGCATATTGGTTTGGACAGCTATGTTTTTCCAAGGAAGGAGGTCCAGACATGCATATATGCAAAGAGAGTAAACAAGCGTGATCAGCGTACTCTCTTCGGGTGCAGGGAGAGAAGCTACCTCGGGTGGAGAGAGAGCTAAACTTTAGGTGGTCTTGCTCATGCCAGTAGGAACAGGGTGAGCTGGTCGAGTGGCAGCATTGTGATGCATTACATCCCAACACACACTCATTGAATCATGATCGAACAACAACTTTGTTGTGTGATACATTACTCTTCCATTATTTTGAGATTCTGAGTCTGAGTCTTTTGCTTTAAACTCCTTGACTTCGCCTCTCGCATCTGATTGGAGCTTCCTGCCCTGATGGCTGAGTGTGTAATTTTTTTTTTTTTTTCATTCAAAAGGTAACACAAAAAATATACATAAAAGAAAATAATACAATATAAGAATGAATGAAAAAGGAGCAGAAATAAGAATAACTTGTAATGTCTGCCCCTTTTTTCATCATATCATAATTTCCCAATATTTACAAACGCCATCATCTTTTTTCACCTGATTTTACACTTGTTACACACCTATTATCATTGTTTTTCTCTATCTACCTCTCCTTTATCCAGCCACTTATATTCCGTCAACAATTTCAATCATTATCTGTCTTCAAAATTCCAAGACCAATTCCATTCTGTCAGAAGAAAATTATGCAATACTGGACACATATCTCATGTGTCCACACAGCAAACTTTCCAGTGTTGAATTAACTCTGAAAGTGTTGAAGAGTGGTCTCATATATACACTTTTGTAGTGTTAAAATCTCAACACTGACCAGAGTGAATTTTCTAATGCTGACACTCTGTAGAGTTATATTAATATTCCTCTCTGTTGACCAGTGTTCCTATTTAACTCTATACAGTGTTAATTCTTAGAATGAACACTTTAAAGTGTATATTTTAACACTTACATTTAACACTACAAAAGTGTATATATGAGACCACTCTTAACACTTTCAGAGTTAATTCAACACTGGAAAATTTGCTGTGCAGCATTGCATAACTCCTCAGTAATGTAGTTTTTACATTTCTTTTAAAATGCTGTGATTGTTTGCATTTCTTTTACTTCTTTCTGAAGGGCAATCCACAGATTGGTTCCCTTAACTGTCACAGTGCGTTCCATTATTTTAGTTCTGAATCTGGGTTTTTTTAAGATTATAACAACTTTCTCTTTTTTCGAAATTTTCTTGAATTTTTACAGGTAACACGTTCCAATTAGCTTTATATAATATCTGAAGTATTTTATAGTCAACTATATCATCAAATTTTAAAGAATTATACTTAATGAATAGTGGGTTTGATGGGGCTCTATTTCTATTATTTATGATTTTCAGAGCCTTTTTTTGTAAAATGAACAGAGGTTGTGTCTAGGTTTTACAGGTAGTCCTGTCTTCTTGGTGACTTTGGTATAAATTGGGTTTCTTGTGTGTCTTGTTTGCTGCTTCATCTGTGTTTCAAGCTTTGGTTTTGCTATGTGATTTCTCTGTTCGTTGTGCTTCAAGCTTTTCTCAGCGTTTGGATTTTCGTCTGGACAGCATGGTTCTGATGACTGCTTGCTCCACCTCCCCTTCCCAGTGCTTCTAATAAAGCAAACGCCTGTGTTTCCACTACCGGTAAGAACTCGGCTCATTGGTACATGGTGCTGTTGTTTTTTTTTGTTTTTTTTTTCCGGGGGGGTGGGGGTGGGGATGCTATCTGCTCCCTCAGGGTTCCAAAGAAACCATCTGGGTACTGAAAGGTGACGTAGAAACATTGTAAACGCTGATTGGTTCAGAGAATCATCACAGCGTCATTACGTAATCAGCAGTGTCCATGCAAAACATGAACAACAGCAGCGCAGTCCCCAACCCGGCATTTAATAGCTAATAGCAAATAGCTAGGCATTTGCTTTGGTCAACTTCTTTGCTTTCTTTCTTCTTCTAAAGCAGTCAAAAATACCAGTTTGTCTGAATCCTCCATTGTTTCTCTAGGCTGGTGAGTGCTCTCTATGCTTCTTTTATTATTCAATTTATTTGCACTAAAATGATGTCATGGCAGTTTTACGTAGCATCGAGGGGGTACAATTTTAGTCATGGAAATGTTTTCCCCAAAAAATATTGGCTCCCAAAAGCAACTAGAATAGAGCCAATACCATCAGTGGAAATGCAACATTCGACACCAGAGGATGGCTGAATGAGTCCCTCCCCAGTCAGCCATCCTTCACATTAATTCCGCATTGAGAAGAGCTAGTTAAGGTTGGACAAGCTCCAGTTACCTCTTAAACCAGGTGTAACACTATGGCTGATGGGATGTGACCTTCTGGTTGGCCCAAGATTTTCTGAGGAGATTGGACTTTTTATTTTATCAGTTTGTGGCCAGGGAGGTTGAATGGACTTCTCTGGATTCATTGTTTTATTCTTTACAAATATCCAGAATGATGAAATCTGTCACTTCATTATGTGAATTTTGCAAGATTTTGTTTCTAAAGAGAGTGAATGCACCATGAGTTCACGTTTGTACCCAACCCAGTGCACAAGCAGCCCAACAAGTCTATTTTAAATGTTTAGCTCGAAGCCTGCCCGTCAGGAATGCACTTTTTTCCACATACATTAACATATAAGCAATGAATGTATGCAAAAACTGATGAGCATGAAAAGCATGGCAGTGTTTTTCTTCATCACACCTCATTCAGGCAGTCGCTTTGCAGGGATCCCGAAGGCATTTTAGAAATAGGAAAACACTTGATTCATCTGCCTGTCAATATTTGGATGAAATTCAGGGATGTATTTTCTCTGGTTTTATCCCCCGAGGGGCCTCAGATGAGTTGAGCACATGCTGAGCCTTTCAGAAGGTCTTTCGTTTTGATTTGCACCAGCAGGGGATGGAATGGAGCCTGCTGGGTCCCCCTCCATCCCGGCCCCTGTGGACCCATTAGGACTGCGCTCCAGTCCAGAGATGAGACGCCATGACACTGATTTACTGTCCAGAAGTTATTCATCGCCCATGGATGAAAAGACAATTGAATTATGCTTCACAGACCTGGCCAGAACGGCTTAAGATGGACGATGAACCGGGATCTGAAGGCACAACAGTAGACAGAGATGTCTGATGTGTCTGATTGCTGCAGGCGACTTCCTGACGTCTCTGATCAGGTTTTTTTATCCTGAAGAAAAACAGAGACAGGAGTCATTTTTGTGGTTACAGCTGCTGATATTCCATCAAATGTCACATTAAAGCTCAAGGTTGATGCCGAGGTCTGAGCTTTGTCATCACAGTTGAAGTCAACTGCGTATTTTATGTTGGAGTCTTAAAAATGACAGGCCTTGATCCACACTTCATCAATTCTAAATTATTAGATGGGCGTATTGCAAAATTTAATAATATGCACATTTCTCTGAATAAATGTTTATAATGTAATGGTATCTCTATTGATTTCAAATTAACTCTATATGTCATCATAAATAGCTTCTTGTTGCTCATGTAGAACATACTTTGAGAAAAAGTTTGTAAAAACGTGCATTATGCAAAAGCTTATGCTTTGAGATTGTAGTTATTTTCTGCAGTAATTGGTTTTTTTTTCTTTTTTCTTTTTTGCCTGTGAGCACTGTGTCCCTGCAGTTCTCAGGTATTTTTGCAGGTATCCAGGTAGTTTTACATGACGACTAGCATCAGACCACATGTCAGTCATCCACACGTTTGTCTTGAGAATTTTTTCTAATATTGAGGCTCAAGTATCCTCAGTGTGAGTGGGTTCAACCAGTCGCCCAAACTGAACCACCGTGGAAAACATTTGAGCTTCAAAACATTTGAGGATTTTTCATAATTTATTTTAGAACGAGCTCTACAAAGTGGTGGTGACTGGCAGTGTGGTGAGGAACCTGTCAGAAGTACAATTAAATTAAAATGTGATTTGCAGGAAAAACTCTATGTTAATGCCTCATGTCTTGTTTATAACATCAACAACAATCTATCAACAATCAATTCCCATTTAGGGAAAAGCAACATGTGCAGACGGAAGCATTTAGATCATGATTTCTATAAATGGGACTGAAATAAACAATGAAGATGTATCTTTTCTGATGCAAAAACCATGCAGTATTTAATTTGAATTGAGAGTAAATGTACACTTTTTGAAGAAGTGCTGTTACATTCAAAACAGTGAGTTTCACAAACTGTGTTCTTTAATCCGTAATTGTTATCATTTCTGATCCAGTTGCAACAAGAACTGTTGACTGAAACTGTGGAGCTGATAGTAAACTTGTGATTTCTCCGTGGACACAGAGATGAGGGCCAAAAACCTGGAATCTGTTTTTATAATTGTACCTTTTTCAGGGACTCAAAAGGCCACTGTTGTGTCCACAAACAGCCAAACGCCAAGAAAATTTACTGTTTTCAACTGAAACCAATGCTGTGTAAACAGCGCAGTGCAATCAGGTCATATTTTTAAGTTTTCCAACATACACGGCTGCTGTTGCTATAATAAAGCAAGTGTACTGCAAGGTCAGAAAGTTCTGAACGCAGTTCACACGCCCAGCGGTTTAATAGCTTCCTGGATGCTCTGCTTCCTTCTCCTCACTGACTTCATGTTGTCGGAGTTGATTTTCCGTCGGGGATGCAAAACGTAATGTGGTAGTTAAGAAATGAGTGCACATTTTCTGCCATTTGCTAAAGATTAGACTGTCATGTTCTGTGGGGACGAAAACCACAAGAGATGCTCATTATGAAGCTTTCTACAGGCTCTGAGGCCACATGATCCACGCTTCCTATTAAATCATATTTTAATCACTGCTGCAGAAATGTCTATGCCAGATGAACCGAGGTGTTGGCAGAACATTCCTCTTTCTTGAAGGACGAGGATGGTTTAGTCATTTCCTGATTTCAGATTGAAAATACACATTGCGTGGACACAGATTGTAGCCGTTTCAGAACTTTACGAACTGGACTCAAGCACAAATCACTGTATGAAGATGCAGGCTTTGTTGGGTGGCCTTCATTTAGGGAGTGATACGTTCCGATTGTGTGCAGTGTGTGAATTAATTGTAACACCCTGCACTGTGTTTGGCAAAAGGAGCATTGCTCCCAAGCCAGAGATGGCGAGCTTGACTTTGGCCCGGATAAATGTGACGTCTGTTCCAGCTGGGACTGGGTCAGACTCTCCTGGGCGGTGGGTACAGGGAGCGTCTTTGTCCAACGGGAGCTGCGTGTGGTTCCGTATTTAAGAGAGTCATAATCACGTTGGTGATCGGGATGTTAACAGGCCTCCGCAGCTGTCAGAAAGCAATGCGCCCTCCAAATACATGACGAGGGAAGTCCTGGCCCTCGATGTGCAGCCTGCAGCGTGTTTTAATCTCTGCGTACGTCTGTTCATCTTCAGCCGGGTGGAAAACAGAGAGGACGCCTCATTTCCTGTCCAAACATATCAGCATCGAACGCAGTGATTTAAGCATCTTATGAGAAGCATCTGTCTGGAATCCTGCGTGAAGCCCTGACAGACATGGCGATGTGTTCTGGACTCGGATATATACAACTATGTGGGACAACAACATCATTACAGTACTAAAAACAAACAAACACACAGACAAAAGAAAACAAACCACGAAACATAGTCCACCCTAAATCAACCCAGAAACATTCTGCTGTCACTGAAAAGATGTTTGGAGGCCTTTTGATGCATGGAGGGTAACCCAAAATAGCCTTGTGGTTAGGCAAGAAGATCTATAGGGCCTAGCAGGGAACTCTATTCATGACCCACACTCAAGTACCTCCTGTCCAGGGCCTGATTCATGAGCTGGGGTCACTCCTTCTGAGTATATATCAGGTTCTCAGTTTGTTGCTTTTAGCAGCTGTTATTGCATTCAGGGCCCTGAACTGGACCTGTTGAATCACAGGCATGAACAGAGGGGGGGGGGGACTCTGCCCTGATGGGCCCGGGCGTGCAGGCCGAGCGGGAGGCATCGCGATGACGCTGCCGTACTACAGTTTGGCCCGGTGGAGGATACAGTAACACCAGTTCCTGCCAGCATGTTTCCAGGCTGGCAGGCAGGCAGTGCAGGCTAGGTGGTCCGGTCCCTGTTTACCCCTTCAGCTGCACGCACAAACTAGTTTAAACAAAGCGGGTGCCTTCGCTTGGCCCGTGGACGTCATCAGACGGGCGAGTGTTGATGTGGCCTCTCCCTGGAGCACCCTGGACTGTGTACTACCCAGAAAGAGACACCGAGATCCTGCCAGCTGCAAAACTCAGCAGCCCCGCTCACAGTTGTTTGACCAGATAGCCGTGGGCCAAAAAAGTGGTGGAATTGCATCAAAAATGTTGACACGCTGGCAGCATGGAACATTTGGATTATGAAACTGAACTGTGCGGCCAACCATTCAGCTTTCTTTCACTGTACAGAACAGGCAGCTCACTTCACCTGTTGCCTGCTGGTCACAGCTGACCCTCACTGCACACCTGATGGAAACCCGTTTCTGTGAAAGATACTGGAATGGAGCAGAAGCCAGCAAGAACTGAAAACTTTTTGTCACTATCAGTTTGTTTAAAGAGCCTGACTGAAGCTACGAAGGCCTTTAAGGTTAACTGAAGTGACGACCACGTTGTCAGAATTTAGCCGCTGTGATCAAATGCTGGGTGCGAGGAGCTTTGGACGGCCTTGAATGATCTTCCCTGAAGTCACACTGAAACCTTTTACTCAGGAATTCAGACAGAAAAGCTCCTGGCGGAGCAGCGGTCTCACTGATACAGAGCACATCCATATCAGTCGAGCGCAGCTGAATGACTCATTAGTAGCTGCCATGAAGCCCACTTGGCTGCTCACCTTATCATTAATCAAAGCACCGTGTCACTTAATGGTACCCAATGGCGTGTGACAAGCGGGGTTATCTGAGTGCTTTGATCAAGCATCTGCCTGTTCTCCGTCGCCCTGCTGGCCCCGCCGGCCCTGGGTGGCCTTGTGTTGTAGACGCAGCCAGGTCCGCGGGGAGTGGCTTTTAAAAAGGTGGCTATCTCAGATGTCCTCTCCTCCTCCACAACATCCTCCTCCCCCCCCAGCTTCAGCAGCACATGAAAGCCAGCCGGGGGCACGCCGGTCTGATCCCAGTCGCTGACATGAATTTTTGATCAATGGCTGGTGCCTCTGAAGGTCCTTTTCCAAACGTCGCCCTTCTCGCCAGCCTCCCCGCCTCCGATAGCTTCCACCACCACTCCTCCCTTTTCCTCTTCGTCTAAAGCTTGGGCAACTCCAAATGTCAGTGATGTTAGTTTAGCCATTGTACACGGCTGGCCGCATCTGAATGGGTGACTTGTCCCCAGGCCAGCCCCCTACAATGGCCTCCTTTCTTATTCTGACTTGTTCTCAGTATTTAGCCCCCCCACCTCCCCCTCCCCACGAAGAGAGGGCCCTCTTAGCTCTTTGGCTCTGCCGAGGATCCTGGAACCAGAGTTAAACTGGAAGCGAGGGCGAAGGAGATCGGGTGAGGAGGCCAGAAGAAGAGAGAAACAGAGAGTGTGAAGAGAAAGGACGGAGGGTGTCGGGTCAGTGGGGAGGTGGATCGTGACGGAGCAGAAAGCGCTTTGAGAGCCACAATTGTTACAGTGCACTCTGCCAATAATTACCAGCATAGAGGAATGGCGGTAAATCTGACTTTCACAGACTGGCTAAGCTTGTTAGTGTGGTTAATCGGACAGGGAAAGAGTGTGTTGTGGCGCTGAAAGCTTTGGGCACTGAGAAAATGTGCAATGGCTCCTCTAATGAAGAGTGACGAGGGGAGATGGGGGGTGGAGGAGGTCCGGGAACCGAGAAGTCAGACATATATGGTGAATTTGGACTGACGCAGGCAAAACAAGGAAAGGAGAAAAGAGGAGGAGACGTTGGTGCCCTTGTTCTGGTCTCTTATTCATAACAAGGCAAACTGGAGTGTGGTCAGGGGAGAAAGTTTTCTGGTGCAGGTCCAGTGAGAATTTTAGAGCTCGGCCTTCAGTTGAAGCCTATTTAGGAATCGCAAATCACAGCATACAGTTTATAGTTCGTTATGATGCCCATTAGCTGCAGCTTTATTCATGCTGGGATCCAGAAATTTAAAATTACAACCATAACCGCAAACATCAGACATAATAAGGGAAGACTAGAACACACACAGAGGCAGAAGACTGGCTCTAAACAACACACTAATCACATTCAGTCCACACAGTGGTCAACCTTTTCTCTGTTGAGTGTCCAGGTATGAGAAACATGAGCATGACTTTGTTTTTGCTGCAGATCGTGCAAAAACGTGATATGAAATTGAAAGTTCATTGTTGGGTGTTGTTTCACAGAATACAAGGCCAAATTGTAAATATCCACCACACTCTGCATTACAGCCATGTTAGATTTTTTTCATGTGACTTTTTTCAAAATACGGAGCTTAATTCAACTCAGGGTTGCAACTCACATGTCAGTTTTCATGATTTCTTCCATTGCAGAGTGTGTTTTAGCACTGTTAACAGGCATGAACCATGTGGATGCTGTAGCAGACGGCACAAACAGAAGACTATATATAAATGAAAGGAGTGAGTGTGCCTGCATGTCTTTATGTGGCGGTTTAGTCTCTGGCTGATCTCACAACTCACCACAAGCTCCAGCTGTGTCAGTTATTTCCTCCCAGTCCGTTACCCTTCTCTTTTTCCCCCTGCATTTCGTGTATATTTAGGAGGCAGATTCCTTTTTTTTTTCTCCAAATGCAGACTAAGTAAATTTTCAGCCATTTACAGATACTTGCATATTTTACTGACCGTCTACCAAAATAATTAGGATTTTCTGTTCTGTTTAAAGCTGGACACATTGCTGTTAAACCATACACTGTGGCCTTATTAAAGCTACATGGTACATATTTTCAAAAATATTTTGCTTGGAGACATGTTGCATGTTCTTCCTGGGCTCATAAGGCTTTTTGTTTTTTTTTTTTTGTTTTTTTCTCACCACAGTCCAAATATATAGGTATTTATTGTATAAATTGTGTGCTTGGCGTGCGCGGTGCTGTGGAGGTATTTGCTCTCACCTCACTGAGAGAACGTCCAAGCTTCAAGTGTTTTTAGGAGCCTTTCTGTGTGGAGTTTGCATGTTTCCCCTGTGCTTATGCATGCATGGGTTTTCTCCAGGTTAACTAGTTTCCTTAAGTTGTTCCTGTTACTCTGACATTTGTGCTCTTGAACCAGTTTGCACAGTGTGCGAGTGTGTGTGGTTGGTGTGTATGTTTCCCTTTTTCCCACCCTCCACCCTTCAGTGAAGCTACCAGCCGCTGCTTTCTTCACTTTTTGGTGACATAATTATTATCATCAGGCTCCCGCCCTCGCTTCCTGTGTGGAACAGATTTATTTAAGCCTGTTAAAAGAAAAAACAAAATGAATGTAATATTTCTGGAGCAGCTGCTGGCTGGACGGCAGCCAGGGGACGGAGGACACACAATGAAACGCACACACACACACAGAAAAGTTTTTACTGACACTGAACATCTGGAGCAGAAGTGATGTCGAGAGGAGGAAGGGCTCAGAGGACAAGGAACAAGTCACATCCGTCTGTGACTTTACTCGTTTGGATCGAGGTCATTAGTGATGGATTAAGATCACGTGATCAGTTTTGATCAGTTTTAATCAGTGGACCCTTCGCGACACTCTCGCACTTTCAAACCCAGGATCTTCCAGCATCTGCAGTCTGTAAACTGAATGATATTTCGACATTATTGTTTGCACATCAACTCTGTGTGCTGCCATCTACTGACGCCTGGCTGAATTTCTCCGATCCCGGCCGTGTTTAGAGGTCAGGTACGTCCACATCTGGAAGGCACATGCCTCCTCAAGACAGATGCGTGAGGGGTCAGGGGTCACCTGGGCCCTTTAATGCAGATTAAAGAAGAAAAGTGAAGAACAACAGAGATGAACAAACGTCTGTAGTGGCTCCAGGGCAGGACGGCGTGCAGCGAGCCTCTGATCAGCATCACTCAGATGTTCGTGCTATGATGTTTGAGCCTCTTTTTTTTTTTTTTTCTAAAAATCGACAGGAAGCAGAGGAATCCAAGGACGTTACGGTCTCTCATATCGGCCTGCGTGACACAGATAATGTGTGTTTAAAATGTGTGGTTTAAATCAAACTGTATTTCCATTTCTCCTCTTGAAGATTACTATAATTATTATGTGATTATCCCTCTTTAAATGTACATGGCATGCAGCTTGTGCCGAGTCTTTGTTCCCTCAGATTCTCTCCTGCTCGCTCTGCTCAGACATGTTTCTCTCTCGCTCTCTGAAATTCCCTTCTTTCAGGGAGAGGTCATAGGTCAGGGACTGTGACCCACCCTGGGGGTGGGTAAAGGACTCCCCCCACCCACCTCCTTCTTGAGAGACAGGCTGTGTCTCCCCATCTCTTTATTTTGTATACACCTGAGTCTCTTATTCTCCCTCGGATCATCTGACAGAGTGCAGAAAGAGGAGCTGTATCCAGTTTCCAGTTCGGCTTTGGGTTGTTTGGACAGATCAATAAGCTGTATGGATTCATTGTACAAGCAGGAGAGAGCCAGAGAGAAAGAAGGGGGGGGATAAAGGAAGCAGTGTGGAAACTTTGCCGAAAGTCTTGATCGCGCAGATGAAAATAAAGCAGTCAGTTCACAAATTCCAATGACAGAATGACGTCTGTGAAAACCTGATGTTTATCCGTTCAGCTGCGTTCTGCAAAAATCTGCCTCATCAGCAGTAATCCTTTAAAATTTTCCACATTCTGAAATAATCCAATTTCAGGAAAAGAACAGTTGGGACTGTGTAAAATGTAAACAGAAGCATTCATTCAATAAACTGACAATATTAACTAGTATGGACACAGTGTGTAATACCAAACTGGAGGCCGATTTTGTTTGAATTGGTGCTTCCAACACTTGAAGTTGCTGCAGTTCAGTGCTTTCTCCCCTTTTTTACCCCTTTCCTGAAGCTCCTGGTATCCTGACTTTGATAATTGGTTCAAAAGTTTAGTTTTGGACTGTCAGCAGACCAGATTTTAACCTGGACTATCTTCTAATTATGGAGCCATGCTATTGCTTAAACATGGACATTATGTAGTTTTGCATCAAGAAAATTGTTCCTCTGAAGAAAACACTTTATCATGATGCTTTCAGAGAATGCAAATAAGTCATACATGCACAAACGGCTTCCTGCACCATCAAAAACCCAGATTTCTTTTTTAAACTATGACTTTTTGTCCATGTTTGTCACGTTTCTTGTTCTGGATAGTTTTTGGTGGACACCACACCGTGTTGATCCAAGTGGTGATTTCAGCCATGGAATCCTATCTGTTTTCAAAAGTGAATTTCTTGTTTTTCCAGTATTATCTCTCTCTTGAAGGATATTATTGTGAGCGGGAAGTGAGAACAGCGCAGATTCCTGTTTGAGATCATTTACAGTAAATGCATCATCTTTAACTTACAGGCCAAATTTCAATCAACAACCTATTTGTCTCTTTGAAGAATAAAACCGCTTCAACTTTTCATAAGGTTATTGTTCAGATTGAAATGACTCACATTTCGACGTTTTTTTTTTTTAAACTGACTATGCTGATGACAGAAATCATGAATATATTATTCCTGTATACATGTGAGTTTAATACTCTGTTTCTCTGAGCTAATGCAACTACAAAGTGTATGAAAAATATCAGAAAAAAATATGATCTGTGCTTATAAAACCGGTGACAGCACATATAATATAAGCCCTAACCATATATCAAGTCTACTTTTTAAAATTATTTTTCAATTATTTCCATTTTCAAGTGTTTTCTTGGGAGCCCTGAAGTGAGCTGGAGCGCCTGTAAATTCCCTCGAGTGTCGTCTGAAAGTATATATATAATATAGTTCACAATAATTGTGCTTTGGCTTCGTTAAAAACGATCTCAGTGGGCCTTAACTGTTGATACTGAGGCTTCATTAAATGCACCTGATGGTGTAGTTTGGCTGGGGCGAGTCCGCTCAGGTCTCAGTAGTAATACCAGAGTTTGGCCGTTCTCCCTGGACTAATATGCCAGTGTGTGTTGACGTTGACCACCTCCTCTTCCTCCTCTTCCTCCCACACCCCCCTCCTTGGCTCGGGACCTTCACGTATGTTGGCTGAGAGGAATTTTCTGGAGCCTCCAGGAAGCTGCGTTGCCCTGCGGAGTCTCCCGCTCGCTCCGTCCAAAGCAAAGTGTTGCTGGCCTCGACTCCGCCCGTGCTTCTGAGACACATTTAAACAACTGGCCTCCCTAACTCACTCCCCGCTCCGCACACGGACCAGCCAGACAAGGAGAGTGTTTGGGGAAGACGCTGGCTCCGTCTCAAGCTTGTGTCTCCTGGATGATCTCCTGCTCAACGTCCCAAACGTGTGTGTGTGTGTGTGTGTGTGTGTGTGTGTGTGTGTATTTGCAGGCTGTTTTTGTGCTCAGATATCAAAAATGTGACGGTTATAAAACAGATCTGAAGTGAAGAAAGTCCAACATTTCATTTGTATTTACTTTACTTCATCTGTGTTTGTTTAAGCTGCAGCAGTTAATCACTTTTTATCTCCTCTGTCGTTTTCGCCGCTGCTTTTCATGACAGAGTCCGTGAGTCCCGTGTGCCAGTGCTTCTCCACGGCCAACATTACACAGTCTGATAAGACGGTGGAAGCATTTATCACAGACGAGGTTTGAACTCTTGAACTTTTGACTTGAGGTTTTTCAGTGGTCGTGCGGTTGGATATGAGACTCGGCCCCTCAGCTGGTGGCATTCCTCTCCCTTCTCCAATGCAATTATCTTTTCCCATTTGTCTGTTTTTGTTTTCCCCGTCCATCCCTCTCATACTCATTTCCTGTTTTGAGCTGCACCAGACTTTCAGCCCCCCCCCCCCGCTCCCCCGCTCCCTCCATAACATTGAGAGCATATCTGTTATTTACAGCCCCGGGGGGATACCTGTCATTCTCACTGCTCCATTGTGATTGCCATGGCGACACCCAAATTCCACGGAGCGCAGGTCCCGACCTCCACCCGCTCCGCCGTAAAGCTGTGACCCCTCACCTCCGCACCTGGGGACGCAGGTCACAAAACTTATTGCTGCTGATTACAGAGTCGAGGAGGAGGCAGAGGAACAGAAAAATCTCCAGTCCAGCACAAGCGTCGCGCAACATACTGAACAACTACGCACTAACTAGTAATCACATTACTTTTAATCAGGATTTCGCACACCACGTCACACGGTGTCGTGTTTTGTGTCATCAGGAAGATCCTCTTATAACAAATTACAAATGTTGATGAGCTAACATTGAAGGAAGGCTGCTTAATGCTTCACTGTTGTTGTCACACACTTGGGTTTCATAAGTTCGATTTTGTTTCTACAAACACAAAAAAACCTCATTACACTTCAGCATCAGCATGTTGTCCACGTTCAGTCTGAAGAATAATAACAAACAGCTCGTCTTGGTGAACACATGCGCTTCCAAACAGTTCCACAGTTTCTATTCAGCATGTACTCAGTTTAGTGTGTTCGTCCAAGAGAGATCGAGACAACAAGATCCTCCAGTAACTGTCACATATGTACGAGTGGATAGACTGTAAGTTAATGTTTTTGTAAAAAAGCAAGTATAAATTTTTTTCTAATGGATTCTAGAACTGGAGTTCAAAGGTCATGTTACTGGTATTGGGACATCTTTCACTTTGTTGTCCGAAGGCCTGGCTAAATTCTGATTAAATGTCATTGCTCACACAGTACACAGGAGTTTAGTGAAACAGTAACCGACACAGCTGTTCTCTTTTTGACAAAATAGCTTAAAGGTGCATTAAGGAGTTTGCATGTTTCATGCGAAACAGCGGCCCCTGCAGGCCTTGGGTGTAACTGCAGCTTAGTGAAACACTCGTGCCTGTGGCTTGCGTCCATGTACGTGCACGGAAGAGGGGAACTCCTTCCTCGCTCTTTTAGTAGCACTCGAGTAAAATTTAAGTGTCTTTTGCCTGGTGGGGTCTGTGCTGGAGTTGTGGCAGTGCTAGAAGCCGGTCTTTTCTTACTTTCTGGAAGCTCCATCCTCAACACTGCTCAGTTGTTGCTCACTAAGCATCTGACGGAGTAATGGCGGACAAAACGAAACCTAAGGAAATCAGGCCAGCGGGAGTGCGCATTACGTCACATCATCTCAAATTCTCCCCAAAAAAACTCTGGTGCCGGACCGGCACTGCAACTTTCAAGTGACAATTTAGCGCTGTTAGCGGTACAAACAATGAATATGTCAGGGCACATTGTACACATCATTGAATATTTGTGACTATAATGAACTATTATGAATATATGTTTATGGTGGAAAATAAGTATTTTTAAAGTTGAAAAACTCCATAATGCACCTTTAATGTTGAAGATCAGCCAGCAGGACTGGTCGGACATTTGTCATGTTCCCCTCACTGGAGTTTTTATGGCATTTAGTTTGTCTTAGATATTGTTCACTCAAAAATAGTGAAAATTCATTATTTGGGCACTCCAAATGAAACAAAAGATTCAGCTGACGCTAATTCATTCATCAAAAGCAGCAATAAACAGAAAGTAGCCTTGCAGCTTTTTACACGTTTTGATTAATGAAAAAAAGTCAAAGATACTTTAATAAATGTAAATTTGTGCCTTAGTTAGTTCATAATATTAATCGGTGGCTGGTGTCTCAATGCCAAACATCTTGTTGTTCCAAATACATGTTTATGCTGTCAATGTGTCCTAAAAGATCAGAAAAAAGTCAAACTGATGTCCTCCGCTGCAGTGCTTCATGTGAGTACAGTTATTAGCTGCATTCCCTCAGGTTCACTTGGAGTTTGCACATGCTCGGCTGCAGTGAGGTTTCCAACGGTCTGTTTCTCGTGTTCAGCGTAGGAGAGTGTGAGCTTGTCTCTCCAGTTCAGGCTGCAGACACTCGATCTCCCGTGGGAGGCAGAGCTACAGAGTTACAAACCGACGTGGAGCGTAATGTCTAATGTCACACAAACATTGCATGGCGAGGGATTTCTGCCGCCGCTGGTATTAAGACTGTTAATGAAGAGAAAGGCCTGACCCTGTGTTCAGCGGCGCCGTGGAGAGGGTCCGAGCTCGTGTGACTGTTCGCAGTTAAACTCGGGGTGAATTAACCCTGCAGGCCCTCCGGCTGCATTAGCCCATAATTACACGGTTTCACGTTTTCCTTTGCTCATATTTTGCCGTGTAATGGTTTACTCCTGCAAATATTTTGGTCCAGCTGGCGCTGTAGTGTAACTGTAGAAGGGGGCGGCTGTGCGCGGTGCAGCGTGGATGGGTGGTAACGTCTGAGAAAGATCCAGCCAGACATTATCATGTCATTAGGATCAATGTAGAGCCACGAGGAGGATAACTCAGCAAAGTCAGGAATAAAAAGGAAAAGGCGTATTTGATATATCTCATGGTGTTGACACGGAAAACCCACTTCAACATTAATTAATCAGTTAAACCCTCATTTCCAACTTTTGGACACTCGGTTATCTCAGCTTATTCACGCCGAACGACGCCTGGCACCCTACAGGAAGTTACATTTCAGGTTTGGAGCTGAAGCTGTGAAAGAAATGAAATGCCAAGTTTGGTTTGTTTCGGTTTCCTTCAGATTGTTAAGATGCTGAAAATTAGATTTAGATTAACAAATTACCCAACAGGAACTCAAAATCATCAAGATCCTGTACAGGATGCAACCCATGAAATGATTGTTCACCCCTTCACACTACAAGAGAAGAGCGAAAAAGAGCTCTGTGCACATTTACTAGTCTTTACATGCTCCCAACACTTTGATTTTTTCAGCACCATGAGCAACACACAGTGATATCAAATAACCGTCAGATATGAAAGTTGACGTTTTCTTGGAAATGGTGCCAGAAGCACTAATTCGATCCACATTTTTTAGCATTTCTACAGCCATAAATTCAAAGTAAATCCTGTTAATCCAGCAATAAAAATGTGAAATGGGTGAATTAGCTCACTATAATGCCTCACTGCAGTTATGTGGTTAAAAAAAACAAAGTTATAAAGAACAATAAAGATGGAAACTATGCAGATGTGTGGAATAAGAGGCCGGGAAAAACAAAAGGAAACTGTACAAACTTTACAGTCAGATTGTCCAGCAACAAATTTCCTGCTACAGTATGTGTGTTAAACATTTCATTTAAATATGGGGATTTGAAATATTGAGCAGTAATAGTTTAATATTTCTTCCAAAATCTTAATGATCAAATCTATACTCAAATCTGCCAGTCTTTCCAACCAAAGGCATAAGTAGTTGCAATATAATCATTAAACTGTTGTCTGTAAGGTTTAATTTTGCTCAAAAAATATTAAACATCTTTTAGATCCTCTGCAAAATGCAACTTACAACATGATGTTTAAGGTGGATAACTGGTAAAAAGAAAAACTGCTGCAATTTATGTCATTTGTGAGAATTGAAAATATGCTTTAATATAAAACAATCTATAGACTCAATTTATTCTACAGCAGATTATTTGTTGTATGACTTAAACTGTGATTTTGTGCAAAGCACAATGTTGGTAAGTGCAGTCACAGTGTCATTACATGGTTATAAAGGTTCAAAATATTTCATGAAATACAAGAAACCATTCAGAACCTTACAATGCATGCAGTTTATGTCACCAAAAAACAAAATACAGGGACGTCATCCTGCTCTTCATTCCTGTATAAACTGAGCAGACTCTAATGAGAAGCCACGCTGAGTTTGTTATTAGCATAAAGAGCCACCAAAGCTCTGCAGCTCTTCGTATAACAGTGTGTGACCTGTGACCTGTTATGTTTGTTCGTAAACGCTAAGGTCCTGAGCCTCTCCCGCTCCTCTCCGTCTGGGACAGCCGGTCGGCCTCGTGGTGGCGATCTAATGAGGCAGACGTTGCTGTTGGCCGGGACCCTCGCTCGTCCCTCCGGCCCGTCGGTGCCAAGATGCCAGTCTCCGTGCTCCGCCGCTGCTTTCCATCTGACCGCCGGTCTGGCTGCCGGAGCGACTCCCACCTGTCCGTCCAAACCGCTCAGACCATCTGCCCTCCGCCTGGCTCCCGTCCTTCTGGGACACGGACGACAAAAATGTTATTCCGCTGCAGACCTCGGCGGAACGGCGGGAACCCCGGCGATCTGGCACACTCCTGCATTGTCTGTGAGCCGCGAGGAGGGAGAGGACGAGGGGAACTCTACTGTAACAGAGATTCCCTCCCCGGGACGTTGACGGCTTTAGAGCGAGCACGACGTCGGGTCAGAGGGCCCTGATTCATCTTTCATGGAAACACTGAGCGCACGTGGTCCGACACCAACACCCCCTGCTCAGGCCTGCTGCTCCCACAATGCAGAGCAGCAGTCAGTACTGCTCAGCTTTACCAGTGGTTTCTTCTGCATGCTCCCTGATTTACAGGGATTCCATATATTGATGATAATGTCCAGTAGATGATTGGATCTGTCTTTTAATCATGTTGCGCAACAGTGATCTGAAATTTTTCCGATCTTTATGTTTCTGATATTTTTCCTCTCTAAAACTCCTCTTTCTGAGTAAACTCGTGTTTACAGGTTGACGCATTTTCATTTTTCATTTTACTTTCAAGCTTCAGCTATTACTCATCTATTAGTTCTAATCCACCTTCATCTTTGGAAAAAAAAACAAAATTGAAAAAAGGCAGTCGAGTGCTTTCTTTTGCTCTCCAGCTGCTTTAAGCTCTGTGTTTTGTTAAAGCAGATATACTTTTTTCCGTCCGCCTGGGGGAGAGGAGGGACCGTCGGTCTTTAAGCTTGAGTTTGAGGTTTTAGGTTAGTCTGATCCTTGCATGCAAACATTAGTGTCTCTCTCTGTGGCCTGCCTGGAGCGGCAGCTGCTCTTCCTGTCCACAAACACACAGGTGGACCTGTTGGTCTGACTGCGGCTGTCTGGCCGCTGTGTACATAAAAGTGTGCGAGTTTGCTTGAGTGCGGCTTTGGTCCTGCTGCAAGACTGAATCTAACGCTTGGTAAAGTGATGCAGGGTCTGAGAGTTGACCAAGAAACAAACTACATGGTTTGCAAACATGCAAATCTGTCCACAATATTCAGACCTAAACCTTGTCCAGGAGAAGCATGCAGGAATCCATGTTATCTTGACGTGAGATGAGAGCTAACCACTGCAGCACCGTGCCACCGTGCAATTCTTACAAGCATTACTCCAAAGTGCAGAATCCTCAGAGAATAGGCACATTGAAATTATGGAATTATAAACTATTAGTGAATAAAATCCGTCCATGTGTTCATCTCTGACAGTAAAATCTGGTTCAGGGTTTTGAGGTGCTGCAGCTAATCCCAGCTAACTGTGGTTCGAGGAAGGAAACACACTGGTTATGCATCAAAATAATAAAGCGATCAACAAATACAGAATATACAAGTAGAAGGCCTTGACAGCTGAACATTTAAACACAACTTCACACTTAGACGCAAACCAAGTTTTCGCTATTAAAGGAGTAACTATAAATGAATAAACTACAAGCTGTTTATGATGAGATCTCCAAGAAGAAAGGATTTAGAAGCTCTCAGTACTGCTGGAGTGCTTCTTTATGTTATAAAGTAAATGAGATAAAAAGACAAAACGCTGCCTGGTTATTATCTTTCAGTTTTCTGCCAATACTTTTCCTTCTCTGCAGCATCAGCTCAGGCAGTACGAGTCCATTCACCTCTTTTTTTTTAATATTAAACCTTTCCATCACCCTTTGTTTACACACACACACACACACACACATTCCCCCTCTCTCTCTCTCTCTTTTTGCAGTGTCTCTTCTCTCCTCTCTTGTCTTTGTTTGAAAACAGCTTTCAATTTCCTGGGTAGCCGCCTTCAAAGGAAGCGGGAGGGGGCCGAGAGGCCGAGTGGGATGCCAGAGGCACAGTGACAGCTGGGAGGCAGGAGACTCCCAGACCAGATCAGAGGGTTCGAGTTTCTGACCGCCGCAGACACGCTGTCATTCTGTGAGCTCCTGCCCCTGCTGCTTTCACACACACACACACACACACACACACACACACACACACACACACACACACACACACACACACACACACACACACACACACACACACACACACACACAAGTTGCAAGAACTCCTTTAAACTTGTATTTATATACAATCCAAGCGAGAACATATGTATCGGGAAAGTAAAACCCCCTGAGGTAAATATACAGAACATTCTTACGCAAATCCCACTTCACCGCAAGCTTTCCCCGGAGCACCTGCCCCGGCTCGATGCCCTTCATCCCGCCGCCAGAGGTCTTCTGAGGTAGTTACGTCAAGCCTTTATTCCCAGGTGATGATGTAAGTGTTGAGGGAAGAGCGAAAATAATCTTATTCAATTTACATAATGTGTTGACTTTGGAAGCGATACCGTTCTGCTGGAAGGAATGCAGAACCTTTTCACTGGCAGCGCTCTCGCTCGACACATTTTAGTGATTAACGCGCTCGAACAGACTTGGAACATCTGTCCCGCTTTCTCATCTGACTGTCTTTTTTTGCCGCTGCGTTTGGCTCCACTGGCCGATTTGGGTTTCGGCGCGCCGTGGTGAAATCAGTCCGTCTTCAAAGCGTACCTGCGACCGGCTTTTCATGGTGCTCTTAGCACAGAGGAACTTGATGATTCATGTGGTGAAGCGATGCCGGGCTGGTTTGCTGCCGCCTGACGTGTGGCCTGGCAGCGCCATCCAGCCCCCCGGGGAGCAAAGCGGCATCTGCGACCACGAGGCTGCCGTTTGCACACGAGCGGGGAGCACCGACAAACGGGGGATGTGTTTGGAGAGGCTCGGCGAGTCGCTGCCGAGTCTCACCTCAGAAACCAGAGTGTTGACTGCTGCCGTATTCCCAGTGCATCTCGCACTCTCAGGCAGAAGTATGCACGAGCCGGGGAGGAAAGGCTGAGATCGAGTATGAAAGAGAGAGTGCAGGAAAATGAGACAGTAGGGACTTGAGCCGGAGGGGGGGAGGGAGAGAGAGAGAGGCTGGGTGTGAGAGAGAGAGGGGGGAAATGGTCTTTGTTAATCCCTCCACATCTGGCTTCTATTAGGATGTGGGGGCCGCTAAAATAATGTTTTTCACCCTACAAGCCTTTCTGTGCTATAAATTACCCACCAGCCACTGTGCCTTCCTGACTCAAACTCTTTCAGCCGGCCAGTTTTTGTTTCTCAGGCAGTCGACTCGTCTCCTCCCCCTCTTGCAACTCGTCCTCTCTCCATTTCAAAACTCCCTCTCAGTGGTGAAACCAGGCCTTTCTTCCTGTCGGCGTCACACACTTCCGGCCGGTTTCTGAAAACTTCTGAATTATGTTGCGCTCTCTAGCTGATGCAGACTTAACTCCTTCCTCTTGTCTGTTACTTTATAATATGGTCACATTTTTATCCCAACATTATTTCTCGATGCTTCTTCTGCACTCGCAGTGTCCTTTGCTGTAGCGAGTGAGGAGTGAAACTGAAATGTATCTCAGTAACTGTTCAGCTTGTTCACAAGAAAGAAGAAAAAAACCTTTGTCCTCTTAAGCTCAACATGCAACACAGTTCAGAACGCAACTGCAGCTATAAAATAACACCAAATAAATGGGAGTACTGGGAGTTTTTTAACTTTAAGTCAGAAGTAGTCAGAGTAGGGAGCTTCTCACTGATTCACTGGAGTTTCGGTGGTATTTGGTTTTTCTCAGGCTCCACTTACATAACATTTCATCTGAAAACACATCATTTTACATTTGTGTTTCAGAAGTTTGACATTTACGTGGCGATGTAACGAGATGTCAGTTTACTCGGAAACGGCAGACATGTTGAAAACGATGTGGTGAGCATGCATGACCATGGTGGTCATGATGGTGCTGGTTTTTGTTTTTGGAATGAAACCACACAAACGTGCATGGAAAAAAAAATCCATCATATTTTAAACACTGCACTGTACAACGTAGAAACCACCTGACACAGTTTTATCAAACCCTTGATGATTTTTTTACCTCCATTCACTTTATGAAGCCATAATAAAGGCAAAACCTGCTGCAGTATGTACAATAGGATTCTAGAAAATCTGTTCCTGGCCTTTAATTAAATCACTTAAAAGTTATAGCACTTTCTTAAAGTCCGTAAACATCGGATTGCAGGGTTTTCTCTCATCTCCATCAAGGACCAGACTGAAAGGTCTTCAGCCGCTCCTGAACATCTGAATATGTGACCAAAACGCTGCAACCACAAACATTTCTTCTGGTACTGGAATACACAATAAGAATTTCAGGCTCCTTCGCTCAGGTTTGAACATGATGTGAGCAGAACTCACAGCTGAAGATAATCCTGTCTCAGCTTTTTCTGGTGTCAAGTCAGCAGTGGAAAAATCAAAGGCACACATTCTGCATAGCTCGCAGCTTATATTGTGTCATACTCTTTTACTTCTGAGTCACAGGAACAAGATATTTCTGCCATTACAACTTCTCACTGCTATAAAACAGTCTCAACACCGAGCAGACCCAGAGCTGCACCCTTCAGCCTCTCACCCAGGAGACAGTCAGCCAGGTCCAATCTGTCAGTGGGGAGGCTCATCCCGACCAGGGGTTAACCAGAGTTCAATGTGCAGAGGCGCATAAAATTAGTGGGCCTGTGCATATGGAGCTGGAGACATGAGGTCTGAGGGCCAAGACGAGGCCCGGCGCAGGAGGGACGGAGGGGCGAAGGGCGGCGGGTCAGTGCCTCTTCACCACTAACACCAATTAGATAAATAAGAAGTGACAACCTGAGGGATGAAAGAGGGAGTGCTGGGAAACGTTCACACTGAAGGAGCAGCGACGAACTGGACGAACTTGGTCCTGCAGCCTTTAAACACCTGTTTGAGGAAGGAAAAGCTCCTGACAGGAGGCTGAGGCTTCTGCAGGTGATACGATGTACCTGAGTTCCTCTATGAGCCTGAAGTCTGTCAGAGTCTGGATCTTTTTTTCTAGAGATACGCCAAACTGAATTAAATAATATGAGAACTTCTGAGACTGAAATCTGACAATAGAAGCAGAGCTGAAGCAGCTGAGATAAATGACCAACATGAAGACAGAAAACAACTCTAATGTTCTTTTAAGGCTGCTAATCCATCACTGTAGATAAAAACTGATGCTGATGTTCCTTAAACTGGTGGAGCGTTCGAGCAGCGGCGGGGAGGAGTGAGTTTGTTCAAGATTAATGAAACTCCTAACCCATTAAACAAGAGCCTGGTTAAATAGTAACAGATCTTCCTCTAAGTAAACACAACCTCTTCTGATAATGCTGGAGAGAGAGAGAGAGAGAGAGAGAGAGAGAGAGAGAGAGAGAGAGAGAGAGAGAGAGAGGGACAGAGAGAGAGAGAGAGAGGGAGGGAGGGAGCAGCTCTGTAACTTTTAGTGTTTAAGATACCTCTGCATTTAAAAGTGACCAGAAATCAATCACTTGGAGCTCAATTCTCAAATGTTTTTCATTCTGTTGTCTTCCTCTGGTGGCTTCTACGACACGATCATCTCATCTCAGACGTGTTTGATCAGCATGCCACGCAGTGCCTGATATTGAAAGCTGAAATAGTTTTGAAAGACAGAAGTATACTGACTCATTGCACTTTTTTTTTTTTCAGAATTAGGGATAATCTAAATAAAATCAGGTGGCCAGGATCTGGTTTTAGTCATGAGGGTTTCGCCCTGCATGAAATTGATACTGATATTCTTATTACTTGATAACAGAAACCAAATATGGAGGGACTCGGACACACACACACACACACGCCCTCTTGTCTGTTACTTCTGCCAGCTGCTCGCGTCCAGAGAACGCAAATGTTAACCCTCGCCTCCACAGCATCCCAGCATCCCGGACACGTTGATTCATCACACATTAGTTTTGTGTTTGCAGGGTGATTATCCCACACTGGAAACAAGCTGTAGCTGCAGCTCTCTGGCTCCACGATGCCTGCGTCTCCTCAGGACTGTCAGGGTTTATCTCAGCTCAGGGTGAGCGTCCAGATAAGAGATGAGAAATGAGATAGACTGTGACAACACAAAAAACTGCAGATATAAACTGTCCTACAAATTCAAGCATGAACAAAAAGACAAAACTGTGAAATCTAGAAAACAGAATGACACAAGAAGTGACTGCAGGAGTGCAATATGGTTCAAATCACTAAAAAGTCACTCCTCCTCCAGTAAGGATAGTTAAATATGAGAAATTGCAATAACTATTTTGCCATCTGCAGCTCACTAAAACGTATTTGTCACTGTGTTAATAATTTCACAATAGTCTCAGTTGCTTCATCACATGCTGTTCTCAACACTGGATGTTTGCCACTCAGAATCCTGGAGCCCACATCATTTTCCTGTCATGATCCACCAGACTATTTGTATGGACGTGGGGAGTGAGTGGGGGTATGAACAGGGAAGGCTATTCCTCCATGCAGGGGTCTAAGATATCAAAGCCAGAGGGCCGCGGGGAGGATGGAGAGGGTGGATGCAGCGGGAGGGATCGGAGGTGGAGGGGGTCAGCTTTTGTTCCGACCCCCTCCGCCAGGATCTCTTGAAAAGATCACCGAGCAGGCCGATTCGTCGCGGCTCCCGGCTCTCCCCTCTGATTGGTTCCGGCGGGCCAGCAGATGTTGGAGCTGCAGCAGGGGGTTCGGACGATTCCAGCTCCTCGCTCTCACACCGCAGGACGGCTGCACAGCACCAGCAGCTCTCACACACAACCTGCTGGAGCTGGGGCCCACGGGCTCCCACACACACACACACACACACACACACACACACACATACACACACCGCTTGCTTCGTTGACTCTCAAAGGCAGACGCATACTTACAAGTGTTCACTTTCTCCTTCCGTACATCAAAGATGAACATAAACGCTTTGGCCCCGAGCTGTGTTTGCTTCCTGATGATATTATGATTGTTAACTGACCGTGTGTGATTCCACTTCAAGATGCTTTGGACAGACTAAACATGTTTTCATGGGGGTCAGAGCTTCGCTTCTCATTAGGAAAAGATTATGTTTAGCTCCTGCCTGGACGTAGTTCCAGAAAAAGCTTTGGATTTTTTTCTTGAAGAACTCCCTCAGTTTTTACATCTGAATCTCAGATCTTGATATTTTGATCTAAAGAACGATCTCCACACAAGCTCTAAATGCAGTTTTTTTGAATGTTTGTCCTTCAGCAAAAGAATGTAAATACCTGCATGATCACTTCTCATCTCCTTTGAAGTAATCTAATATTTTATCTGTGGAGCCTCACCGCCATTTAGACTCAACTACAAGCAAGTATTCAGGCTGTGCTTCATCCTCCTGTTGGCTCCTCTTCATCATGCAAGTTTGCTCCAACCAACAATAAAACTTGATCTGATTTTGTTGTTATATTGAGTTTAACACTCCAGCATTCATTTCTGCAATGTTGTGTATTTTTTGCCCCTAAAACCTTCTGCAGCAGAAATTTGTTTTGGTAAATTGCTCTTCCATTACTGTTTAAACAGTAGTGCTTCTGATTTGAATCAGGGGCAATGCTGTTGATTGCTGCAAACTGCAATTTATCAGCGGGTAGTTTCAAAACAGCTGAAAATCATTTCAGATCTTTTAATCATGGAAAAATGATCCGCCATGTGTTCCTGTTATGTGTTTATGCAACAAAAACAAAATTTTTAAAGCAGCGAATTGACTGGCTCATGTTAGACTCAGGAAGATCCCACTGCCACTGATTTCAGTGCCCAAATGGAAAAATAAGAAACCATCACTGTCATTTTTACAAAAGAAACCTGTGATTCAGATATGAGAATGCTTCAGTCCGTCCATCCACCGGCCTTCAGTGTTTCACCCAGATAGGGGCTGCTTCTGAGTGAAGACGGAGAACAAACAGAGAAACAGATTCACTCAATTCATTCACATTCCTACAACGATAAGCAGTTTGAAGACACAAATGTTTTTCAGCCTTGGGAGGAAAACCGGTGCATCCTCTGGGAGAACATGTGAACTACACACAAACGTGAACCAGATTTGTTCCCACTGATTCGTTAATGAAGAAAAAAAGTGATGGAACATATGTTTCAGAAAGCAGCAGCATCTTTTTGGAAGATCAGTCAATAAATGATTATCAGTCTTTTTGCGCTGCTTGATGCTTTTTTTGTTTCTAACTGAGCAAAGTGCCTGAGATAAAAGAAAGAGGGTCCCTGCAGGCTAATGCTGTGACCTAACTTCTCTTTGGGTGAACTAATTAGTGTAATTAGTGAAGAGATTACTCGTCTGTGTGTCATTTCACCGATCCTGATTCCCATCCCGGTAGCTCTGCAGCTCTTTATCCCTCATCTTTCGCTGCGCTGCTGTAGCAGATAAGAGTACATAGCTGGCCTTGTGATGCAGAGTCAAAGCCAGTGATGCCTGGACAGGCAATATCTTCTGCAATTTGGGCAAAGAGCTGTAATTGCTGTGCTCTGGATCAACAGGCTGATGCTTGCTGAAGGGCCTGAGTCCCGTTCAAACCGTTTCTGGCAGAGTTAAAGAGGCAGATATGCTATCTGGAAATATCTGCAGACTTCTCGGCTCAAAGCAGTTCCCATACTGTTCCTCCTCGTGCTTGGCTGCCGTCGCAGAGCAACTGTGTCCTCTGGTTTTCCTTTTCTCTTCCCGACATGTGTTTTTACACACAATAACAACAAGCAGGCACAAGAGATCAAAATGAAGAAATGAGATGGGAAAACTGGAATATAAAAGCAATGAAAAGCAGATCATTTCATCTGAGATTCACCGAGACAAGACAAAAGCAAACTTTAATGCTTTGATATTAAACCAGTCTAAAAAGGTCAACATAAGATACTATTTATTTCAGATTTATTATTGAAAATGATATCTGGATTTCGGTTTGACCTCGGTGGGGCCTGCGCTTGCAGTTTTGGAGAGCAGATTATAAATAAAACTGTACATCTGAATATGTGCTGAGTTCACACACAACACAAATCACAACATTTGGAAAGCAAACAGAAGATGAGCCCGAGAAATTTATGAGTCCATGCTCAGAGCCGCACTTTCTTATACAGAAACAAAACAGATGTAAGTCGACGGCGATGCCAAAGATCTCTCTTGACGATACGACCCAGCGAGCTGAAAGCCTCTCGGCCCCAATCTGGACAACTGCCTCCAAAAAATGAGGAGCAGCAGCACAGTTTGGCAGAGCGTTTCTCGTGGCTACAGTAGGTATATTCATCAGGACCATGCACCGACGTCCCCGAGGCTTCCCACTGCCAGCGCGTTTCGGGCTGTTTCAGGGGTTTTCTCTTGGTTACCACTGTTGTTTCTCGGCATGGCGTATTTGCTGCTCCACTTAGTGGGATCTGTGTTTCCTCCGCGTTATCCTGTGTGTTTTTGATTTTCCTGCAGCGCCAAATGATGCAGCTAATGCCGACTGATCCAAAGCAGAAGGCGCACACAGGAAGGAATTTCAGATTGATTGAAGTAATGAAGACCTTGAATCGTCGGCGTTAAAGCCAACAGGTCAAAGGGCAATGCTTCTCAAAAAAAGAAGAAGAAGAAAAAAAACACAGACAGGGTTTGTCTTATCCACTAAAAATCAGCCCGCTGTGGCTGTGATGTGAGTGCGAGTGTGCTCTCTTTGAAGAGCAGCGCTCCCGTAGGTGTAGCATGGCGTGACTCCAGCCGAACAGGGTGAGGAGACCCATGGGGGGGGGGATGTTCTGGTTGTGGTTATCGGTGTGCTATGCTGGCATCCAGGCAGCACAGCATGTTGGAGAGATAACAAGCCTTCAGGAGGGAGAGTCGGGGGGGGAGAGGGCGAGAGTCAGATCATCCACCTTTCTAATGCCATGTGACCGCGGCCTCCGCCCAGCGCGCGGACAACTGAAGTCTGAGCCAGTAACGCACATCTGTGGCTTATTTTATTGCTGTTCAATTTTGCGGCGGTATGCGCAGAGGGCAACAAACAAAGCACAGTTCCACCTTGTTCCCATATCCCTAACTGAAATCTCCCCCCCCGCCTTCCTCTCCCCACACCCACCCCTGTGGAAACCCATTTGGACACATGCATTACGGAGAATGCAAAGGTACAGATCTTATATTGAAGCAGCATTCCAGCCTCGCCCCCACGGGGTACATGACAGGGGTTTTACTTAAAAGAAAAAAGGCACGCAAGGGGGAGACTTCAAGTCTGAAGAGGATATTAGAAAAATACATTGAAGAAAGTCCCCTCTGGCATTTTTTTTTTTTTTTTTTTTTCACTTTCAGGAACAATTTTGTACCTTTCCTCCACAGGGAAAAGTGTGTTCAGATGAGAAGGGGCAGGAGGAAGGGAGGGATACCATATTTTGTGAGAGTGTAGGTCTGAAGTGCAGGGGACGTAATGAAAACCAACTGGCAGGCCGTCACTATCTATCCATCCTGGTCTGGGAGTGCATTGACATGGAGAGGAAAAACAGCCCCGCTCCTAATCCAGTCAGGCCGTTCTGCACTTCTCTTTTCTTCTTCTTCTTCTTCTTCCTCACTCCCTTCTTTTTTCCTCCTTTTCTATTTTCAATTCTGAAAACAGACCTCTAACTGACTCGGTGTTTTCTTATAACAGGAGAAAGAGTTTGGCGTGAGGTGAACGGATGGGTCGCTTGGCGAGGATACGCCTTTTTCTACTCACTGACATCAGAAATTCAAAGTCAACACAACACCTCAGATTTCATGACATGAGGAGAAAATGAACCGAGTTGGGTTTGCAGTCTTGTGTTTCTGTGTCGATGCGTGCTGAAAGCCATCTTTGGACTGAGGCCGAATGTCTCCCTGCCGCAGGAGGCTCGGCCGGCGGGGCGATAAGACTCTGAAGAGAGCTCTTTCACACCCGCGCTGCTTCCTAATCCACATCTGCGCCACCCTAACCAGCAATGCCAATATTAGCTTACCTGCCGCAGCTGGTCAGCGCCGGTAATGATATACGGCCGTGTTTGTTTGCGTGTTCGTGTTCATGAGCTCTGCAGAGGAAGCATAGGACACTTCAACCACGAAACATATATAAGTATATAAAACATTTAAGTACCGGTATTTTAATTTCCTTGTTAGAATCATTAAATGTTCATCAGGAATATTTGATGACGTATGCTTGTTTTCACCTGATTGAAATAATGAAAGGTTACACTATCATATGATTAATTAGCCAGAAACAAACATTTAAAAATTAAAAAGTAAAGAAAATGTTTGTACAGTGTTCAGAGAAAAGGCGATTCAATTTGATTTACAAGAAATCACAAATATATTCAAATAGCTACAGTTTTGCACAGTTAAAACACAAACTTAGTATAAATGTCAGCCTGTCAGAGTGACAGAAAACCAGGTTGATTTCATTATAAAGAATGTGAAGTTGCTCTTTATTATAGCTGCAGTACAGTTTTTGCTCTGGATAACTTGGCCTACAAAACTAATTCACCCTGAACACCTTATTTTGCTTGGATATTATAGTGGAGAGATTTATTTGCCAGCTTGATGAATGACTTGACTGGCTCGTCGTTTAGCGAGCGCTTTCAATTTCGATATTAAAGGCTACAAGACAAAGCCAAAATCTCATTAAAGCTCACCGAGCTGCTGACATTTAAACGTGTAAACACTGTCGAAACTCCACTAAATCAAACAAGATGCTTGCATTTGAGCAAAGTGGAACTAAATGAAAGTATGATTATGAATGTGTGTCAGACAAAGGCTTGTTCATGCTCTCAGAGGAAACATTGTACTGCCTATTGTGGCTGTGAAACATTTATGGCCGCTGCTCTGTAGTTAAACGTTTGTTAACACTCCATCCAGCGTTTCCCTAATCGTCAGTCATTAGTAAAGTGTAACAGGCTCCTCTCATTAACCGGCCCAGGCTGACAGGTAGAGAGAGCCTTTCATTCTCTGCACATTCATTATTGCCTTCTTTAATGAGCACGTTTGGACCGTCACCTCCACTCTGTGATTTATAGCATTTTCAGCTGAGATCAGAGGCCCCGGCCTGCAGCGTGCCTGTGAAGCCGGCAGCCTTTCCTGACACGGGGTTTTGGGGGCTGGGGGGGTACAGCTGGGGCCAACATGGCGAGAGGTGTGAACTCCCCGGGCTTAATGAGCTGATGGGAGAGGCGGATTACAGAGCGGGTCAGAGGTGATGGGACCAGGGCTGCAGAGGCTGCTCCTAATATCCACCAGCCAGATTAAAACCAGAAAGATTAACTTCATCAATACGCTGTCACGAATTCCTGCAACGCAAACACTCATTCTGGATCCAGGTGACAAGTAAGTTATCTGTTTCCATCTGTAAATCAAATGATTGATATTCATCCATCCTTTTTTTTTCTACCTTCTTCATCTGTTTGATTCAGGCAAAGAGAAAGGCACACCTCAAATTGTTCGAGAGTCCAAACCACGGTCAAAACAGAGGGACAGACGGTCAGTCATGCATGCTCTCACACCTTCAGCCAGCCTAAAGTCACCAATTAGCCCAACAAACATGTCTTTCAACTGAGAAAGGAAACTGGAGTGCCAAGAAAAAACCATCCACACCGGCAATGACAGAGCAAACCTACACAGAAAGGAACTGGGAGATCTGTGTCTGATTAAAACCTTGAGTTTGTTCCTTGTGGAGGTTTATTTGTTGACTGAGACGACTTGTATGCATCAGTTTCACAGATTTTAATTAACCTTGTGCTCCGCATGTTGTCTGCTCCTCCCTCATATTAACTTTACCAGTTGGTGCTCCGCTGGCTCCTTGATTTCGTCCCCCGTGACCCCGAACTGCCCCGTATCGCATGAGGGGAAACCTGGAGCTGCCGAGCGCTCCCTGTTGCACCTCCCTTCTCTCACATTCAGAGGATTTGTCCTGCCTGCTCAGTTTTCATTCATATCTCACCCAAAACAAAGGAAAATGGATCATCTTGTCATCTCTCTCATCATATCTCAACAGTTTTGTTTTTTTATGGATATTCTTCCTCTTTATCCTTCATTCTCTCATTTTGGCCATATGTCTTTAGTTTTGTCCAGTCCAAGTGAATTGTTATTGCTGGTGAAAAATTCCATTCATTAAAAATAGTTTATCATGTACTTACTCCCGTTTCATATTATTGTAAATATTTGTAATCATCTGTAAAGCACTTTTACTTTACTGTAGGAACCTATATGAAAGTGACTGAATTATTGAAGTAACCTGCAAAGTGTGCATCATTACAGTGAAGCCTGTGTGTACAGATTCACCCCCAGGACGGTTTTGATGCTGCTGCCTCAGCAGAAAGCTCGGCTTGACGGATGCATCGTGATCCCCAGGGAACAAACCAGGAGCAGTAGTGACTTTCATTGCGAAATAAATCAAGTTGAGCACTCTGCAGTAACCAATACCAATTCACCGCTTCACTTATATTACAAATTTACAACTTTCCCATGTGTGGACGCACGTCAAATTAAATTTCAGCCTTCCTCTGCGCTCCAGTGTATTTAAAGTACAGAACTCAGTCCATCGGTTCAGTCTTGCAGAAGCAGGGAGGAAGTCCAGCTCGCTCACGCTGGGCCGGGACATTAACTGTGGGAGCCCACAGGCTGTGAAATATGTGCCTCTTTACAGAGAGGTTTTCGTTGGGCTTTAACTGGGCTGTAAAGTGCCTGTCAGTGCCCCGATCAGCAGACCACAGGAAGGGTGACACCGGCCCGATCTGTCCTGACACGCTCGCCATCCAACATCCGGCCACGCCACAGCACGTGAGAGCAGCGTATGAAGCAAAGTTTTCAGTTCAGGAGGTCCTCTGTCCAGTGGGCCTCATTTCACACAGGAGACCTTCCAGACAGCTCTATCTGGCTCCTACTGTCTCTCCTCCTGTCCCCAGGGAACCTGCGATTTATGGAGCAGAGACAGAAGATGAAGCTTGTGGGATGGAGCAGATTGTCCACGGATCAGGCTGACTCTATGGCATGGGGCGGGGCGGGGCAGCGGGGGGGTCGACGGAGGGAGATGGGCAAAACTGGGTGAGATAGCACAAGTGAGAGGTGGAGGGAGGGAAAAAGATCATTATGAAGACATCAGTGTCTCCGCACATCTGCCGGAGATTTCCTCACAGCCTGTCCGGTTCCAGTGAAAAGTCACTCCTCCGGGGTTTAACCCGAGACAACTGGCCTCCCGTCTCTCAGCTCTCATTAGATGGCACCGTTCCTCGACAGTGTCGGGAGGAACACATCACTAATTCTGGTGGTGATGTTAGCTTTAATTGCATTGTTAAGCGATAAATTAAGGAAGGACTGTCATTGCTATTTTTTTTTAAATTTGCAATTAATCGCAGAATTAAGGTTAGGTTTTGCAATTGGCTCAAAGAAAAGAAAAAAGAGAGAAAACTCATTTTTCTGTCATTGGGACATTGTTTTTCATCCCTGTTCGATCCAGGTGAATTATGAGGATTAGATTCTTCATTTGAAGCTTGAAAATATAACAGATATCCTCCTGTGACGTCAATGTTCTGGACTTTTCAGCACCGAAAGAGAAAATGGGACCGACCTTCCAACTTTAGCATCTCAACTTTAAAATGTCGGATGGTTTAATTCCTCTTTTGTCAGTGTTTTCTGATCTGAAACTGCTCCACTGAAGTTGAAAGCTTGAGATAAAGATCAATTTTTGTGCATTAAATTCGTGATTTTGTGTTGATTTCAAGTTCAAAATGATGCGATTAATTATCATTAATTGTGGTCAGAGTTGCAATTAATCAGTTACATTTTTTTGGTCCATTGACAGCACTAATCTAAATTGTAGCTAATTCAAGCTTCTCAATTCAGGATGCTTTATTGGTCCGTCAAACAAACAGAAGTACTTCCCCCAAATTTTCCCCAAAAATAATTTCCCCAAAAATAATAAATCAAGAGACAGAGGTAGATAAATATCTTCAAGATATGTTGCGCAGTAAAAGAAACCAGAATTTGAATTTTATTGATCTTGACATTTGTTACATTTGCATGAACTCATCAGTTACAGAGCTGTTGTCTCTACTGTTCCTTGTTATCTGAACATTTACCTTTTCACTAAACTCCTCTTTACTCATCATTCTTCAACTAATTCAAGTCTCATTTACACACCAACTTTCCAAGAGAAAAATGTTTAAATTAAAACAGATAAATGCTAAATATATTTACAGAAATACAGCAGGAATATTGAAAATGATTTAGTTTTCATGCTGGGCAACCACTTTGAACTGTTCTAAGGGAATACAACCTCCTATGTGTTCACACAAAGAACAGTAAGCTATGGATATTGAAGTTATTGTAACTACTTCCAATTATGTATAAATTGATTTCTTTAAAGAAACAACAGTTTCCCCATGATGTCTTCCTCCAGCTATGTGACTTCAGCTGAAATGCATGAATCATAGTGGTGCCAGATCCCCTCATGTGTTTGTTTATAGTTAATATAGTTAATAGTAAAATGTGGTGCACATTAAATAGATATATCAGAGTAATGCAATATTCTTTTCCTCTTAAATAGCTATTCTACTTTTTTAAGAAGAAAATAGTATAACGAAGCTTTTATCTTCAAGAAGTCGCGTAACACTGATGATTGCAGCGTGCATTTGCAGACAAAACAAGCAGCCATACGGCTACATATCAACACAAACACATTGAAAATAGAAATATGCATGTACAGTCAATCAGCCTGCAGAAACACACAAATATGCACATGTGCTGTCTCTGTTTGCTCTTGTTACATTTCCCTGTGGCTCTGTGGAGATTATCTGCCGATAGCCTGCTGTGATTGGCTCTGGCTCTGGGATCGGAGGCTCCACATCTGAAAATGCACTGATGGTATCTTCCTGCAAGAAGTAATATTTCTCCAGAGATGAGGGTGCTGTCTGAGCTGGAGGAGACAGGCGCTCTATCACACCCTGACATCCTGTCCCTCTCCCTGTTTCAGAGCGGTGAACTCTCCCCCGAAAACAAACAAACAAACAAACAAACAAACAAACAAACAAACAGGACAGTGCGGTGGAACGCCGCTGATACCGGCGGACCCTGCTCCCGGAATATCTCAGCACCTGCAGGAATCCCAGTAACTTCCAAAGCCCACAATGAGATAAGTTTAAACAGCCGAGCATTTGGGGCATGTGTTCCAGGGGAAGCTGACAAATGTGCTCTCCAAAACGTGAGCGGAGGAATGCACGCTGACAGCTTCATGGCCTTGTCTTCAAGAGATCCGGCGTGATGGATGGTGTCCTCCCTGACAATGCCAGCTGTTAGATGTTTGCGTATTTTGCGTTTTGACATCTATATGTACATCCTGAATGGCACGTGAGAGAGGATTATTAGAGGGTTCCTTTACTCTCCTCTTTGGTCTTTCTGTCAGTGAACTTTTGACCTCTGCTTGGTTTGATGGGTTCCTGAAATCAGGCTTCAAAAACAGGTTCACTGTGGAAATATTTCTTCTATTTTGGACTTTCAGTTGAAACAACATTAGCTTCAAATGTTTTGACCTGGATATAATCACTGTCTGCACTGTGATGGAAAGAAATTAGATGTAAAACTTCTAAGTTTAATTCTGAATTTCATTACCTTGATATCAAAATGCCAGCTTCAATTTTGAATATTGAATGTTAGACTTAAACCATGGCTTCAACTGATTTAGTAATTAGAGAGGAAAATCAAGAAGAGTAAGCTGACAATAGAATCTAATGGATTTTTAATAGAACCAACAAGACTTAAAGTGATAACAGAGCATTTATAGACATTTGCACAATGTTATGCATTGACATTTAATCCAACGTCAGTCACTAAAATCATATTTAATTCGAACAATGTTATTGAAAGCAATGTGAGGGCTTTTTTTTAATAAAAAAAATTTCTTTTAAAAACTATGACTTCCTAAAAACGTATAAAGAAACACATCATATATAAATACTGAAAGCAGTATGTTTAAGACCTCAAAAATTGTGTGAATGAGTTCAGTTTTTCATTGGGTAAAATGCAGTTTAATGTTATTTCATGTTGACTTATCATACACATTTGCAATTGTATTTGAAGAAAAAAACTTCTTCAATGTGACAAGGCACTAATAGTACTGGCATTAATGTTTTTTTTGAAAAATCAAAAGTGTTGTGCATTTTCATAGTTTCCTCAAACTAAAGTAAAAGTTTACCACAACTTTTTAATCGTGTATTCTGAGTGTCATCCGTTTGAACATTAAGTTGAAATAGAAATGAGTTGTACAAAAAAAGTGGCCTTGATTCTCAGTCTATCTGAATAATGAGCACAGAGAGAAAACATGTTTTAAATATTGAGACGGTGAGAATAGAATCAAAACAACTGTGAGGAAAGTTTATGTCAATTTTTATTTTCAAAATAGTGTCATGATTTGAAGATACGGTGACTAAAAAAATGCCCCAATTTTTAAATATGAAATGGAAAAATTCTCAAATTGAATCTGAGAGCCAACAGTTTAACCTCTGTGTTTCATTTGAACTCATGTGCTGACGAACAAAGCCAACCAAGCGAAACTGTGTCCAAACCCCTTTATTTCCTGGTTATTCCTCTCGCTCGAACACACCGAATGATGTCCCACTCAGATCATAATAGCGCTCTGAATCCTCGCTCCGTGGCCACAAAAAGGGGTGCTCCACATGCGCGGCCTGCATAACAAAACAATGAGGAGTGCCCATTCAGGAGTCAGCAGAGAAGTTACTTGGCAGGGGAAAAAAAAAAAAGAAAAAAAATACTGAATGTGGAATCCAGGCTCAGTTTTGTGTGCGTGAAAGTTATATGGCCAGGCAGGGTGTGTGTGAAAGAGAGTGTGGTGACCTGTAACAGCTCCATGACTCCAGTCTGGGGCTTTAAAATCCACACGCCGGGATCCTGGATTGAACCCTCTGCAGTATAGACAAGGCAGCCCCAATGGGAAACCGATTGTTTATTTAACTACTGTTATAGGGGGATACCTAGTGACAGGAAGTCCTTAAAACAGCAGCAGTTACTATTTATATAGTCCCTTTTCGGAGTAAACACACTGGCCCGCCCCTCCTCCTTGCAGCGGACACCCTGCCGCTGAGGAATGCATCCATTCACAAGCTGGTGGCCATCTTGGAAGCTTGCCTCTTACTTCCTGTTTCCATGGATACGCCGCGGCGCGACAGGAGATGATGATAAGCACTCGCAGGCTCAGGTCCTAATCCTCTTCATCCAGCTCACTTTCTCCATCGCTCCAAGTCATTTGGAACGGGCTGGAAAAGCCAGGCGGGTGCAACAGGTGTTGCATTTTTAACACATTTTCTCTTTCGGTGAACTTCCTTCATTGCTGATACTTTATTCACGGAGCTGTTTCTCTCGAGAACTACCAGACTGCAGAGCATCTTCCTTCAACCTTAGCGCCGACACCAATGTGCACTTTTTTCAAGCATGCTCAAAGCAGTTTCAGCTACTTTTTCAATCCAAATAACTACAAAGGAAACCAGCTTCTTATTTTGCAGTGATTTGCTCAATCCTGTGTGTGAGCGCGAACCAGGAAGCGCCGTGTGAGAGTAAAGGTTATGCACGAGTCTGGTATACATATGTTTGTGCAGCGGTATTCTGATCTGCTCCTCCAGCGCTGAGCTGTAAATCACAAGGTCACCATGAGCCTGTGGGACCGAGAGGAAAGATCAGTGTTGAACAGGCCTAATATTTCACTTCGGCCTCTTCCTGCTCCACTATTCCCCAAATACCCACTACTGAGCCACGGATGCTTCATCATGACAGCTACACATCAGTGCCGGCTCGAATGCCGGGGATGAGACCGGAACAGGCTGTCGGCTTGGTAGAGAAAAACCCTCCAAAAAAAAAAAATAAAAAGTAAAAAATGTGGTGGCAGTGATATAAAACAGGAGTGAAGAGAATGATGAGGGTTTTCAGGACTGTTTGTCAGCAGTGCAGCTTTATGGCTGCATTCACCTAATTTCTCCCATAAAGAGCCAAAAAAAAAAAAAAAAAAAAAAAAGCTCAAGAGATCACATCTGCTTCTTTTTTGAAGCCTAACTGAGTTTTTTCTTACAACTGTAAGGTGTAAAAACACTAAATAAGCACCCATTAGTTTAAAATTCATCCAACATACCTCCCCTTGTATAAATATGCTGACTGTAGTCATCACTGTGTCTGTTTGAAATTTAGATTTGACTGTAGCACAGCCTAAAAAAAACCTGTTGATCTCTGTGTAAAACACTCACAGGGTTCATTGTGAGTTCACTTTTGTCACTCTGATTTACTTTTAAAAGATTCAACTAAGCTGAAATGTATTCCCAAACTCCTCAGCTCCCATTTGTTTTGAGTCTTATTAATAAATTCAAGTAGGGAAACTTTATCAACACTTAATTTTCCTCGGTAGACGCAGGCATATGTGAATAAATATATTCGGTGGAGCTGTGGAAAGTTCAGGCAAAACAGTGGCGGCGTGAAACCTGGAGTTTGGACAGTTTTATGTCCCGTGTCGTTCTCACAGAGGCCTGATATCAGACCAGAGAAAGCTGTAAAGACGGTCAGAGGATGCTCGGGGTCAGCGTGTATTCAGGAGGGACCCTCAGGATCGCTCGACATGGTAAAGCCTGGCTGGATGTGTGAATAAGTGAGATGTTACAGACTGATGAAATTCCCAGAGAGCCTACGACGGATAATGTGATCCCACCGCAGTGATGCAGAAAACAGATGGAGGGGAGAGCCTTCGAATTTCTCTTTCACCCTCCTCTTTCAGACACACACACACACACACAACTAGCCAGCCGTATACCTACAGGAAGACACGATGTACACACACCTGTCTAAGTCATGAGATATATAACCCTCTGAGGGGAAATCCCCTTAGTCTATCTTGTAAAAATGATTTTTTTCCCTCTCGTATATATTTCTTCACTTGCTCAAAGTTTTTCTTCTTTCACAAAAACTCTTAATTGAATTCAAATGCATATCTGACCAAACCCATGCAGAAAACACATCACAATTTCCCCAAATAAAAAAAAAATGTTGATGGCATTTTCCTCCTCAAAGTTTATCCAAAGCGTCTGTGTTCAGGTAAAGAATGTCAAACTCTAGATGTCAGATCAAAGCTAAATAATTAGGTTTGGTCATTTGTCCCGCGGAACAATGCAAACTACCCCGAGCAAAGACTCTTCTGTTATCTGAAAGTGGCTTTTAATAGCACTGGGAGCCGGCGTCCCTCCCGGCCCCTGCCGACTGAGTCAACACGACCCAGTGCCGCTTTGCAGGTCATAAACACTCTGCTGACAGTGGTCAGAGGCTTATTATCCTCACAGCACAGGACAACAAGCTCAATGCACCGACTCCAAACAATCACAGCCGGCAGATTTAGAACACAAAGCCCTCGTTAGCGGCTCTCCTGCCATTTTGCCCTCGCCTCCTCACATGAGGGGAGTCGGCGCTTTAATGCACGCCGCCGGTGTTTAACGTCCTCCAAGTAATCTCTTATTGGCCGAGTGTGTTGCAATCTACTGGCTGTTGATCAGAGACAAGAAAGCCTGTCCCATATCAGCTGAATGTGTGCCAGAGGTCAGTGCTGTTTCTGGAGGGTTGTGCTGCTCCTGCTCTCGCCGGCGGCTCTGCACAGATAAGTGAGCATGTACCCCAGGGGGTCAGAGACAGCCCAGCCCTCAGTGGATGAGAAGTGTCTGTGCTGTCAGCTTTGGTTCCCAGCGTGGCCTCTGTTCCCCGGCTGCCCCTCCCGCCCCCACGGAGCCCCTCCATGGCCCTTTGTGTGTGGACCGTGCTCCCTGTGGACTCGCCGCTCTCTGGCCTTTCACAGGCGACTGTGTCCAATCACCCTGAACCCCCCCCCCTCCTGGATCTACAGCCTCCGTCTCCATCTCCAGCCGGCTCCTGACCCTCGCAGGTTGTTATTGGTGAGCTGAATACCTGCCTGAAAGAAAACGAATCACCTCAAGTGGAGGAAAAAAAAATTCCATACACTGATTACAACAGAAAGATCCTCTATCACAATTTAATGAGACTATAAAAGTTGATGTGAAGGTCACAGTCATATTTGCATCAACATGGCCTCAACAACACATCTTATCAACTCCAGTTTTATATCACTGATGTAACAGAGAGATGTTTACTGTTTATACACTGGAGGACAGAACTCCTTATAAATTAATGACTCAAATGATTTGGACAGAGTGGATAGTTTAGTTGATCTTCAACATCTGGTTCATTCAAGGTTGATCCTGATTCCAGCCAAGAGTCGGGTCAGATTACATCATTGGAGCAAGTGAACTTTGGAATGCAACTGATGCAGTTCAGTGTTCAGGTGTTGCTGAACAACACGCTGAAGCCCCCTGACGCTGCCTCAGTGCGGGAGTTGTGCTCACTGGGTGAACGTGACGGATCATGTAAGAAATGCACGATGACCCGAAGCTGTGAAGTTCATCTGAGATTTACAATGTGGACAGTTGGTGGAGCGGATCGTCTCTCAATCGGAAGGTTAGTCCATATGTCGAAGTGTCCTTGAGCAAGACACCAAGGTCTGAATTGCTCCCAATGGATGGACTGAGTGCCTTGCATGGCAGCTGTCACCATTGGTGTGTGTCCATGTGTGTAAATGGGTAAATGTGACCAACAATGTTCAACGCAATGGGGGCTAATAAAAGCAGTGGTGAAGTGCTATTAAAGTGAAATTTATTATTTATCATTTGAAAGCAATTTAGAGACATGGATTAATTTAATGTACATGTCTCTGTTTGATGAACCTGGACTACCTGGAGAAAAACCAACTCAGCCACAAGAAGAACATGCAAACTCCACATAAAATGCCTTTTTTGCAGAGTTTGTTTTTTGCAGTATTTTGCAGTATCCACCCTTCAGCAGTCCCGTCCCACATCTTCACCCTCCTCTTCATGTGGCTTTCTTGCTTCAGAAAGTGTCAGAATTCTGCTGGCTTGTTGACTTTATCCATTTCTGCCTGGACGCCCTCACTGGGTCAAAACGCCACGCCTTCCATCGGGATCAGCTGTCAGATGGTGAAATGCACCTGCTGTCTGAAACAGGGTGGACCCGCCAGCGCTGGAACACGTAATTACCGCCCTCAGAAATGATTACGCTGTTTACTCCCGGCCAAACACACAACACATGACTGTTTCTCAGCTCGCTGTGCCCTGCCTCTCTGCCGAGAGGGCGCCTCACCCACTGATGAGGAAATCACTGCAGCCAAACAGCAGCTTCCATGCCAGATATGACCCATAGCTATTAGCTCTTCAAACATTCCCTCCCTCATGACTTTGATTCAGCTCAGTGGCCTCAGTGAGAGCTGGTTTAATCTACGAGAAACAGCGTTTTCCTCTGAATACGGAGTGACAATCCCTCTGTGTTGGAGGTGAGGCTGTTTGAAGGAAGGTGCCTCCAATGTGGCCAAGCTGTTGTTGTTAAGCTTTCAATGAAAACGTTGCTCTTTTTGAGAAATTTCTTATGAGTAGCAGACTCAACGCCGACATCAGTGATGCTCATGAGCTGCCTCATTGCTCGCAAGCTAGCATTAGTTTCAGAGCCATGCAGTCAGGGTGAGTTTGTAAAAGCATGCACAATGAAAGAGGTTTGGGTTTTTTTGACATTTCACTGTTTTGCACCAGAAGGTTTTGCTAAAATTGGCTTTATGTTGAGAATGTAGTTGCTTTCTGTAGTAATCTTTTAATTTCATTAAAAGCTTGACATTTTATTTAGATATACTCTGTGGTGCAACATCAACAACAACAACGACAACAACAAAACTTTCAAGTTCAAATTTAAAGGTTATTATGACTCTGTTTTACAGATGCGGCCCACTCAGATTGTGCTGTATGTGGTTTCTGAACTAAAACATGTTTGACACATGCAAATATTATCTGAAAATAAAATTTAAAAAATGCATGGAAATTATGTCCATTGGAACGATTCCCAACCTGAGGAGCCCTCTCCCCATTTATGTAGGGTCGCACAGCCCTCTTGACTTTAAGGGGTATAACATTTTTATGTTTAAAAAAAAAATAGGTGATCCAGTGTTTAATTCATGTACATGGTTTAAATATAATGTTTTCCACTAACAGTTGACCCCATATGGATGGGACAGTGGCTGTGTCAAAGTGCTTGTACTGGTAAGTTCGAGTGACACCTGCGGATCTGGCTCTAGTGGCTCAATGGTGGAAATGTATCTGTGTTTGTTTCACAGATGCTGGTGAAAGACACCAGACAACAGCACAACCTGGACCAGGTGTATCTAACTAGATACAATAACTGACTGAAATCTGATTAAAATAGTTGTGTTGTGTGTTCACAGTGTAGATTCACTAACGCCACTCTCCTGCACCACTTGGGAATTTTGCTCCATTTTTTTTTCTTTTGTGGGGCTAGCATGAAAATGAAAACACAGACTCCTCTTTTCTTCATCAACTGGTCCTATAATGCAGCCATCACCTTAAAATCAAAAAGCATTTCTTACTATGCTTACTATTTTCAAATTGAATTCTGTTACCCATTTGCTGGGTCATGTTTTAATAGTTACACCTTAAATGTCTTTTTTTTTTCATTTGTCACAGAATAAGCAGTCTAGAAGATTAAAATGCAGTTTGATTAATTTATTAATTGGTTCAAAAAATGCAGTTTCATTCTGAAAATGAAAAAAAAAAAAGTGTGAAAACATTTGATCCGCCCCCCCCCCCCCCCCCCCCCCAAGCCCCCCCCCCCCATATTCACTTCCATATGGCTTTTCTGTTGGTTAGTTGACTTAGGTTGCGGGACATTTTTGACACATGTCAGAATATTATTGCAGGACAGTTTGGCTAAGACCATGACAACATCCCCGAAGCTGCTTCAGTGTCGCATAGGACCACCTATTAGAGCCAAGATCAGACACATTGCTGTCTTTCATCTGGGTTACAGTTTTTGTACCTCTATCACATCTCCAGCCTCTGATTTCAGGCCTGCATGCTTATGTAATTAGAAACTCGCGCGCTCAGGTGAGTCTTTAACAGCGGCGTCTCCACGTGCAGAGTCGGAGGGAGGAAGTTGTTTTCTTGTTACATTGTAAAAGCTGTTAATGCACAGTGTGTATGGGTCCGTGCCTCCCCCCTCCCTCCCCGCCTCCCTCCCTCCCCTCCGCGGGAGCTGCGGGGCTGGGACATTCCTGGTTTGACGACCAGCCATGATTTGCTGAGCAATTCGACACTGGCTTCAAAGATGCGTGTGTGGAGGAGGCAGCGGCGGTAGAGACGGAGCTCGAGGAGCGGAGGAGTCAGAGCACCGGGCGGCGCGAGCACGAAGAGAAAACACACCGAGAGGGACGAAGACAGAGAGACACAGAGGACTTAAGCCGAGACTGCTTTTCCCCCCTTCTTTTTTTTTTCCCGGACTTCAAAACTTAGAAGAAAGTCTCCGAGCGGAGAGCAAGGGGGGACTGTCGCACCTTGGCCCCCGAAAGCCTGCGCTGCTCCGCGGCTCCTCGGCGTCCTTCCTCCAGCCTCCCGCTCCCGACGCCCCGCACTCCCAGCCCGGTTCTAATGGAGGGCCATGTGCGGGTTCGCCGCCGGGAGAATGCGCCTCGCTGCTGATTTTCCCGACGTCTCGCAGCCTTTGCCCTCCTGGAAGAGAGGTAAGACGGAGCGAAGGGGAGGCAGAGGAGGGGGGAGAGAGCGGAGTCCGGGGCCGGCCGCCGGAGCCGCTGGCCCGGGGAGGCTCCGCGCGGAGCACCGGGCATGAAAGTTAAAGAAGTGGGATTAAAAGCCGGACTGTTCCAGGTTTTCCTAACTCGAGCCGAGCGGTGAATGGGGGCGCCCGTGCACGGATATTTATGCGTGTTTGAATATATCCACTCTTGAACTATAACTTCGACTGATTACGAGTTAAACTTTCTACAGTTCTTCCTCCTGATATTACAGTTTACTGCACATTTCTCCCTTGAGGCAACATCCTCATGTAATATCCACATTTTATTCTAATAAGGAAAGCCATGACTGAGAAGTTTTTCCTATTAAAACATTACGATCAGCTTTATTTCTCTGGCTTTACTGTTTCCAACGTGAAAGAAACACACAAGAAAAAAACCGAAATATTTGTTTGGTAAACAGTTGCTTTTCCACTTACTCTGAAAAACAGGGCCTGCGGCTGCATTTCTGCTTCCTCAAGGTGAAAGAACGTTTTTAGAAATATGGCAAATATTCCCCTCCCTTAACACACTGGTGTCACCTCCACCAAAGCGTCAAACCTGTTTTTCATATTTTGTTCTAAAGTTGTGCTTTTACTGTACAGCAGATCCGCTTAAGGAACCGACTGTCAGCCGCATTTACCACTGAGCAGAAACATGGTGGCTTAGACTAATATTTGAAGTTGTGTGTGCATGTGTATGTGTGTGTGTATGTGTGTGTGTTTTGTCCGAAGACAGAGAGCCTTCATTGTTTCAGATAAATCCCCCAGAGGGTGTCATAAATGTTGGTTTGGTAAATCAGTGTTAGTGCTGCTGTGAAATCTGGCAAGTGCACAAATCACTGTGCAAAGCATACACACACATACTCAAACAGACACACACACACTGATACCTGCCTGCTGGAAACCAGGCCAGGAGCACGCTTTGTACACAAAGAGCAGAAATACTGCAGGCAACAGGGGGACCTGTTGGAAACTGCTTAGGAGAAAAGACAAGAGATGTGTGAACATAATTAGATCAAGATCATCAAACAGTCTTCGCTTTGTTCCCGTCTGCTCGCCTTCACGTGTTCCTGCAGTCCAGCTCCTCTAATCTTTGCAAAGTGGGCAGTTTTCCAAAAACAAGAGAGATGGTTGAAATGTCACCAAACCTCAGCGCTCACAAAGCCTGGCTGGCTGCACAAGTGTGAGCATGAGCTAGTTCTACTTAATCATTGCACTTCCAAAGTCTTAAACTGTGTAATATCACTGCTGTTTACTGGCTTTTGATTTAATTTCGAGCTCGGATCAGCTTCAAATAATTGAAAATTGAATTAGATTTAGATTAAGAGGAACATTTGCTTCCTTTGTTTGTCAAACTATGCTGATTGAATGCACTAATGTGAGTTATTGCTGGCATTTAGCCAGTGGTAGATGAGGTTTAAAGAAGAGATAAAGAGGTTTTGAAGTCTTGAAGAAAGACGGTGGTGCCTTTACGAGTAATGCATAAGGTGTTTCCTCTGTCCACCTTCACCCTCATCATCGTCATCGTCATCAGCATCAGATCAGACTCTCATAGACTTGTTTCATAGGGGCGATTCTCAGAAAACTGCACTTAAAAGTTATTGAGAACAAAGTGTTGGATCCGTCTCGAATGCATGACATCCAGTCAGTGGGACACACATGGCTGCTCTCGGATAAAACACTTTCAAGTTCAAACAGTCGCTCACGCATTGTTGCGTCGGCGGGGGGACAAGCAGACACTTCCGATGGCTTTCAGATCCTCTCAGTGCTTCCCAATATTGGGTGAGCTTTTGACAAGGGCAGAGAGAGATTTAGTCTTTGTGTTTGGGCTCGGAGGCTGACGGCGTTCACTTTAAAGGAGAGATCCAGGATCCAAAAATCAAATTTTCGGAAAGGTTTTCGGTGGCTGTTATTACTTTCCCTCCTATTTAAGCTCATTGTGATTTCATGCGTTTTCTTTCTCACTGGAAATCTGAACAACATTGCATTCTGGTTATCCTTTTTCAACACTTAGCTTACATTTTTAGTAGTTTTTATCTTAATTTTTTTTTTATTTATATGCATCTGCAGTTCCATTTCTATAGTTTGTGTAATTAGAAAGAGTAAAAAGGTTTTTTTTTTTTTTTTTTTTTTTTTAACAGAATTGAGACAAAAACAAGCCTACAATGCCAAAAACTGCTGGATTTCAAACTGAATTGATTGAGTCCTGTGAGTACAAATGTTCCCCCGCTCTTACCCCCTCTTGAAATTGTGACTGAATCAGACAACGGCAGCCCCAGAATTATCTTTTTTGTTTTGTTTTCACAGCCTGTTTTTAGGAGGAAATTAATAAACCCAAAGTGGCCCGACTCTTATCAGACAGACCAGAGCAAAGCACAGCCGTGCCATTAGGAGAGCCTGAATAATGTTTGAGCCATTAGGGTGCTTGTTAATGATAAACACATGTTGCTGTAGGAGAACTATGTTAAGTGGGCAATTTGAATGTAAGCATGTGTAATGATAGCAGCGCCCGCTCTCATAATGGCCCTCTTGATTTCTTCTGATGCTGTATTACTGCCCCAAACCACATATGCACCAATGATGACAAATTATTGTGGGATGGAAGCAACCGAGGTGGCACACAGGTGTTGGTTATACCAGCGAGGCTTTATTTAGGGTGGAAGCAAGATGTGAGGTCAGCTTCAGGTTAAAATCTTGTGGATTTGGTATTGAATTCAAGCAAGAATTTGCAGTAGCTCTGTATTAATCTGTGAAGTTGTCGTCATCAACAATAAAACGGCCTGGCAATATCTTGTTTCAACATTATAGTTTCTGATGTTTTCTTCCCTGTTATTGTTGGATTTATGAGAGTTCACATGATTTAACATTTTCTCACAGTTTATAACATGAACAAAACAGATTAGTAGATTAAAAGAAAAGGGTTACTGCACAAAGTTGTGAGCTGCGGCCAAACTTTCAGCCGTAACGAGCTTCAGTGACGGATAAATGGATGGAGGTCTGCCTGAGGTGAGCGTGGTGAGCAGAGGGTGTGCCTAAGTGGGTGACTACAGTGTATTTTGGGAACCTCCCACATTCTCCCTTTTTTTTTTTTTTTTTTATCAGCGATGCAGATTTGAGGCAAGGATGCAAAACCTCATCCGTGACCCTGAAGTGAATTGAAGTGAGTTTGAAGCCTAAATCACAGCGTGGTTCCCTTGTTTATTTGGTTTTGCACTACAATCTGTCATATTTCTGCACCAAAAAATCAACCGTTTTCTAAAATAAAAATGTCTCAAGACTCATAAAACTGAAGAATAACTGTGTGAAGCAGCCTTGGTTTTCTTCAGTTTTTTTTTTTTTTTTTCATTTTTACCCTGGTTGAAAAATAAAGTCAAATTTAAGGGGACTTTTTTTTTATGAATGACATTTGACCTCAGGAGAAACCCTTCCCAAACTGAAACCTGGTGGTTGTCTTGATTCCGTCCTTTGACTCTCATTGCTCAGGGATTGAGTCATACTGCGGCGTTTTTCCTATTTTCTTCTGCTGGCCTTTATTCTGCAGGCTTCAGCTCTCATTCGTCAAGGAGGGACTCAGACCTCAGGCCCCATTAGATGGACAGAGCAGAGTTTTGGGCAGTGCGCCAACGAGCCCCAGTGTTGGAGGGGGGGCGGGGTGCTGATTGACAACACCCAGCAGCCATGAGCAGGGGGTCGCTGGGAAAGATGGGCAGGTCACCGGAAGAGTTTGAGCCCCTGCAACGTGCACCCTGCTGCCGCAGCACTAACAAATGAAGGACGTGACTTTCCACCTCTGCAGATTTATTCCAGGGACAAACTGTGAGTAGAAGTGGATAAATTGAGTTTGTGTTGGAGCAGTAGCTGAAGGTGTCACTGGTGTTTATATGAAGCTGTCATTAGCGGCACCTCTTATCTGCTCTGCGCTCACACTGTCACTATTTCAGCTACACAACACGTATGTCTCTCAGTGCGACGCCCCCCTCCCGTACTGACAGATGACCCAAACGGCACCGACTGGCTTTCCTACACAAGCATGTTTCTCCGGGAAGCTACAGATAAGCCGCGAGCTTCCTCCGGTACGACAACCCTGAAATGTCAAAGGTGAGCCGACTGTAGCTCGATGTATACACCAGCTTTCAACAGACGGCCGTATTGAGTTTCAAACCATTCAGAACCTTGAAGGACCTGAAACTGGATAATGACTTTCGAGGAGATTTGAGAAATGAAATGAGAAACATCAGGGCGTAATTGTTAAGACAAACAAACAGTTTTTTTGGAGCAGCAGAAACAGATGTTCCCAGCCAGCCACTGAAATGCAGCGGGACGCGGGCCGTGCTGGCTGGAGACAGGCAGTCCGAGGAGGCCTGCTTCTTCTCTGCAGATGGTTTGCTTTCTGTTAGTGCATTGGAAATACAGACCGCTGCTATATGTGTATATATGTGCTCAATATGATAAGAGAATGTAAACCAGGACCACACGCACTGTCCTGGAGGCGGCAGATAATGAAAATGTCTTGTCAGCGGATGGTCCAACAGTTTGTGTGACACAGTGGGACACACTTCTTTTTATATAATCTATGTAGGTCAGATATTTAATCTCGCCGTAGGGCCTTGATGAGAAGACCAACAGACTGCAGCAGACTGCAAAATACTTTGTTGCTTGTGAGTCATTTGAAGCGCAGAGTCTTTTTCAGCTTTATGGTTTAAAGGCTGTATCTTTCTGTAGTTGACTTTTATTTATGAGCTCATAATCATTTAAGGGAGTGCCTTTTGGCTTGTGCAGCTCCAGTGTATGTGTGTTTTAACATGAGGCAGATCGCCGCATGCAAGGCTGAGAACAAAAGGTTCATCCCAAGGGTTTGGAGTGGAGTCGTACGCGATTTTGTTCGGGATACCAAACAGCTATTTTTTCCCCCGTAATCGTCAAGCAAATGCAGGATGAAGCCCATTGTTCTGCAGCCTTGTCTCATGTCATTTTCTTAATGATTAGTCAACCCCAGGGAAGACTTGAGCAAGTGAACTTGTGAACCGAACCCTTGCTGACAGCTCGAGCAGCATTTTAGAGTATGGGAGGGGGACTTTTTTTTTCCCCCTTTTTTTTTTTTTTTTTGCATCCTCAGCGCCTTCCTGTTTGCAAGATTCATTTCTTTTTCCTTTCCGGTAACTGACCCTACTAAATACGTCTGCCTCAGTCTGTCACCTCGGCGCGCAGGCCCCGAGAGTTGGCCTTTTTTCTTCTCGAAGCTGCGAGTAACCGCAGCTTTCTATTTCAAATGTTGAACCAATAAGTCACATCTGACATGGGTTTTCTGTGAACCAGAATGTGTGCGCTGTTGAAAAGCTAGCTCAGGGATCAGCAAGACTATATTAAGGCAAAACTAGTGGCTGGCACTCCCCTCCAGCTGACAAACAGGCTTCTTGTTTGAAGGGCTGTTTTCCTCCCAGATCAGAGTATGAGGCAGTGTGGGTGCTTGTTGCTGCTGCCGCTGCCTCTGGTTCTGTGGTTGTGGGTGCCATTTTGGGCCTTCCCTGCAACAAGATATGGGCCTTTAGGGAAATATGGAACCCCCTATTAAAAAAAAAAAAAAATAAGTGTAGGAATGTAAATCAGAGGGAAGACACAAGTTTGGTCCAAATCCCTGCTCTGTTCTTGTGATGACTGTCGTAGGTGGCGTTGTGATGGATGAAAACACAGTTCTGCTTTTAATCAAGTCAAACAAATCATTGTCGTCTCAGACAGTAGCAGTCGGCGAGGGTTTCTTACTCTCTCTGTCATCTTTTTTGTTTGTTCTGTTTTGGTGTTGTCATGTTTCTCTTGGCATCACCACAGTGCCAACATCATCTGTCAAAATCCCTTCACACCTTGAGCCCAGCCGCAATAATGGGCCCTAAACATTTTGGAAAGAAACTCCGATGATGAGTGTGTTGATATTTCACCACTGAGAGGGTTTTTTTTTTTTTTTTTTTTTTTTTTTTTGTGATCATTCGATTGCCGCACAACAAGCGTGGAGTGTTACGAGGAGAGTTGGATAAACATTTAGACAAACTAAATAAAGCATTTACACGCTCTGTTTGGGAGTGCATATTTATCTTTTGGCCCTCAAACTTGTTCATATGAGGGAGCCGGTTTGTTTGTTTTGGTTTTCGCAAGAGATCTGTGGAATCGGTGAAGAAGACTAATTATATTTAACCTTTTTACATGTGTTTGTTTTTGCTCTGACTGTGGGGTGCACTCGTGTATACGCAAGCCTTTCTGTGTCATCAATCCTCCCCACATGAATAAATTGCCTGGACTCTATTCTACTTGCAGAGTCAATTTATCATTCAGAAAAATGGAAATACATATACTTCCTTTCACACGCCTACTGATGGACAAACAAAGAAGCAGAGACACTGAAAGCAACTTAGTTTAGTTTTATTTGTGGTTTCTCTTAAAAACAAAACAAAAAACAGATTGTGCCTGGCTGAACAGCACTATACTGATTGAAGTTATTTTACGTGCAGTTAACCACAAAGTTAAATACAAAGTTGATCATCTTCCTCCAGCCAAGTTTTTTTTTTTTTTTTTAACTGGGTGGTTTTAAATACTGGCTTTGCAAAACTGAGTTTCTTGTTACTATCTATTCAAACACCTTGTCATTTTGTTTTTGTTGCACATGCTTGAGATTTCATTATTTAATGTGTGTTTGAGTTTGAAAGTGCTCTTGGTTGGCAGCCAGGGACCCATCAGGAGGAGACTGAGCAGAAACTGTTGTCTGCGTCTTTGCAGTGTGTTGCATGGAGACGCAGGCGGTGAAGGAATCCAGGAGAACTGGGGAGGGACGAGGAGGCTGTGCAGAGGGGAGGGAGGGAGGGGGCAGCTGGACCGGATCACTGTATGCCCATAGTTCATAGCCCACACAGCCACGTTTGAAAACACAGATAATATCTCCACTCCTCCAGAAAAGGTGGACATTTTCACATTATCAAGACGTTTGGCAAATGATCATTATTCCCTCCCTTGCATCAATGTGTTTTCCCATCATCTCTCTAATCAAGGCTGATACAGAGGAATGTGGATCTGTGGCCTCCTGCCCCGGTGCCACGGCTGCACAATCCCAGCTCCCTTCTGGCTCGCTGTGATGAATCAGACTCTTGGCACATGCTGGAGATCAGTGTTATAACACACCCTGCGGGCAAGAGGGCCTTCTTGTGCATTCCTCCTTTCCATCAGAATTACCTTTTCGTCTGAGCAGACGTCCCCCCGTGGACTGAAAGGCCTGTGAAATCAGCTGGAAGCGCCCAGAGACCTCAAACAATGGGGAAGGATTGTTAGTTACATGCGCTTTGCAAAAGGTCTCGAGGTGGCCTTGTATGGTGGTGATACCCGGGGATCTGTTTCCAGTGTCCGAGGCTGCTATTGAGTTTCGCCCCATGGTTAATCTCGCTGTTCAGGACCTTGGGAAACAACCATACCTCTCTACCCTCCTGTTCCTCCCACTAACCGATTCCCAGGAAAAACAAGACATTGCAGAACAATCGCCAATTAAGATGGGTTTTACATACTGTACCATTCAGTCCCCACTTTCTCTCCCCTCTGTCTCAGTCTTTCTACCTCCTCCTTTTCGCTCCACTCTCAGCTCTCTGCTAGTGTCCTCGGCCAACAAGCCTCGGGGTAGAATTAGCGCTGTCTCCCAGGTCCCAGCCCTGGCACTTTGGGAGGGTCAGACTTTGGTGAAGGGAGGCACTGTAGGGAGGAGGTGGAGGGGGGTCAGGGAAGGTGGGGTGTGTGTGTCCTTGGTAAACAGGGCTTTGTGGGATGTGACTGTCTGATCCCCAGGGGCCTCTCCTTTCATTCCTTCTCTGGTCTGATCCCACACCAAGGCAGTGCAGTCAGGGCCCAGACGTCAGTGGGCTCTGGGACCTGCTCGGCCTCTTTAATCACCTTGCACCTCCCGGACAGCTGATTCTGTGTCTTCTTGCAGACAGATACATGAGACGTCTCCACAGCAGGTACTTGGAGCTGTACCTCATTTGTGTAGTTTCACTCAGCTGAATTAGCTCACTGAGAATCCTTGCTTTAAGTTTCTGCAGGATCTCGGGTTCAGACGAGGGCAGGCGTTTTGTCTTGGGGATCCACTCCACCTCTTGAATGTAATTCTGCCCTTACCTCTCATTATAAAACAAAAGGGAACCCTCTTTCTCCTGTTAATTCCCGCAGTTCATTCCAAATCATGTCTCCTTTCTGTCCTTCTCTTTCGCGCTCTCCTATTCTAAGTCTGTCCCACTTTTAATAACATCTCAGTCTTTAATCAGCCAGAGTTGGGCCATACCAGAGGCCCAGTGTTTCCACTCATTAGTTTCTCTGTGGCCCCAGGCTGCCTCGATGGACTCACCCATACCCATAGAAGAAACCCATAATGGCTCCTTACAGTCTGTTCTATCAGCAGACTCTTCCCAAGTTACTGGGCTGAGCTGAATGTAGTTGAGCTGAATCATCAGTCAGTTTTGGCAGACGTGGATGTCATTATCTGTGTGGCTCTATCTCTGAGCCAAATAAAGACACATAAGAAAGGAGCTGAGGCTTGGCAACTTTTCACCTCCCAATGAATGTTTCACCTCTTTATGTGCCTGTCTCTTGTACTCCTCTCCCAGAGAGCTTCCCGTTCTCTCTTCTGTTATGCTTTGCCTCTCATCATCCCATTTTAAATCTTTCTCCCATCTTTGTGTGTGTGTCTTTTTTGTGTGTGTCCGTTGCTCTCTCACTTGTGGATCTGAGGAATGTGTGCGCTGCAGATCCTCTGTCAGTGAGATGTGGGGCGAGTGCAGACAGGTTTGGGGTATATAGCATGTGAATCAGCTTCAGCGCACAGGTCAGATTAGACCATCATACCAGAGAAGACTTGCTCATTCTCCTACACCCCACTGATCTCTTCCACTTGACGTCTCTATCTCAAACGAGAGGCCTTGATCATTAAAGGGAATTTCTTCCCTGCTTTCCAGCTCAAATCTCCAGATTTTCTGCATTTTTACATTTTCGGTATTGATTCCCAGCACAGTCGGGATCAGTCGGCTTCATGATGTTTTCTGTTGACTTTCATTCAGCTGTGCAGTCTTGTGAAGCAGAGAGGCCAGGCTCCAGCACCAGTTGTGACCTGTTCTTCCTCTGCCCTCCAGGTCTTTGATGCTTTGCCGCATTGCTTTTGTCCCTGTTTACCCAATATGACAAGGATATGGGCCTGCCCCACATGGGGGCAGATGGGGTTTTAAGTAGTTCCTGCAGAGAGGAGGCCAAAAGAGAAGTGCAGGTGCTAACCACCCCTGGTACTTCAATCCCTTTCCCTTCCCTGAGGGCAGCCTGTCAGTGTGTTTATTTTCTCCTGTGTCATCACCAGGGATCCCTCTTGTCTTACGGGCGGATAGATCGTTCTATTCGTGTGTCGGAGTCTTGTATTACTCCCTGTATGGATAAATAATGGTGCCGCTCCTCAAACACTGTATCTCCTCCGGAAGGAAGCATGACAGATAAGGTCCAAGAAGTACAGAAAACTCAATGCTCAAAGTCGGGGAGGTGTTTTTCTTCTCTTGCTTTGTTAAGCCAGGTGTCAGTCAGACATTTGCCAAACATACATGGGTCAACCCCCACTATTTCCCTAAAAAAATAGGAACTTTTCCACTTGAACTCACTGACATTTACCTCATTTATTTTCATAAACTGTCCCCGTGTCTGTGTATCGACTTTCAACAGTGTGCAGTTGTTTTTTATGGTAGATGTCTCCTCAATTTATAGCCGACGATCCTGTCTTGAGTATGGCCATGCATTCACATCGTAAGTGCAAAACCAGAGTGTAACGCAAGATCAGAGCTGGGATTGGAGAAAGAAATCTGGAACACAGATTTTTTTTTTTCCTCTTTCAAAGTAGTAAAATCTGAGCGTTTAGAAGGAATAACAGCAGAGGAGGTGATAGAGGTGGAGATGGCTCTCAGGCTGAACAGACTTCATTTGACAGGGACTTCCACTTTGTCAAAGGGCCACTCCAGCTTTTGTCTGGGCGTCTACACTGAAGGAAACAGACTTGCCTCTCCATGCTGCCAGTGTTGCCAGCATCAGGATGCGTCCCCCTTGATAGGGGATACAAGATATCCTCACAGTGTCTGTCTCCACCGAGGAGGTTTCATGGTGGCGGATGTCAGAGGAAAGCCAAGCTGATAAGGAGCAGGAATGATGCCCTTGTGTTTCCTCGTTGCGCCAGATCGATGGGGCAGATAAGCAGCTGTGTGTGTTTACACAAGGGCATCCAGTCGGAACTTTAGTACCCAGCTGGCCCGCCCGCTGGGAGCACCAGACCAGTTGTAATAAGAGAGGGAAAGAAAAGTATGTAAAGAGAGTCACTGGATCAGCTCCGGGTTCACATCATACCTTGTGCCAAGTATACCTCTGCCTTGTGCATTGTCATGGCACTGTTGTTATTATTGTAATTATATATCATTATTCCAGCAGAGAGAGAAAGATAGTTTCCACTGATGACATAGGGGCAGTGTGCAGGGCCTGTTGCAACTTGTGGGATGGAGAAATGCCAGGCTGTAAGATGTGAGTTTGATCTGCCTGAATGAGCATGCACACACTTAAACTGAAACCGCTCATGGAAATCAGAGACTACTTACATTATATTTCATAATCCTGTAGCTTTAAGTGCAGAGTAAGCCTTAAATGGTTAATTTCTGAAACAAAAGTAAAAAAAAAGATCAGGTTTGTTGTAAAACAATTCGTTCTTAAAAGGAAAACTGTGAAATTGTGTGTGAGTGAAACAGAAAAAGCCAGAGATGACCTCCGGGGGCTGGTCCAGGGCCACCAGACACCCGCTGGTTCATCCTCTCCCTCTGCTCTTTCCTCACCTCTGACCTCGGGGTGAGAAGGGGGCGTGAGCCAGGAGCCAGAAGAGTTTATTATTTCCTGCCGCTTCTCTCCCTCTCCTCTTAGGATGCCCTCAGAGAGTGACAGAGAGTGTGTGAGAGAGAGCCAGCAGAGAAGAGGAGAGTGGGAATGAATACATGGGCAGAGGCGTAGCAGTGGGGGGGAATCGCCACAACATTCAGAATGGTCTCAGAAAGTCTGCAGGCTTGACATTTCAAGTAATTAGCATTATAATTGGACTCTGTGGGCTGAATAAATAATTTGACATATCATTTTTGGCATTCGCTGGAATATCAACTCATGGTTGAGCCCTGCTTTGCAGTACAGTGATCAAAAACCATTAAAGAAGGGTAAGCAGCAGCTTGTTGACAAATTTCAAACAATATTTCCTTTATTTGGAGTGTGCCAGCCTTGGTTACTTTACTGTCACTTTAATAAAAATATTTATCTGTGTGAATTTTAAACCCACACTACCATCTCAATTTTTTGTGACGCTCAGAATATGGAAAGTTGGATGCATTGACCTCAGTCAGCCGATATACTGTGAATGCAACTGCTTAAACCTACTTTCGTGTTTTAAATACAACCTTTTTATACTTGTTTGTTTATGCATTAGGCACGACATTATGTGATCTTAAAAATGTTCCTAAAGCTGTTGTGCAATGAATAAATATAGTTTTTGTAGTAATTTTCACCAGTGGTTGAGAACATTTTTTTTTCTTTGGTAAATTGTGTCATTTAAAATCATTTGAATATGAGACATTAAATGCACCTCTGGTGAAGTTTACTAGGATGACGTGGACTAGTTTTGAGTTTTGTATGACAGCAGAATTACAGATTTCACCTTTAACCGTGCGTCGGGGCTCCTCGGTGGAGCTTTTTGCAGATGTTGCTCACTTGGATCGCTCTTGGCCCCTGATTTTCTAACCATATTGCAGCCTCAAGAGGAGGTTAACCAAATTGACCCGCCGGATTGTCGAGCAGATGAAACAATGTTCAAGTTAGCGACTGAGGTTGGGAAACCTGTTCAGCCTCAACAATCCCACCCAGGCATCACGCTTTTAATTTGACCCACCCTTCAGCCTGAGTTGGCCCTTCCGCTAATGTCTGCGAGCCACCGAAGCGCCAGTTTGAATATCACAGCTGGACGGCCATTGTCCCCTCCCCGGCCTCGGGCTCAAACCCTGGTTACCAACCAGGAACCCGGGATCAAAGCTTGCCTGGATTACTCTTGGAAAAAGGAGGAGGAGGTGCTGCGTTGGGAGGGGGTCGGTTTGAAAAGGATAGAGGAATGCTCCTAATTACGTGCCCTCCACTCCTTTTCTGTCTCTTCTCCTCTCTCCCCGTGTGTGTCTGGCCTGCACTTCAGGCTACAGTGAACCTATGAGGAAGCAACACAGTGTGACAAGAGAGTGATATTAAGAGCGAGGCGGCAGTCTCTCCACAGCTACTCCATTAGCGGGAGATCTCAGCGGCCCAGTGGGAGAGGAGGAGGCTGGACATTCCAGCCTGAACACAGACACTGCAGCGGGTGAGGAGAGGGGTCAGAGGAGAGGGTGGGAGGTGGAGATCAAGGAGTGTGCAAAGAGGATGTGTCGTGAAGATTAGAGGGATTGTTGTACAGGATTCATTTGGAAGCTAATGGAATTTTCATCCAGCTCTGAACCGCTGAAAACATGCCGGTTGTTTTATTTTCCTCCGCTCTGCCGTCACGTTCCCTCGCACAGCTCTGCTCTGAAGCGTTTTCCCTTCTCGCTTGTGTTTTGCAGGTTTGCGGACGAGGGCGTGCACACCGCGCAACACGGCCACCGGCAGGGGTCAAAGTGCACCATGGACAGTGGCCTAAGGGTCCTCCTGTCCACTGTGCTGTGTCTCAGCCAGTCTCTGCTCATAAGCTGCTCATGTGAGTCTCTGTCTCATTTTCCTTTTAAATAACGCCGCCGTTTAACTGAACCACAAACCACTATTTTGATATCCTGCCGAGTAAATGATTGTTTAATGATGAAGGCGTGGCTTATGGCGATGACTGCACAGAGATAATCACTGATTCTGCAGCTCAGCGCTGCATTCATGCACGCTTTGATCAGTTTTTAGCTGCAGAATTGGTTATCCTAATGCACACTATCCAACCACAAATTAGCTCGGTGGCAAAATAGTAATTATAGCAGCTGAATGGGCGAATGTTTTTTCTGTAAATTATTTGAGACATTTAAAACCCTGCATAAATTAGCACAAGCATTTGTGTGCATGTTTCAAGTCGTGTGAAAAGAAGATCGGACTTTAGGCTTTGTCATCACGTTGTCAAATTTCCAACTCAATTGGTGAGAATTTGCAAACTTATCAACAAGTATGTGGACTTTTTCAGCTCAATAAATCTATTCGTCTAAACAGTTAATGATAAGAAAGGTTTGTGATTTTACAAGTTTTCTGAGTTTGAATGGGGGAAAAAATTGGCAAATATCACTCTGAACTTTGCATGAAAAAAGTGTTTAATCTGCAATATTCAAAATAAAAACAATTTTTCAAACACGTCTGCTGAAGGTTACTTGTATAAAATATCTGTACTTTGTTGCTTCAGTAGATTTTTCAGGTATCTCTGCCAACTTTTCACTCGTACTGCTGACATGTGGACACTAATGTCTGTACTTGTTGCCCATCACACTCTCCAAACTGCCTTGTTTTTTCAGTTTAACTCACAATCTGTATTTCTGATTGAAGTTTTGTCTTTAATTCAGCATTCCTTTCATTATTGCACAAATTTGTAGAGGATTGTCTCTTCCGATTGTGATAAATGTCTTCTGTCTTGTCCTCTTGCAGCTCAGTCCCTCTCGTTCAGCTCTGAACCGGCCTCCGTGGTTCAGAGTCGAGGCTCTGCCGCCCGCCTGTCATGTTCAGTGAGTCCCTCGTCAGCGGTGGTTTCCTGGCGTTTCAGAGGCCGTCCCCTGGATTCGGACACGCTGCCCAGCGTGGAGCTCAGCGGGGGCTCCCTCACCATCTCCTCCCTCATGCCCGGCCACGCTGGCGTCTATCAGTGCGTGGCACGCTTGGGGCACGGGCCGGCCGTCGCCAGCCGCCTCGCTCGTGTGGCCATAGCAGGTACGGATACGGCGCACCGCCCCGCCGTGCAACGCTCCTCCTCACTTCAAAGCAAAGTGGTGTATAAAGACAGGAAGTGGCCTTGAGAAAAGGAAAGCCATTTTGAGAGTGCTCAACACTTAGAATAATGCCTTTCCACAGCTGCCTGCTGCTGAGAGGCGGGAGGGAAGGAAGCAGTAGTACTTTTCCTTTTTTCTTTTTTTGACTCGGGCACCCTTCCAGTTGCCTCTTGACCAGTATCCTTAATGAGCCTCGGGTTTTCCTGTGTGGTGCGTTATGTTCCTGCTGGGATGCTGCTTGTTCTTGGACATTACACTCAGAGTTTGACCCTGATCCGACGCTGTATCGGCCATGAGTGGAACCACTCACTGCGGCAATAAACAAACCCCGCCATCCAACACAAACAGTTCGGCTCAAGTGGTGCTTGTCAGGCTCCTGATACTCACAACATAACGCATCCCAACCCGATACTGTTCACTGAAAGCAAGGTGAACGAGAGCATGTTTCTGTGTTCTTGTGTTTGCAGAAATCTCAGAATATAAAGATGGCAGACGGCGATCTCTGTCAGCGGCTGAAGGCAGCTCTGTCCTCATAGAGTGTCCTCTGCCGCACAGCGTCCCTCCAGCGCTTCCCAGACTGAAAGTACGAGGGGACTGGATGGAAGTATCAACAGGTAGGTTTCAAACGAGTGCTTAAATCTGCTGCAATGTAAAACTCCAGTCAGGAAAAAAGCTCAGTAATATATTATTCCTTATATTTATAGCTGTATTAGCTATGGTATATAGCAGTGCCTCTAACTAGTCGAAATAGCTGAAGTGTCCAAATGTATCTAACCTGTTTTGATTATATGGAGTTGATCATTGTAGAGATGTAACACAGATCATAAAGAAACCAGAAAATATTCACATCTGTGACGATAATTTCAATCAAGGTTGACTTAAATGCTTAAAATCTTCTGTAAGGCTGCTCGATCCTTTCATTTCTGTAGCTGTCATTGCACAGACTTCATTCTCCGTGTCCTCATGTAAACTGCAGTAACTTGGCACTGCACTCGCAAGCTACTACAAACAATTAGGTCATGCACCTCGGACCTTAATGTTTGTTACCTTTTGTGAGTTATATCTCGATCACATGGATCCATGGATGATCTAAGGACAATTGACTTTTCTATGCAGCTTGCAGCCAACAAGTTTTCCAGGTCGCATAAAAGCACTGGAACTCCTCAACGACTACAGTAAAAATACAACGATTATCTTAAAACTATATCTGATTGGCTAATAGCAAGATGAAATAACAATGTCATTAAAATATCAATTTCAGCCATTATATCAAATTTATGACCAAAAAAGCAAAGATTGCTCGTAACTCTGTTTTTTTATTTTCCATCTCCAGCAAAATAGTCAACCCACAAGACGATGGTAGTTATAAATTCTCTGCAGAGTTCAAAAGAAACACGTGCATCAACCAGTAGTTGTCTCATTTAGTCTTTTATCTCTCTGCTGAAATCACTCCTTCACGTCTTTTTTTTCTTTTCCTCCAGATGACTATTTAGTACTTCCCTCCGGCAACCTGCAGATCCCTTCAGTTTCAGTCCAGCACCAGGGCATGTATAGATGTGGTGCAGTGAACCCCGTTACAGGGGAAACCGTCGTGCAGCCTCACGGCACTAAGCTAGCAGTCAAAGGTCAGGTCCGATCACATCGCAGCTGTATTTCATTCATCTAATTTTTGGTCTTCATCCACTGACATGTTTGTGCGTTTTGTTCAGAGTCAGACCCTTCCACGTCTTTACGGATAGTTTATCCCACCAACCCAACCGCCGTTTCGGTGCAGCAGTCGCAGCCGCTGACGTTGGAGTGCGTGGTGTCCGGGGGTCGCGCGCCGGCAGCCAAGTGGCTTAAAAATGGAGAAGAGGTCTCGCTGGGTCTCTCTTACCAGCGGCAGCACAACAACCTGGCCTTTGTGAGTGTGACGAGACGCGATGAAGGCCGTTACAGTTGTGCGGTGGAGACGGAGCAGGGGACGGTGACCAGCGCCAACTACACTGTGAATGTTCTTGGTAAGAAAAACACAAGGAGACACATTGTTGTGGCGACTGTTCGCCGGGACTGTGTTAATGTTTCCCCTTGTCGTTTTCAGAGCCTGTCTCTATTACTGAGGGTCTGGGAAACCAGCTCGTCCCTCCTGGCTCCTCCGCAAGATTTACCTGCGAAGCGAAAGGAAACCCTTCGCCCAACATCACCTGGCTCTTTAACGCCGATACCATCAGCCCGTCACACCGCTTTCAGATCTCTGGATCCTCGCTTGTTATTACAGACGTGACACCGCAGGATGAGGGAGTGTATCAGTGTCTGCTAGACAACGGGATCGGCTCGGCGCAGTCATACGGGATGCTCACAACTCAGCCAGGTATGAAAACATCAGTCATCTTTGTGTTTGTTTGTTTTGGTTGGCTGTAATAGCATTATTGCTAAAGCTAACTCTAGGGCCTTTCTGTTCATGAGGCTATCAGCTCAATGGAGTCTTCACTCTGTGAGAAATTAGACAAAAAGACTCAACATAAAAAGAAATAACCTTAACTTTTGAAAAGAAAACGGTAACAATCACGCATAAGTCATTCATATTGTACAAACATGCGGAGGCGTGTGCATTTCACACCCTCACAGACGTGTGCAGATGTAGAATCCTGAAGTTTCCTGTGCTTGTCTCACATTAAGCTTCACCTTTGAGTTTGGGCTCGCCGTTTCTCTCCATCGTGAGTTTGCATCGCGGACGTCGAACACTTTTCAGAAGCTGCAGACAAACGGGGCCTTTGTGAATCGTTACCAAAATGTTGGTGCGGCGTCAGAAAGGGTTAAGGTATCCCACCAGATGGGATCTCTGTGGGCCTGCACATACAGTATCTGTGGGGAGTCCTGGCTTTGTGAGTGTGAATGTGTGTGTTTCTCTGAGAGCTGGTAGGGGAGGCTCGGCCAAGGCCGCCCTCCTCCTGAGCCTTGAACTGAGCTTGAGCGTGAGAGTGAGCTTTGTGCGCACCGTCGGGGATAAGCCCCCGGACGCTGGAATGTAAGGAGTAGCCGTGGAGGGTTATGACGAGGACCAGACCACCCAGCTGTCAACATCATACACAACTGCCTTTTATTTATTAACACATCACTCCCCCCCACCTCCAGCTCCTCCATTCGTCTCCCCCTCTTCTCCCTCCCCGGCCCGACCAGGCCGCGCCAAGACCCCATTCCTCAGCTTGCCCCCCCCCCGATCTGCACAATGATTAATGCAGATGCATGCTGTACATGGGGAGTACAAATCAGGCTGCGCTGCGCCGGCTCACTGCTAAACATTTGCTCTCTTCCACAAACCTCGGGAAGAAGAATGAGAGTTTGTATCTTTTGCCGCAGACCACCTTTACACACACAAACAGAAAGCGAGGCTGATAAGGAGGATCTGCCCCACAGCGGTAAACAGTCTGTCCCGTCCTGTTTGGGCTCACTTTTCTGTTTCAGGACCAAATACAGGAGCCGTATCAAACGCACTTTGCTCTCACAGTAAACAGTCCCACTGATTTGTGAAGTGCAGTCTGTTGTTGTAATTCATTACAAACAGGGATCTGAAATAATGTTTGGGGTCTTTTTTTTTTTTTTTTTTTTTTGGTTTGACGTTGTTTTTCTCCAGCGCCATGGCAACCCAGTGTGGGACGCACCGCTGGGAGATGTGGTGTGTGTTTTCTGTCATACGCTCGTCTGCTTTGTTCCCGTCTACACACACTGTGCTGCTCCGAAGTGACAGACAAAGCGGAAAGCTCCACGACAGATGTTTTTTTTGTGTGTGTGTGTGTGTGTGTGTGTGTATTTCAACCAAGTAGTTTATTGAATCACTGTAGGGCTTCGGCTTCTGATTTTCTTCTTTACACACACATATAGCTTTTTTGATGCAGTTTTACATTAGTTCTTCAGTCTTTTAAATGTCAGAAAAATGATTTGACCAATCCACCCCAAACATGATGTGCACTCTGAAGTGACTGTCTTGTCTTTTCCGATCTCGCCACTCGCAACCAATATTTAACCTCTTATCATCAAATAATTAGACTAGTATTTTTTTTTTTTGTAGCACATTCAGTGTTCAGAGTTAGAGATGATCTCGGTTCCATTCATCAGTAGGCAAAAAACATTAAAGCCACACACACATACAGAGAGAATGAAAACATGAAAATACTGAACTGTGAGTGAAAATGCTCTGTCAGATTGAAATGCACGTACAAATCTTAAAAAGATTCCGATTCGTTGAGAAAATTTTAAGAGATTTATTTGCATGTTCCGTAGCTTTAATTGCTTTGAGGGGAGGAATAATTTTACCCCACCCGAAGATGGAAAGTATTTTGCAGATGGAGGAGTGCTCTGGGTAATAAATCCCTCCATCTGCCCTGCCTGTGTGTACAGTCATGAAACTCATTAATACCAGTAATGACCATCATTTCAGTTGGGGGAGCTTATGTTGTAGGCTGGGAAGGACAAAACTGATGAATGAATGACTTTGTTTCAAGCAAAGTTTAAGAGGAAAACTGTTGCATACCTCATACATTAATTTTTCCATTTTTTTGCATGCATTTCCTCTGAAATGATTTAGTATTTTGAACCAGCTGAAATCTGGAAGTGAACACCTAAACCAGCTGCAGTGAAGTGCTAATAAATATTTCTGGATTTTGTTGGTCTATGCATGAAAGAAAGAACTTCATTTCACATAAAAAAATCTCAGCTTGCAAAAAGTTTATTTGCTTCAGAGTCATCAAAAATGACAGATGCATTTTGGCTGGTGTTCCTAGCTTAAACCAGAGATGGAGGGGATTAAGGTCCAGCATTCCAAATTTGCTCTCTTTGGAAGTTTTGGTTGATAAGTTCATATAAATAAAGTGATGGATTTAGCTTAAATTCACAGGTAAAACACTCAAAACATTTAAAGAATCATAGCAGTTCTTCATTGTGTATAATAGTTGGAATAACTGAAGTGAAGTTAAGACCATATAGATGATTGAAACATCCAGAATGTACAGTTGAAGCTCTTCAAAAGTGGTGGAGATAGTTTCATGTTGGAGCCATTGGTCGAAATTCTTTGTGATTTTCCATCACATTTCCTCCGAGGTGCTTTATCTTTTTTCTGGGAAGTAGCTGGTGACACATCCTTGAGCAGGTGTAGCAGTAGTTAGTGGAGCTCTATCTCTCCTCTCCATCAGGATGTGGAGGCTTCCGTGTCCTTAATCGCCTCCTCCTGTATGGCCGAGCTGGAGCAGGAGCCCTGGCTGTGGTTTTCTCTGTGAGTCAGAGAGCGCTGCGGACTGTTGTAGGTTTGCCTGGATGTAGTGCCGAGGTCTGATTCTCTCCGGTATTTTAATGGTTGGTGTGTGGAATGTGTGGCAGCTGGCCGCGGTCCCAGGATCAGGTCTAGTGTTACCAGCTCCAGGCCTGTTTGTTTTACAAAGTGAACCGGTGCCGCACACACCAAAAACAGCCTGAAACAGGACCCAGGGCCCTGCAGCGAGCCCCCGTAACAAGCCACACGGCCTTAACCTCTTCACTCCCCCGTTTAGGCTTTAATGTTCATTTACAGTGCTGTTTGACCTCGGCAAAGTGGAGCGGCCTCAGTTCTCACGGGCCGAGCTCGGCGTCTTACAAATATCTGTGAAAACCTTCACCGGGACGCTGCCAAACCAGCGTCAGCTGGAATAAGGACCGCATGAGTTGCCCAGGTGACCCGACCGTCCTTAATTGGACAAAATGCTATGCAAAAATCCAGGTTTTTCTTGTTATTTTAAGATTTTTTTTAAAAAAATTTGAACATATAAACTTTATGATGGCAGCTGGCCGGCGCTTCTCGTGCACATCTGGGCCTGCTCTGAGTAACGCCGGTGCCATCAGATCTGTTTCCGCGCTGTGGTTTGTACATTAATCAGTGTCCACAACTTATTCAGGTCCAAACTGAGGTAACTAAATATGGGAAACAAAAAATTAAATGTTTTATTTTTTCTTTCTTGTACTTATCATAAATGATTGATCAAGTATGTACACAATATGACACACAGTATTAGTAGCGGTAGAAACAGATGTCAGTGTGCATTTAGAGATGAAAAACTGGAAAACTGAGCGTAATGGATTGTGACTGATTATGATTTAATATGGTTTAGACTTTAGATTTCCAGGCTTGAACAGAGATAGACATGCAAGTGCAATATTAACAAAATAATCAGTATTATTCTATTCTCCTAATAGTGTTTATGAGCTGATTGGTTTAGACAGTCAATAGACGGATGCATGTTTATATTTTCATGGTCATATTTGTAATAAAACCTCAGGATTTGTGTTTTGGTGTCTCCATGTAACCTGATCTCATCTGCACCCTCTCAGACCTGCAGTTTGGATCCACTGCCGGCGTCCCGCTGGAGGCGTCGCCCTCCCTCCACCCCATCCAGAGCGACGAAGGCCTCGACCACTTCCTGGCCGAGGACGAGGGCGACCCCGTCGACCCGCCTGCCGACAGGAGCGGCGACCGCCCGACTCCGGAGGCGCCCATCATCATCAGCCCGCCTCAGACTCACAAACCCGACGTGTACGACCTGGAGTGGAGGGCGGGGCGGGACGGAGGAAGCCCCATCAACGCATATTTTGTCAAATATCGAAAAGTAAGGAGAGGAAGCCTGTGGAACCTTCTGTTGTCCTCTCTTTGAGTTATATCGACGTTTTTCTGTTTGTCTGTGTTCCTGACAGTTGGATGAAATGGGAACGTGGGTGGGAAGTTGGCACACGGTTCGAGTCCCCGGCAGCGAGAAGACCCTGCGGCTGTCCGAGCTGGAGCCCTCCAGCCTGTACGAGGTGCTGATGGTGGCTCGAAACTCGGTGGGCGAGGGTCAGCCGGCCATGCTCACCTTCCGCACGGGCAAGGGTCAGTCCCAGCACTCAAGCAGAGCAAACACAGCTGCACCGTTTGTGGGTCTTTTCATATCTTCTTTGCACGGGAAGACGCGTCTTCTGCGCCGTCTTTTCCCACGACAGATTTCTGAGCCGCCTGAAGCATCAACAGTAAATGTCAGGTTTTGGTGTCGGCCCCTCTGAGTTAAAGAGCATCTGGCCGTTTCTGGACTCGACATTTTGCGTTGACATTCAACAGACCTTTAGGAAGAGATTCATCAGACAGAACAGCAGAAACATTCCTGTTTGAAAAATGTGGAAACCACGCTGCATTTTCCATTTAAAGGTATAAAAACTAGACAGGATTTTTTGGTTGCTCTTGTTTGAAACTTTAAGTTAAGCACAGATGTAGTGTTTCGTGCTATGTTTCTGAACGCAGCCGTACTTTATCCCGCATCCGATGTCAGATTGTTGATTAAAAAGTCTGCTTCATCAGTTCCAGTCCCAGACGAACCACACTGATCACTGTCTGTCAAAGCACTCGACTGCGAGGATATTGTATGTGTTTTAAGGACAAATAAAAATAAAAGTGACCGCAAATGTAGACAGAAAAAAAAAAATCTAACAATAGTGCTCTGCCACAGTGGGGATGACAAAATGTTCCCTGGTCAGAAATATTTAAAAAGATGCCAAAAACCACAGACATGATTGCATCCCTAGGGTGGCTTCTTTTCACAAAATGGTCCAGAACCAAAGGAAAAGTCCAGATGTGGCTGCAAACTCCACCAGAGCAGCTCCGCTAAGAAATACGAAGAGCTGTGGATTTTTTGTTTGTCTGGTCTGTTTCCATAACGTATATCCTGCGTGTTTTTTTCATGCATATCAGATTTCCTCTAATCAAAGTGGCCAACTGCTTCAACAGAAACAAAATGAATAAAAATGAACAACAGGTTTACTTTGCTATACTGAGAAATGGCAGCAGCCAGGGGGAGAAAAACCATCAAAATCACAAAATTATTGTTGTTATTTTTACTTTAAATGCAATTTGGCTGAGGTTTATTTTGCTCTCTCTCCTCTTGAAATGTTTAAACTGGATTCACACGTTCACTGAAACCAGATTAAAACTCCTCTGAAGCAGTGAAATGAAGACAGATATTCACAGAGCGCCATCTTTGTTTTCGTTCCAGAAAAGAGCGCTTCTTCCAACAAGAATCCGTCCAAGCCTCCTGTCGTCTCGATGCCCCCCAAAGCCCCCGAGGACAAAACTCCCAACACACACTTCGGGGTGGTCATACACGACCGAGGTGAGCGTGCGCGCCGCATGCCGCCGTCTCCGAGCAGGGCTGGGTCGCGGGACGTCTCGTGAAGAAGTAACGGGGCTTTCTGTCATGTGGACGGTTCCAGTCGGAGTTCATGACCAGACTGTTGAGATGTTTAGATGTGGTCTGCTTTGTTTCTCTGTGCTGCGGAGTACAAACACTGGGACCATAGCTGACACCATGTAATGACTCCCAGGAAGAAAAATGCTCTAAGCACAAAGGCGTGAGACTGCACACGGCTTCCCGGTTGTGGGGACTTTACATTTAAACGCAATTTATGGGGACTTGTCAAAAGATGAAGTGAATGTTAGACTTATCAGACTAAGGCAAGGACATGGAATCAGTGTGGATTGTGAGAATATGACGATGATTTCTCTGTTTTCGGCTCCGCTCAGACACTGCAGTGCTCGCAGCATCAAATGTAAAGAATGGAGCAAATACGTTAGAATCCCTGTAATCAGTGTTGTCCTTTTTGCTCCCTCAACGGAATCCAGTGTTGGATCAGACTGGGATGGAAACTGCGCACAAAACTTAGTTTAGAATTGCAGTTGAAGCCACGATTAGGACTGGATTTATTGATAGTTCAAGCTCAAACCGACAGTAGTTCAGGGACAGCTCTATTAGAGCTCAGTTAAATCGAGGTTAGAGGATTGAGGTTTGAGCTGATCCTGAACTTGATGTTGGAGTAAGATGAACTATTGGACTGGATTCTAACTTTGGCCTTGATCCTGGTCGTATGAATGAATTTGGAGTTCAGACTGGGTTTGTGATGTGCTGGGTTTGACAGTGTCAGGTTCTGAATGGTTGAATCCATACAAATGCGGCTTGACGCTGGTGTCGGGGTTAGGTTAGGCAAATAAAAGTGCTAATCATGACTCAAACTGGCCGTGAGTCAATGTCCTCTGAAGGCTTTAAAATAAGAAATGTGTGCTTATTTTTGCTCACAGTTACACCCAGGCCTCCTTTACTGGAAGTGACAGTCATCTTTTCACTAACCCTCCTCTCTCTCTGTCTGTCTCTTACTCTCTCCTGCCCTCTCTAACTTTGTGACTAAGAGCCATGGCAGTAAGTACACGTCCCTCCGTGGCCTCGCTGTGATGTGTTTTCTCCTTCCCTGTGAACTCCTTGTGTCCCTGCATGAGCTCCAGTGCAGTGTTGTCGTCTGCCAGCTTGTAATCTGGAAGATTTATCCTCCTATTTGTTTCTGTTTCAGTGCCCGAGGCTCCCGATCGCCCAACCATCTCCATGGCCACCGAGAGCTCGGTGTACGTCACCTGGATCCCCAGAGCCAATGGCGGCTCTCCGATCACGGCGTTCCGTGTGGACTACAGACGGGGCCGCAGCGCAGAGTGGGTGGTGGCTGCCGATAACATCTCGCCTCTCAAGCTGTCTGTGGAAGTTCGCAATCTGGAGCCTGGTGGGTTTTTACATTGGTTTTGACTTTTCTCCTCAGTAAATGGAAAAGTTTCATGTTTCCAGAGCTCATATGAAGCTGTTGAGATTGTTGTTTCTGTAACCTGAACAAATAGCAAATCTCTGTACTCCATCCTGTGATATATGAGTTTTAAAGTTGCTCACTCTGTACAATTTACGAGTAAATCCTACACAAAGCAAATGTTTTATTGCATTGAAGGGTGACAGATAAAGGCCTTTTGACAGTAAAACAAGTGTGTATGTTTAATACATGAAAAGCTGACTTCCAGCTATAGCCGAGCTTAGCGATCAAGCATAATGTGTGTTTTATGGGTAAACACCAGAAGACACTGGACTATAGAAACTCCAGCATATCATAATGTTTACAGACATGCTGGTGCAATTCCTAACATGATTTAAAGACGATCAGATTGTGGTCATGGCGTTAGCTCAGCTTATTAACACAACAAAACTTCACAGTACTGCATTTCGTAGCAGTCTGACATACAGCATCTGCATGATAATAATCGTAATAATGAATTCTAGGTGTGCAAAATACGAGTACTCTACTCCCTCGACCATTGCTAAGACTTTTATTTCCAAAACAATCAGTCAAAGTCACAGACCAGCATATTCAAACTCATGTAATTGTAACTTGAAGATCGTTAATGAGTCGATCTTCGATTGTTAGAATCCCAAACAACTTCCATTTGTTACCCTTCATGCACGAAATGCAGCTTAATGACATCAGTATGAAGGAACTGAAGTCCAATATAAACTGTTTCCAAACAGTGTCAGTTGGATTTTGACAGAAGAAACCAACAGAATGACCAACATGACCAACCCCATGAATCACTGTGGGATTGTTTTTTTTTTCTTTTTTTTTTTAACCAAAGTGTGGATGAAAACAAGGTTTCACCTCCATAATTACAGTTGTGTCACAGATCCTAAGCCGAATGAACACAGAGACCCTCCGCTGACAGTTTCCACCATGCGCCGGTGTCACGTTGCACAGTGCGAGCAGCACGTTTCGCAGAGCAGCCGCGACAGGTGCTCCAGCCGTGCATCTGTTCCAGAGGCTTCCAGGGACCGGCGTGGACCCGATCCAAACCCCGTACAGAATAACTGTCGCGGTCCAAGCAAAACACGAGAGAGCAGACCTGATCCCTCAAAATATGCTCGGGGTTGTGGGTTAATTCATCCAAAAACGAGGGAAGTTGTTGACACAAACGGCTAAATTTAGAGGAGAGACGGAGCCAAAAGCTACTATGAGTCAGGAGAACAACTGCTCTGTTAATTATCTCTTTTCATTATTCTTTTTATTGTGTTCTGATTGAATGATCAAATGTAATTCTTCACTACCCTTGAATGGGACATATTATTTTTATTTTCACATTATTGAGAAAATAGTAATATATTTCTGTTACTGTTCACTTGTCAAGGGCAATTTTCAGTTATTGCTAATTACTGCGGCACTCACTGCATCAATATTATGGAACAAATGGATGGCGCTGCACGATGAACTGCAAATTTCAGTCATAACAGTGACTGGAATACTTGACAAAATTACTGCAAACTGAACATCTAATATCTTGCAGCCATGATTGCAAGGTTGAAACGGCATATTTAGAAGGAATCAGAAAAAAAAAATCCTATGAAAAACAGTGAGAGTACATAAAACATTGATCTTCCTCTTTCAGGATCTCCGTACAAATTCCGAGTGGTAGCAATGAACATGTACGGCGAGAGTCCCCACAGCTTCGCCTCCAAGGTGTACCAGGTGCCTCAGGCCAGCCCTCGGATGGCAGACCGGCCCGTGGTCGGACCTCACATCTCGTCCACGGACGCCATCAGTGACACGCAGATCATGCTGCGCTGGACTGTAAGCATCTCAAATTCTAATTAAATAATATTGTCTTTCAAAGTTAACAGGCTTTAATATGTTTATGCACACAATCTTCAGTTGCAGTGTTAAATTTTTATAAACATTTAAGCACCTGCTTGGAAGAAAACTTGGTTATGCTCTTGTGCACACGCATAAAACAATCTTCTGAGTTGTTGTCCTTTGTTAGTTTGACCCCATGAAACGTGTTTTTCCATGCATCATCAGAAGTGACCAAACCACCTCTCGTGCCTGCATTAGTCCGGCACGTGGAGCACTTTCGGTGGATGTGGTGTTTTTTTCCAGCAGTCTCACCTGTTTTTGAGCTGCCGGTGGGTCTCCTGCAGCCAAGACTCAATCAGACTCTGAACTGATTACAGCTGTGCTCCAGCAGAGGATAAGAGTCCTGATTCAAAGCCCATTTCTCCTCCTCCAAACGTTTTTGAGTCGCAGATGGACGCCGATAGTTCCCCGCATTTACTTAACCTCAGACGGCCTCATTATTCATGAACTTCAGACAGACAGTGCAATCACCATCCAGCTCGCAGCCCCGTACATCTGCTGATAACAAGGCCCGCCATTAGTCGCAGGAACATTTCCTCTCTTTGTATAATAATTGCCCTGCAGATTGCTGTAGTCTAACGTAATCTTTTTTCTTTTTTTTTTTTTTTTGTCCCCATCCAGTATAGTCCCTCGAGTAACAACAACACTCCAATCCAAGGTTTCTACATCTACTACCGGCCCACAGACAGCGACAACGACAGCGACTACAAGAGGGACGTGGTGGAGGGTGAGTGGAGCGACGCTGTGCGTTTCTGGTGTGGAGTGTAAGCCAACAGCGTCGTGGATTTAGAGCCCTGCTGTGCAGATCAACTGGGAGCTGGGAGTGTAATGGATACTCGGGGGTGCAGAGAATAGGGGGCATTTCTGCTCCTTTGATTTATGGAGTCTTCTTCTCCCCGGCCAGCGGAGCCTTTCTGAAATCTGTTTTTAATAAATGGTTGCCAGCTAATGGGCCGGAGCTGTAATATGAGCGCGGCCAGAGGAGAGCGGCTCAGGTTGCCGCGTGGAATGCTAACAGTTGAGCCTGGTACCGGAAAGGAAGGAGGGGCGTCCGCTCACTCGACCCAGCTCTGCAACATTTGAGCTTTTGGCTTTCCACAAACTCCTCAGCGGCTGGGACAAATGTCTGCTGGGGCTGGGCGCCCGGACAGTATTCACTTGGTGGGACACAAGTCGAAGAGAGAAAAAAAAAAAAAACCTAACATGTGGGTCAAACACTGGAGCTAAATAGAATTTTAATGTGTCTTTCATAGTATTTTAATGTTTATTTTATTGGTGACGCCAGACATTTACAGTTCACTGTTGCAGCCACTTGAAAAGTGTAGATGTCTTATTATCAGTGTGAGACCAGGAGTTATTTAAGTAACCTCATGATCAGAGGTTTGCTGGTTTGAATCCCGCCGCCAGTAGGTCAAATCTGTCTGAGCAACTTTTAACTGTCCAGGTCACTTCAGGAAAGATTTCTGATGTAAAACTTGTGCAAAGCCATGATTCATGAGCAATTATTGGTTATTTTTCTCTTTTCAGTGTCAGTATTGGATATTTATGTGAATGAGCTTTAAGAATTTAGGTTTTGACTGTTTTCACCCAAAATGCGACTGAAGTTTTGTTTTCACTTTTATACGTTTCGTTCAACATCCCTTCTGCTCCTTTAGGTATTTTTCCTGCAGTGGAAAAAGGTTTTATCTCCTCTGCCTTGACGTTAAAGTTACTTCGGCAACAAAATACATCAAATAAATGTCTTTTAAAATACAAGTGCAGCAGCAGCGAAACATATGGTTGTAAAAGTTGTCTCCATCTGCTTTTATCACAAAACACACCTCGAGTATAAGAACTTGTTTTAGTTTATCTCATAATTTTTCCTGTGTTTGAAAACTGAATTAAAAATGTGTCTTACGGATCTACCTGCACATGTGCTGTGATTTATTGTTAAACAACAGCGGACAGCAGCTCATTTCAGCCTCATTTGTTGGAAATGTAGCATTGCCATGTTGGAGTCTGTCATCTCGTACTACGATGTGTTGGGATAGTGAGTGGTAGAGCAGCAGCAGTGGTGTGTGTGCGTGTGTGTGTGTGTGGAGTAGGAACACTGGAAGCTGGCCAGAACAAACATGAAGCTGCCATATATGGAGCCCGTCTAGAGTAAAGCAACTGTCGGCTCCTCGTAGGGCTGTGGGGTTTGGGGGGGGGGGGGGGGGGGTCGGGGGGGAGTACAGTGAGTGAATGAAAGAGAGATGAGGGACGAAAAGAGGAGAAACACTCTTGTGTGGACAAAATGATTTCTGACTTTTCACCCCCGCCTGACCTCCGTCTCTCCCCAGGTGTCAGAAACTGGCACATGATTGGGTATCTGCAGCCGGAGACCTCCTACGACATCAAGATGCAGTGCTTCAACGACGGGGGAGAGAGCGAATACAGCAACGTCATGATCTGTGAGACCAGAGGTACGAAAACACAGCAAACCGCCCCACGTAAGAAGTGACTCACGCTTTGCCCAAACCTCCACTTTATCAGAGGTCCTGGCGTGTTTCTGCGAAGCCCGTAACTTTAATGACGGGTATGATCGCCAAAATCGCACAACACGAACGCGGCAAGCTTTTATGAGACCAAAAACAATGGCTCGCATTTTGTGGGCTGGTACTGTGCTGGTTTTCCTTGATGTTCATGTGGCCCCTCCCCCTCTTCTCCTGCACAGCTCGCCAGGCGCCGGGGTCGCCCAGCCAGCACCCCATCACCCCGTCGGGGCCCCACCCTCAGGAGCCCCCCAGCCCCCCCGGGGGGCTCCTCTACCTGATTGTCGGCTGCGTCTTGGCGGTGATGGTCTTCATCCTGCTGGCGTTTATCGCCATGTGTCTGTGGAGGAACCGGCAGCAGAACAACATGCACAGTGAGTTACACCTTTACGGCGGGCGTAAAGTGCACGGCGCAGCGCAGCGTACAATGGTAGCAATGTGTCTGAGAGCCATTCATCATCAGCGTACGCTGCAGCCCACTCCAGGGTGAACGGCAAACACACAAGAGTTAACTCTGTGCACGGCAGTCTCATTTCTAAGCACAGTTGGCCCCAGGACAGCCAGTAAAACATATTCCAAGTGCTCCTTCCAAGTGCATATACAGATCCCCATGCGCCTGCAAAAAATGCTGAATCTGTAAATCTGGACGAAGTTTGGAAGCTTGAAGATTTTTCACCAAAAAAAAAAAAAAAAAATCACAGAATGAGTCACAGGTGAGGTTTTGCAGGTTTTGTGAGGGTTTCAGAATCTCTCTGCACTTCATCAACAGCATCGTGGTTAATATAACAAGGTGACAAAGTTGTGTGGAAAGTATGGTTTTTTTGTGCTGCTTTTGAGATAATATAGAAGGCTGCTATGGAAGCCCAATATTTCTAATACACACACTGATACAGAGGGTTGACTCCACTGGGAAGATCAAACATGGCATTTATGGCGTAATCCACTGAAATTGTAAATGTGTGAAATTCTCAAATTTCTTATATAATCACACATATTTGAAAAGAAGAATGTTTAGAATGACAATGTGCTTGAATTTGTTGTCAACCAGAGGAATTTGCCCTCCTTCCTTTTAAATGTAATTTTCTGGATTCACCTTCAAAATAAAGTTGTTTAACCTTCTGTTGAATTTATGAAATTAGGCAACAGTTATAACTAAGGCTGCACACATTATCAGTTTATAGCTTTTTCAAGGCTACTTTTTATTTCTTTCCACATATCAAGGATGCAGGGAAAATGGAATTGGCAATAAGTAGGGTGTACATAATGATTCAGACCGAGTTGTTTTCCCCACTGACTTTTCTTTCTTTGGATTTCTCCATGGTTAGTTTACTCACAGTGCAGAAGTGTTGTGGTTAGTTCTCCCTGTGCATTCGTGGATTTTGTCCAGGTTTTCTGATCCAAAACCAAGCATTTGAGTCAATTTGGTGACTCTCATTGCGCATGGCTGTGTGTGTTCTGGTTTTTCATTGTTTTTGGCAAATGAAAACAGAAAGACTTGATAGTGAGCCGAGCTTTGATTTCTATTCGGTTATATATCAAGAAGTTCTCAGATTTCATTGCATGGTTCGCCAGTGGTAATTTAATACTTTCAACAGCGTACATCATATACATTAGGAGTGACAAGCACATTTTAGCTCCATGATAACCTTTGAATTTTAACTTCCGAGGTTTTCTTAGTTGTGGCGCAGAGTGCAAAAGTCTATGTTTTGCAAAACGTTTTGCAATTGGTACCAAAAATTACCCCAATCTCAGCACAAGGCTAATTTTAGTAATGCTCTCTTGTGCAAAATATAGTTAAATGTGAAAAGAAAATAGTATTTTGCAGGATTCTGCATGCATTTTTTTTTTAATTCACAATGGCAGCATGACTTGGAGGCTAATGCTAGTTTGTTAGCATTGTGCTAGCTAGCTTTAGTGGCAGCATCACTGATCTCTTGGCTCAATGTAGTGTTCACTACTCTTCAGAAAACTGTTAAAAAAGGTTGACAGTTTCTTTGCAATTTCTTCAACTCGGTTGTTTCCTGGGCCGCGTTCTGGGCCGGTTTTGGCCCATGGGCCTTATGTTTGACACCCCTGTTAGGCAGGAATTGTAATTTGATTGGAGGACAGATGAACAGTGTGTCCAGTCCTCAGGTCTGCTGTGAAGGTTGCACAGTCCTCGTTTGGACGGTTCATTTACCCTCATGTCTGATTTGATATCTTTTGGAGCTAAACTACATCTCTGTCTTTGTCCACCCCGCCCGCCCCCCACCCCCCCACCCAGAGTACGACCCTCCAGCGTACATGTGCCAGCCGTCCGAGCTCAACGGCCACGTTCTGGAGTACACCACACTTCCCGGAACCAGCTGCCTCAACGGGGGCATCCACGGGGGCTACGGCCACAGCGGCCAGATGTTACCCCAGGGGTGCCATCACCTCCACCACAAACTCCCCAACGGCCTGGCCATGCTCAATGGCTCCGGCGGTCTCTTCTCACCCGGCCACCCGCACGGCCACGACGGCACGCTGCCCCACAGCACCCGGGACTGTGAGCACTCCCGTCCTCACCACCACCACAACGTGAGAGTTTCACCCTCGTTAAACCCGGAGCGCCACGCGGAAGTGGAGGTTTTAAAGTGGCTAAAACTGGTGTCTGTGTTCTCCCGTCAGGGTGGAGGCATGTACACTGCGCTTCCTCAAACAGAGTCTTCAGACTGCATGAGCTGTCAGAACCTCTGCAACAACAACAGGTGAGCCCACGTCGCGATGCCGTCACTGATTTAGGTTTTCAGCAAAGATGGCACAACAACACACATCGCCCAGACACAAAGAACCCTGCTAATGTCAGAGGCGGGAAGATGTTTTCTGTGCTGAAAACTTAAAAATATTCCTTTTAAATGAGACTGTAGATAAGCATGTTGCTGTTATTTCACTTTTTAGCTTTTTTTTTTACACACTTATATTAAACAACAAAACAGAGCAAGGATGTTTAGAAAGAAGTGTAGAATTGCTGTTTTGAAGCACAGAGACGAGACGAGGCAAATTCATTTATAAAGCACCGTTCAGACAATCCAGTCCTTCACAAGGAAATAGATGCAAATATCATCATAATTCCTTTAAACTTTGAATCCTGTAAGCAGATTTTAGAAAAGAGTAAAATATCCGAAAGTCAAATATCCGTAGTGAAGTGTTAGGATTGAAAGTTTGAAGTTATTAGAGAAACTGCGGAGCTCCTAAGGTCATGACATCAGTCTGCATCTCTTGCTTTGTTTTTTAATGCATCGGGTGTAGTTAAGCAAAACAGCACTGGATGGTAAACAATGCTGGTAATTGTCTATTAAACCCTTTATCCTTAAACTCTTCATTAAATCAAACCCCGTATATCCTTAATTTTACTTGCTTACTGTAAACTATGCATTTCCTGCTGCGGGGAGCGTAAAAACTTTTACGGCGCCGGGGACATAAAGTCCAGGTGAAAGTCGTCGACTTCCTCTGCTGGAAACTCAGATGAAGAATGAAAGAGATGAGCCTGGTGGATACTCCAAAATACAGCCTCATATTTCATGCAGCTAAAAAAAAAAAAAAAAAAAAAAAAAAAAAAGAGCTTGGGAGCCCTCTGTGAGGCCCAAACACACACACACTCACACACACACCCACTCACTCGCCCTCCTGCTTGTCCTGTTTATGTACTCAAGGGTCGGCAGCATCACAGTTTACCCTGTGTGCACCCAGCCAGCAGACCTAATGAGCCCTGTGTTTATTTACCTCCGGCTGCTGGGAACAGGGGGGCGTGGCCACCGTCCAATCACGCAGCAGTAGAGCCCGGTTCAGGGAAACGCCGCGGAGCTCGGTGCATTTTGTCACAGTTACTCAGAGGCTGTGCGAGCGGATCGTTTAATCTCCGGCTGAGCCGCCGAAAACAGTTTTTGCAGCTGCAGGAGAGTCACTTGGCGTCATTGTTTTGTACACTGTTAGTATTGAGAGTCCGGATCACCAGAGGAGGATTTACAGCGCCGTGTGACTCGCCAGTGGGTGAGGAGTCACCGGCAAACAGATGACACCCCCCCCCCCCCCAACCACCGGGGTTTTCTCTGCAGATGTTACAACAAGACCAACGGCACATTCTCCAGCGGCACCCTGCCTCTGATGCACCGCGTGGCGCCGTGCCAGCAGGACGGGCTGGAGATGGTTCCCCTGGGGCAGGTGTCATCGCAGTGCCGCGGGTCCGACGCCCGGACGCTGCCCGGAGAGCCGGACGTGGACGTCGGGTACCAGCCGGACGAGCACAGGGAGTCGTCGCCCTCACAGCATTCCTGCTGTCTGATTAGGACCGGAGAAAACTGCCCGGCAGACCCTGGTGAGGGCGGGGAAGGGCGGGGGGGTTTCCTTCATTAGGAGTCTGCAGCTGCCAATTTTATCAATAAAACTAACAAAGAATAGAGATATTTTACAATGAGGGGAAAAACATTTTGACCAGAAAGTTTCACACTTCACAACTTAGGCCTGGAGTAGCCATCCTCCTTTAACATGCATGTTTGTTTTCATTTCTGTCATCTGAGCGAGACTCTGAACCACAAGTCGCTCCCTGCATGACAGGAGTGTGAACTAGTGAATGTGACAGGGTGAAGTACTTTGGAACTGCTGAGCAAGTGGAAAATGCTCAATATAAGTAAAATCCATTCACAGTATCATCTCTAATAGGTTTAACAGAGGCAGGAAGCCGTTTCAACTTTCTTCCAGCCCTTGTGTGGAACACAGGCCGTGTTATTCCGACGTCGAACTGGAATTACATTTAATCATCGGCCCCATTGTGAAATTCTGCTATTTGAATAGTTCAAAAGAATGTTTTTTTGATATTAACAATGTTCAGGTTGCACAGCGGGGGTGTCAAACATAAGGTCCGTGGGACAAAACCGGCCTGCAAAAGGCTCCGGTCCGGCCCACCAAGCAAATTTTATAAATTTAAAAATAAATTTGTTGGAAAAAAAAAAAAGTTTGTTTTCTAAGAGTAGAGAACAAAACACTGAGACCCTGAGGTCACTAGCATCAGCCTCAAAGCCGTACTGTCAGGATGAGTTTGTAAAAACATGCATATTTTGGACATTTCACTGTTTTTCACCAGAAGGTTTCATCAAAATAGACTTTATGTTGAAATTGTAAGTATTTTAAATAATGTTTTTGACGTTTTGTAGAAATATTCATATCTTTTATCATGTGTGCTCTTTTCCACAACAAAGAAAAATTTAATTAATTTAAGGGTTATTATGGAACTATTTTAACAACTCGAGATGAAAGTGGGCTGAAGTAAAATGTGTCCGACTCCCCCGGTGTGCACAGACGAACCATACAGCATCACCACCAGCGGCAGTGGGCTTCGTAAGAATCTGTCCACGTCTTCGTTGACATGAAGTCTAAACCCGAGTGTGTCTTCTCTGCCGTCAGCCGAGGACGATCCAGAGAGCGCGGACACGGAGGGGCCCGTGGTGTGCTGGGAGAGTCTCGGCCTGCCGGACTTGGACTGTGACGAGAAGTCGGGCTGGCTCTCCAGCAGCAGCCTGGCCGGAGAGCTGATCCAGCCCGGCCCGCAGGAGGCCTGAACGCAGCCCCGGCGGGAGGGGGGGGGGGGCGACCCTCCAGGAGATAGTCAGAGACACTGCATGTCACGGTGAAAAGGACACACACCCTGTCGACGGACTGAGACGAGACGAGAGGAGCGAGGAGGAGAAAAAAGACTGAGAGCGAAGCCAGATGGAGAGAATTAAAGAGACAGAAGCTATATCCCATTTGGAGGGAGGACTCTTATGAAAGCTCAGAAACTCTTTCGATGGCTTATTTATTTTTTGTAGTAGTAAAATATTATTTCATATGAATGTATCTGTTTTAAAGAAAAAAGTTTGTCTTTTATATTATTTATGCCTTTTGGATGAGAAATGCTTTTTATTTTTTGTTGTTTTGTCCCTCGGTGTTCCACTCCAGTGTGGAGATTAGCAATTGTCTGTGTAAAGTTTTGTAATAATATAAAGAGAAGATATGGGCGAGTCAAACGGAACCCTCCTTTTCTTGGCGTCTTCCTCCGTTCCCTGGTGTGCCTGATGAGCTCCCGTCGCAGTGACGGGCCGTTCCGCTGCACTGAGCCCTGGACGGGATGAACACTCCCCTCACTGTTCACATTAGGGCCGCGGCTCTTTGCTCCACTGAATACTCGATAGCTCATCACTTTACACAAGATGCACTGCTGCTCTGAGAGCGCCGCTGACCTACTGGCCCCAATCTGTTCGGGAAACGCAGCAGTTACATTAAAACACAGCCGCTAAAGCGCGAGCGCCCCCCCCCCATGCAGGCCCGTCCGTGTTGAGGCTGCAGGTAATTAGCTTCCCGTGCAGAGCTGGTTTTCAGACCGACTCCGATCCAAACGGCAGCAGAGAAAACCGTCTGTTCGCCGTTTGAAAGGAAAAATTCACTCATAGATTGACTGATTTCCAAATGAATCCAGATTGGACCAAAGACGCATCAACCAACCAAACGCTGATGGATGAATGGGTGAATGTGATCGACAGTGTAAAGCCCTCTGGGCTCTGCTCAAGCAGTATAAAAAGTGTTATACGAGTGTAATTCATTTACCATTCACATAAATCAAAATGCAAAAATTGTGGCTTAAGTAATCTGAAAATAAAAATATTTCAATATGGTGTAGTGGTAAGCACACCTTCCTCACACCCAAAATATCCCTGGTTTGAGTCCATACTCGGGAATCTTTCTTGCAAATCGTGTTTATTTCCCCTGTTTTGGCAGAAGAGTTAAACCAGAATCGCGGGATTTCACCCAGCAGAATGCATTACCTGGCTGTTCTTTTTTAATTTGAGTGAAGTGACCCTTTAATTGCTCATATTTGGGGAGTATTGACTTAAAGAAGCCTGCGAATGGGTCCAGTGCAGCTCCAACATGTCACTTGGAACCACAAAATAGACGGTGATGTATTGGTAGTAGTAGGAGGAAGATGCCTTGTGTGAGATAACTCATTCATAAAAAGCACTTGTAGTTCAGTCCTCTCTGGTTTCAGTGCGTGTCGGCCAAACTTTTTTTCTTTTTTTTTTCCTTCTTCTTGAGTCTTGAACTCTGTATTGGTTTTAGAGTAATCCCGGCGGTGTGCTGGCTGATTGGCCTTGATGGGATTGCAGCAGGCAGATGACAGGGCTGGCTGTGCTTCACTGAGGATGACTGCGGTGCGGGCTTTCCATGCCTGGTGCCTGTCTGCCGGAGCCGCCTGCCAGAGCCGGCTGCCAGTCCTCAGGCCCCGGCTCGCCTGGCATCTCCGCTCCTCTCCAGCGGGATATATTCCTGGCACACGGGTCTAATCGCCTGCTGCCGCCGAGGTGCTGCACGGCCTCCTCCGCCTGTTATTTTTAGTCACCGTCGAGGCCGTCCTGCTGCTTTTTCGAAGCCTTCCACACAGTTTTCCAGGAATAGCCTCCCTAAGTCTCTAAAGTGTAAAATTCCCCTCAAGTGGCCCTGAGAGTTAAAAAAAAAAACTATAGGACACACTTGTCATTCTCTTTGCAGCAGCTCATTCATGAGTCCATTACCAGGGAGCAAAACAATGGGAAGGAAACGAAGCTGGAAATGAAAGAAATGGTCCAGGAAGGGAGAGGAGATGCTGACAGATGCAGACTTTGCTGATGAGGAGTAGATAAGGGCAGGGTTGTCTCCAAATGAGCCGCTTCTCCATCTCCCACGTCTGTCAGTCGGCACTCTCCCTCGGCCCGGCCCTGCACCCTCCACCCACGCAGCTACACCCCTTCATTAAGGAGCCCATGGGAACAAGAAAGCTTATTGTCCGCCTTGGAATTTTTGCCCCTTGCTGCAGAGCCGACCTGTTAACGCCGGTCCCTCTTCTCTCCGCCTACCATTCTTCCCCTGGCTCTCCTCTCCAGCACACCCTGAATGAATGCGATTCTTATGAATCGGGCAGTGTGTTGTTAACTGGCCTGATTCAGCCACAGGCGGTTTTATCCCCGAGATGTCACAAACCACAAGCGGAGCATGTTGTGGTTGGATGAAGTCCAACCGCATTCCAGCGGGTCCCTGCAAATGATGAGCTCAAGACTAATACCCTCATTTTCCCTGGAGGATATCTGCTGTTTATTGTAATCAGGGCCGGGACTCAAAGCACGAAGATGCCACAAAGTTGGTGTTTTGGGTTTCTTTTATAGCTGCGTTTTCTCGACTGCACCTGTTGGATATAAACTCAGAAAACAGCCTCGTTGCCATCCAAGCTGCGTCCACTTAACGGCACCAGTTTGCTCTCCAAATGAAGATGAGCCTTCTTCAGATGGATAATGAGCCTGCTGACGGGAGCAGGCTGCTGATGAGTGATTACGCTCTTTATTTACCAATAATGCTTTCGAACTGGAAACGTCCCACTTTAACCGATGGGAAATTTTTGGAAAGGTTCAAGAATCGACACTTGTTGTACTTTATGAATAATACTGTCAAAGAATGTCAAACCACATTTGGACCAGCAGAGTTCACCTGAGCTACATGCTACTGCATAGCCTTCGCTTATCGTTTACTTGTGGAGTAAGAATCAGGCTTTTTAGTATTTAACAAGTAATCTCATTGGTACTCTGAGAAGCAGCTAAAGATTAGTACACATCCTTTAAAAAAAAAGGGTTATCAGTGCATCTCTGTACCAGTAGAAGTGAATATTTAGTTGGAAAAACCTAACTACTGTAGATTTCTACCATTTTTTTGTAACAGTTCAGAAAAGTAATGTATGGCCGATCTCCACTTTACAGACAATTAGTATCTAATCCTTCAGTTCTTCATTTTTTGCACTCTGGTTTCTTGTGATTTTCCCAGGTCCAAGCCGAATGGAACCGCTGGCAGCTTCTGAATAGAATTAAATATAAATGTGCAGGGCGGCGCACTTGATTCCCCCATCACTGCCTCGGGTATCTGTGCACAACCATGACTGATGATACGTAGATTCAAGCTGCTCAGATTCAACGTGTTTCAAAGGACATTTGCTCTGTCCTTAGGGATTTATTGAGAAAAAGAAGTAAAGTGTTCCCTTTAAATTATTCAGTGAAGACTGTTTACAGCCTCGGGCAATGTGCTTTAAAATATTGATATATGTCCCTCCGCTGTGGACGTGCAACAACACACAGTAGTTAAATAAACAGCGTAATGCAATTAGAGATACACAAACAACACAGGAGGGCTGCGATTTCAGGAGAACTGGCAACGAAGGATGGATTTCAGCAGAGAATAAACTTAAAAATTAGTCTCTTCTAATGAGCCTACGATCCAGATGGCTTTAATAATCACCAAAACACAAGACTGGAGGAGGGTGGGGGTGCATTTGAAATGGATACCACAACCTCAGGTCCACACGGTGTCACGCTCCGTAAGTTTATATGGCTACAAAAGATGGCAGGAGACAATGGTGCAGTCTTCCACTGATCAAAGCGTTTCAGTGTGCGCTGCAGTCCAGGCCGCTGCTCCCACTGTGTCGGAACAACAGGCAGGTTTGTCGAGATGAATCACAGCAGTAGGGAAACGTTTTGTTTTGTTATTCCGGGACAAACTGATGAAGAAAAACTTCACACATCCAGCTGCGTTGTACACACACCCTCACACCTGCCATGAGCCGCAACATCCCAGACATGGCGGAGATGAGTTGTTTCACTGTAAGTTGAGGTTACTCCTTGAGATTCTCTGAAACGCAGCATCCACTTCAACTAATTAATTCAGAGTATAACTAAAATCATCATCAATCACCCAAAACATCCTGCCACGTCTCTTCCAGGTGATTTGGATGAGTAAAATTGGTGCTCTGTATCTTTAAAGGCAGTTTCTTCACCTTCACTGTGTTGTTGTGGGAACACAGCTCTGATCTGTCTGTTGCTAAAGACCACAGGATTACATCAGGGGGGGTTCAGTGGAGAAATGTGAGATGAATGCATGATAAAACGGTATAAACACACTGCGCTGGAGCGCACTAATGAGGCGATGCGTTCGGTTTGATGGAAGCAAAAATCATCAGTCGTCCACATCCAGGTGGGTGAAGTAAAACGTTATCCTGGCTCCTTCATCCGTGTCGTACAGAGCCTGGCACGTGTACGTCCCGGCCGCCTCCCTCCGGAGCTCCTCTATGACCAAAGCCGAGCTGTTGACGGGCACCCGCATGCGGCCCAGGCTGCCGGGCGTGCCCTGGGGCTTCGGGCCCTTGCCGTAGTTGTACGTCAGAGCCACGTTCTTATCGGTTCCCGCCTTGGTGAAGCCCCAGATGAAGAGGGTCGGCACGGACGGGCCACAGTCCAGAGTGACCGAGCCTCCCACGGCTGCAGAAGCATGGGAACCAATGTACTCCACCTCCTCAGGGTCGAGTATCTCCAGGCCTGGAACACAACACAGAGTCAGATTAATGCACGAGTTGCTTTGAGAAAGCATTAAAAAAAAAAATCCACTACTGACAGATGTATTTATTAGTAACTGTCTCCAGAAAACTTTTTTAAGACCTCACAATCTGCTGGAAATGGACTGACTCATCTCTTGAGGATGAGCAACACATAATTAAATGCTCGTAGTTTATTTGCCTCTGGCCTCCTTTATGGATCACACTTTACGAGTCTCCCTCTGGCTGCGCTTTGCAGTTTGACAAAATGATGGCACCGGTTTGTGATAAAAGAGAAGGTCTGCTCGCCTCGACTTGCCTCTTTGTTCAAACACAATGAGCCTTTTTTTTTACCTTGCAGAGGAAGAAGCGAGCAGCAGAGGAGCAGGTAGAGATAGGGAGTCATCCTCAAACCCCTGGTGGTGCCTCAAAGCTTCAGCCGCGGATCTCAGCTCAGGAGGCGGTTTGAAGCCGGCCGTCTCTCCTCTCCGGTCCAGAATGAGTGAGAGCGCAGGGCTGACAGGGAGGACTCTTTCAAACCACGCCGGGTTCACCTTAAATTATTCATCGGCGCTTCCACCTCCTCGGCGTCGCTCCGCTCTGCCTGCCTCTCCAGCTCTTCGCTCGCGGCTGGGCTAATGGCTGCACCTGAGAGCGAAAGGTGTAGGGTGTCAGGATGATGCCATCGCTTCATCTATTATTGAATGGAGCGGTGGAGATAGCCTTTTTAGAAATTCCATCACTTGGAAATGAAAACGGGGGCCCGGCAAGGTCAGGGGAAGCGATGCAGAGGCTCCTGCACAAACACATGCAAGTTATTATTTACCCCACGAGAGGCACGCCGCCAGGAGAAAATCCACACTGATTCCAGCTGTGGACTCATAACTAGTTTTCTCATGACTCTGTGAACGCCGCTTTGTCATCTCACGGAAGCAGTTAAAAATGCATGACTCTTTTTCTTTTTTTTTTTTTTTACATAATGCATGTGTGGATATTAGCTTCTAAATCATTGAATGTTTGTTTTAGTAGGACTCTGATGCAAATACCTCCAATGCAATAAAGAAGGGGAAAAAATGTCTGTGTTTTGACTCCATTTAGGAGGAGACAGACAGTCAGCATCATTGGTGACGCTCGGGTAAAATCGGAGCTTCCACTGATGTTTTGTGGCTGAAGCTCTGCAGCTCGTCCATAAACGTGCTCCGGCTGGAGGCTGCAGCTCCAGACTGAGGAGAAGGCTCTAATTAGTGAGAGCTTCGGCTTTAACTCCTCTTCGGAGGGGGAAAGAGAGGCTATATTTAGAAAGCTGATGGAAGACAAACAGATGGAATGAAATTGCAGCATAAAACAACATGGCTTCTGAGGACAGAGGCGGCGGCCAGATGAAGCTAGAGGATGTAAACACGTTGCCCAATTATGCTGCTGATATGATAATGAAGAAGCTGCTGACGTGAAGATATTGTGGGAGAAACCATGGCACTGAAATGCAAAAATCAAACGTTTTGCTTTGATTTTAGTCTCTTTGCAAGGGATCGCTGAGATACGAGAGACCACGCACTGTATGATTCTAGAGAATTAGCTCGGCTTGTTGAGATTCGGCTGTGCAGTTTTCAGATTCAGAGTGAAAACCATGCAATGTTATGAACCCAGTTTTATGAAGTTTTTCTACTTTATCCACTAAATGTGGCAAGTTCTGACTAAATAACACAGTAGGAGGACTGAACGGTAAAAGGACCCTAGTAGGAAAAGACAATTCACTAAGTCGGTTCGATCTAAAAACGGTGTTGCTTTTCGTCACATACATGGACATAACAGGGGGCCAACCTGAGATTCCAGAGTGACAGTGCTGAAGTGCTCTGGAGCAACGACAGGCTGAAGCAGCCAAGATGTCTGGGTGTGTTTCATCTTTAATGTGACCAGTCACTTGCTCTGCCGGAGTCAGACTTGACCAAATTCTTTGCTGGTGAAGTACATCCTCTCTAAGAGCTGCAGCCGTGCGTTGGAGGTCCTGCCACATCTGCTGGCTGCCGGCCCGATTCTGCTGCCTGCCTGGCTGCTCGCAACTCCAGAAGAAGAAGAAGAAGAAAAAAAAAAGAAAGAATAATGGGAAGGAAGAAGACCAGGCGACTGGAAAATGTGAGTCGCTTGAAAAACAAAATGCTTCGGACGGGGGTCGGCGCGGGGAGCGACTGGGGCGAAGCGTCTTATCTGGACCTCTTAGCCCCCCGGTAAAAGCTTTCAGGTGGAATTCTCTACTGTGCAGATCTGGCCGGCCGAGCAAACGACTTTCTTTTTATTTCCCTCCTTAACTTTTGGCAGCAGATGAGAGAGCCGAATCAGGTCCAGATAGCGGAGACTATGGAGGGATCTGCGTAACACATTACTGCCACCCCAACTTGTGCCACCCGCCCCAGACTGCGAGCTCCTGGCAAGGCTGCACTTTATATGAGAGCAAAGCTGGCAAAGCAGGTGGGTTCCCTGAGCGTGCCCTGTGATTAGATCAGCCATTACCACGGGCATTGTTGAAGGCACAGCTAACCTCTAATTTTAGAGGACCACCTGTATTGGAATGTGCTGCTAAAGTTTGACAGAAGATGAATCAGACTCAGACAAACAGTCTGCGCTGGTTTACAGTGAGGATGTGTGTTTCCACTTAACAGCTAATGAGATTCGGACTTTCTTTTTTTCTTCCTTGACAGTGCTGTACAACCAGTGCATTTATTAGTTTACTTGTGAGATGTGTTGACGTTGTCTCGTGTGCGAGTGAAACTGTCCTCGCAGCCCACCGTGCTCAGATGTGCCTCCCATACATCTCATGCTGGCTGCAGCTGCAGCAGCGCTCTTCCTCCTCCTCCTCCTCCTCCTCCTTGCTTTCTCTTCAGTTGACAGTTGTGTCACGGACCACACATTAAGGAGGTGGAGCGAGACTGTTGTACTACCCTGCGAGACAGGCCGACATATATTACCCAGCCCACCGTATATTTCTGCTCTATCATCATTTATCGGCCGGGCAGGCGAGGAGGCGGTAAGCAAAGCTGCGCACCGCCTCGCGCTCGTAAAAACCACAGAGGCCCTCCCTCCTCGACCTCCGTTTCCCCGCTGGCTCACTTCTCATCTCGTAGCCTTTAGACCTCGCCGTTGCAGGCCTGCCTGGCGGAGGGCTCCCTGTTGGGCCTCCTCTGAATCACGGAGCTCAGCCACAGCTGACTGGCCTTGGAGCGAGGGCAGCAGGAAGGAGCCTGTCTCCTGAGCAGAGCCCCAGGAGTCCACACACACACACACACACACACACACACACACACACACACACACACACACACACCGCCGTGGGTTTGTTTCCCTCACAGACACCGGGCTTCAGGTTGTAGGACAGTGGTTAGTTCTGCTATAACAGCAAGATGATCCAGATTTGTGTGAAAGCTTTGCATTTAATTAACTCCCTTCTGCAATCATCTGCAGGTTATATGTGATGTTTACCTGCACACACACACATACACACACACATACACGTTTAGCTTTGGACCCAGATCCACTGAGGACACCTGCTGGATACCTCCCATGAAGGAAATTCAGCTCCATAACTTTCTGAACTTCAGCAGTGATACGTGAAGAGCAAAATGCAAAGCATGTGTTTTCATCGGGGGACATTTTTTTCATCAGTTTTTGAACTCTGCAGGAGTCGAAGCCGAAATATAAACGTCTCTATTGAACGCAGTTTGGAGAGCATGTGTTGTCTCCCATGTGTGGTCTGCTTGGAGATGTGTTGTAAAATCTAACTTTTAAAGAAAATGCACCCTCGTTTACTGAGAGACTGAGACCTGCTTCTCATAAGGTCCCACTCCACTTGTTAAAAAGTGCACCAGGACTCAGATGGCAGCAATTTTATTTTATTTTTTAATTAGACGAGGCCTGGCAAGCATGAGGTGCTTTAATTCAGTTCTCAAAATGAGAACCGTTTCAGACGGGAACTTTCAGAGGGAATCGACTCTATTAATTGGCTCACAATTGAACCACTTTTATGATAACCTAACTAACTTTAGTGCTGTTTCTGAGAGGTGCTCAAGTTGATAGATTTGATTTAATTCAGCCAAATTCACAACAGACATCATAGCAAGGCCTGTAGATTTAATCAGATCGTCTGACATCTGATTTCTCTAAACAAGAAAACAAATCCGTCACTGGAGAAAGGTCACTTAACCTGGTAGCAATTAAAATCAGCTTGTGTAAACGATTTACTGGAGTCAAGTGGAAATATCTGCTTATTGTGCCTTGTTCCAAGATGTTTACGGGCACGGAGTCGAGCAGCAGGAGAGCTCGCTGCGCACTGAACGGCTGGATGTCGGTGGCCGGCTGTGGTCATTTTTTACAGTGTGCTGGTCTGAGTGGAGTTTGTAACACGCTTGTGTGAAAACCGCAGGTCGATGGAGAGGCCGGCTCTGCCGACTCCCCTCCCCGAGAGCCCAGGGAGCAGGTCCATGTCAGGGAACGTGTGTGAAGCCGATCTGGAATCAGCCACATGGGGGACTGGGGCTTAAGCGGCATGCAGGGCCTTCAGAAAGCAACATGTGGAACGGCTTTGGTGGCTAATGTGGCGTGGAGCATTTATGTACCGAGCGGAGACTTGACGACTGTCCGTCAGGATTCAGGAGGCAGACAGGCCACCTTCAGCCACGACCTCTGCAGTCATTACCACAGGACCGCCTTCTCCCTCCGTCCGCCGTGGCCTTTCTACCCCTGCGGGACGCTCGCACCACTCCTTGTTCAGCTGTTTAGTGTACAGTAGCTCATACCCACAATCCTCTCTGAGCAGGTGGTCTGTCATGGACCCCTTTGTTTTCCAGTCTCCCGTGGCAGCTGAGGCCAGACAAGAAAGGCAACATGCAATGATCCACTCTGACTTCCTCCGGTTTAAATGATTTTAAATCGAGTGAGAACAACGTGATTTCCTCAACGTGAAGCTGATTGTTTCTGTTTTGTGAGACCTGTAAGACCTGCAAAGTCACATTTCCTGCATTAAGTCAAGATTTAATCCTTAAAAAGAAAAACAAATCCCATTTACAAAGCTGTTTAATCAGCAGCAGGTTTAATGTTGAATTAATGTGATGTAATGTAATGAGATGATCAGCTCTATTTTAATGCAAGCTGAACAATCAGATGCGAGTTACTCGAATGCTTACCTTTCAATTTAGGTTTCAACTTGACAAATGGCCCCATACTGAATGAGTTTGTACTGCACAAAACGTTTTCATTGTGTCTCATGCAGTGCAATCTCATTTACACCGCATCTCCATGGAGTTTACTGAGAGAGCACTGGTTACTATCATTATATTTCAGCAGCTTAGTGAAATGTTGGAGATTCTCTCATATATCTTCGTTGTCAATATAGCAATCAGTAAAATCATCAATATGCTAATCTCCTCAGTACACAGACTGATAACAGGTTGAAGCTTCATGTCTGCAAGACAGCTCTGTTGAACTTCATTCATAAACACGGCATGTTCCATTTGTTTCATCTCCACTAGAACAACAGTGTGAAAAAAAAACAAAAATGTGGTTTTATGTGTGTAATGAGCCGGAGTCATTTTTCCCAGCAGTGTTAGGAAACGATCCAACCCCACCGTTAAGGCCACAGTGTGTGTCAGTGTGTCAGTGTGTGAGCTCCTCCTCTGTCCTGGAGGTCTGGAGCCTGTTGGCTGGGACGATCGTCTGAATGCAGCTCACCTGGGGGCAGGTCCATGATTTCCTTGGCGGCTTCGTCTTTTACTTTGTATCGATCCGCCGGGGTTTTAACCTGCTCTTTAGATGCAAACATAGCACACAGAATAGCTTTAATCAGTGTGAGAGGGAGAGGAATGTCTTCTCTCCCTGGAGAGAAAGCAGTCGAGTAGAAGACTGGAGAGGAATTTATCACCTCAGCCTCCGCAAATAGTCATTGATTCGTTGATTTTGGTTAATTACAAGAAAAAGAATTAAAAAGAGGAAATTTATTTATGGTTTTTTAGTTTCAGTTCCTGAGATACTGATCAAATCAGTGCAGCAAGAGCAGCAGCAGTATTTCAGAAAAGTTGCGTTTTCATCATCTACACAAAGAGTTGGAGTGTTTTCAAAAAGTTGTTTTCGGAGGATCTGAGCGCTGTTGTCATGGAAACAAACCCCTACAACGTGACAAAGTTTCCCATTTTCATGTAAAAATGTTGTATCAATGGAAATCAGGGATATAATCCTGTGAGGTGGTAGCATGACCAAAAATATGCAAAATAAGCAAAACGAATTGAGAAATAATTGAAGCAATTCAAGCCTTTGATATCACTTCAGTACTGTGGACACGGATGCTCAAGCATGAAGGTTATTACTCAAGCTGTGCTTAACATGAGTAAACCAGATCGAAGTTTTTAGTCGAACTCCATGATTTGTTTTTTGGGTAAAGAATTCATTCCTTCATGTCAGAGTCAGATCATTTTCCCTCACTGTGAAACGTTCCTGCGCTTTCAGTCTTTATGTAGCGCCACTTGAGGATTACTCTGTTGTGTTGTTATCCAGTTTGTCTCCAGACATCTGAAACAGAAACAGCAACATGCTGACAAATGGTGAAATTCTTCCACTAAATACCCACGAAACGAGCCTGAAAACATGACAGCAAATTGTCAGCAACCAAACTGAGGTGAGACCAGAGTGATGAATCTACTGTAATGTAGACTGTGATTTGTGTTGTGAATCAGAAGGGACTACAAATATAGAGAAGTTTTGTTAATGAAATGACAGCATGAGTTCGTCTGTCTGTCCAGTTTATCAGAATCCCGGCAGCAGCAGTGAGTACTGAATGAAGCTATAGTCACCAAGCTGACAGCAGCACGGTGGATCCATCCTGTCAGTATCATCCAGCATGTGAAGGACAGTTTTTCAGGCAGATCACTCACGTCACCATTTTAACCAGAGGTTGTTTGGCAAACTGTGTGAAGGAGAATTTGTTTCAGTAAAGAAAAGCAAAACGGGATTTAACCTTTGTTAGCAGAACAATGATGTGAGTTTAATGCCAAGTCAGAAAGAGATACTTGTAGCTTTCAGCATATTTAATCACAATCTAGAACATTTTGACTTATGTCCACATGTGTCATATTTCTGTTGAAAACCATGCATTTGGCTTATTTTGTGTTTCTAACATCTGTAATTTTAACACAATACCTTTATTATCAATGCAAACCACAGTGAAATATTAAAAACAAAACAAAAAAAAACATGTCTGGGTGTTTTTCAGGATTCAGCCTGCATGGCTTTACAAATTCACACTCACTGTATGGCTTTGATGTTATTGCTGCTACTTCAGCGCGGCGGCTCGTTTTCACTGCTGCATCATTGATCTTCAGGCTCCAGTTTCAGTGTTGTGTGACGTCCGCTCCTCTCACTAAAGCACTGCAACAGTCAGTAAATAAATTACAAACAGAAAAGACTGATGGGAATGTTCCTGTTGCAGACCAACTTTGGGCCCACGGGCCTTATGTTTGACAGCCTTGCTTTAAAATGTTTTTGTATATGAATTTCGATCGCTCTTCATTGTGCATGAGAGTGCTGCACAATAAAATCAAATTATATCTGCATAATGGAAAGTTCCTCATAGTTTAATGAGAAAACGTTTACAGCCTGTGTGATTTATCCACACTGCGGCTCTGAATCGTTCAGCTCCTCTTCTTACCTTCTGGACAGATGTTTTTGATGTAGGACGACGGTAAAACCCACCAGTCCACCAGAAACTGCTTCTTCCCCTCTTCCTGTCCCTTCAACTGCTTTACAAGCTTCTTAAATGGATACTTGCTCATTCTCAGGCAGGCTTTGCCGTTTATAAGGAGGTTTATAATGTGGGACCAATCCTTGGGGTGTTTGTCTGAATAACTGCCCCCTCTTGTCCTTCTATTAGCCCCATCGCATTTATGTTATGCATCGAGTGTTTCAATGTACACACTTTGATGTGTTGTGAGCGGCGGCCTCAGCGTGCAGGAAGCGTTGACATGCGGAGGACGAGGGAGAGCGGGAACGTTTCTCAGACGCTCCCACATCTTGCTCGCATGTCTGACGTCCCCCAGAGACGGAGAAGAAAAGGAAATCACGGCGAACGTCTGACACGGCTCTGTTGTTCCGCACGCTGCGTTTCTGCAGTGTTTAACCGCAGACACTGTCACCAGAGTGCAAAGCTTTCATTCACCGGCCACAAGAAAACAAACACAGGTAAACAGTGCTGGAGGTGACACATATGTGCTGCAGGCTGCGGCCTGCCTGTCTCCGGGAGGTTTCTCCTCGGCTTTGGTAAGGTAAAGACATTAAAGCATTACACTTTTTTCAAAAACAAACTTGAACCCTGGAGTGCCTTCCCCATCTGGAAGCAGTAGAGGGCTTGTCTAAAAGATAAAAATGATATGAATCGCTGCTGGCAACTCCAATGTCCAGTCTGGGATCAATTACATAGACAGGATTCAGGGAAAGAGGAGGGAGCACAGGTTCTGTATCATAGCTGGGTCCAACATAGGCATGCAGCTCACGTATACACACACATACACACACACACACACACGCATGCACATTGTGTTTCATGTCTGACAGTGACCTTGCATTGACTTGCATTCATTTCCTGCAGACATACTCTTAATTTAGTAACTTGGAGATGCCTAATGCTAACCTCCATCGAGCCTCAAAACAAGCCTTCTCCTATAAATCTCATGCTTCTCCTCATGGAACTTACTTTTGTCTCCTCACATCTATGACAAATCCTTGCGTGTGTGCACAAAGATTTGGGTCCTCAGAACAATAATAAGTACATGTGCACACTTGACTGATTCAGTCTCAGTATTCACTTGATTTTACACACATGCAGCATGCAAACACACATGCTGAAACTGTAATCTGATCACACAGATGCTTTTTGTTCCAGTAAGAGGGACAAATACACTAATGCTGTGTCTTTGTGTCTTATGGGGACGTTGCAGTGACTTAAATGCACTTCCTGTGGAACTAACTCCAGTTTAACCTGCTTTTAAGTTACTGTTAACCTGCATACTTACTCTAAATGATATTCATTTCTACAAGCAGTCCGTCTGTAGCCCTAAAATGAGTCTTTCCCTGAAGATTTGGAACCTTTTCTGTCCTCTCAACGTGAGTGTGTAAACGGATTAGGGTGTGTAAACATTCATAAACACACTGACATGGTGAAAAAGCTGCGATGTGACCTGCAGCTTGTGTGCAGAGTTCCCAGTGTCTGGTTATAGATCGGCTGAGACCGCATGCTGCCACGTTCCCGCCCCGCTCGCTCACTCGCTCGCTCGCTGCATTTAACAAGCGGCTGATGGCAGTTCCAGATGAGGCCGCTGTCCGCCAGCTGCTCTGTCATGTGGCCCGGGGTCTTCAGGATCTCTGCAAGGATCAATGCAAGAAACCAACGTTTTACAGCGTCGATTAGACTCACACAAACACTTTTATGTAATATTTCCAAGCTTTATGTTCCTTGTCCATTTTTTTTTTTTTTTGGCTCACATTTCTGCGTCCAGAAGCGATATGATTCAGCACATCTGCCTGGCAGTCTCCACGAAATGCATTGTGGGATGCTGGTGATGGAAGGGAGGAGGGTCGTAATGGAAGGAATATGAATAACACAAAGTATAAAAACAGGCCGGCCTACCAGGAGGGGAGAGTGGGAGAAAGACAAAAGGACATAATAGGATCCAGACGGCTCGGAGCTCTCGCTGTTTCAAAGCAGGGGACGCCGCCATATGTACGCGCACGCTTGTCGTGTTTCTTTGAGACCTGAGCAGGCAAGGCGAGGCATTCACAGCTTTGCCAAAGGTCACGGCAACACCTCCAGTCCCCATAACCTCTTTTAGGGTCAGGCTTCAACTCACAAATAGTGCAGGACCTCACCTCATGTGGCCCCTTTAAACTTCATAGGCATGGCCTGCTCTGTGTCTCCCATTACTCTCACACACGTAAATACACACAGTCGCAACTGGACAAACATTACGCATGTTATTGTACAGTTAAAGCTTCCAATGTGTCCTGCATGTACTCTGTTTACACTCATCATTAGGAGTTAATGCAAAATGTGTTTTAAAACATTTTTATATATTTATTAAAAAATGTAATAAGGCTGTAAATATTGAACTTTCTTCGTGTCTTTCTTTCCATTTGATATTCATTTCTAAAGACCTTTCAGTACATGTTTCAGTAAAACCTTGTGCTTTTTATCTGGGAGCTTCAAAAACATGCATGAGTTTGACTGGTGAACCTGAAAAAAAAAGGACAGTTAAGACTGAGGATGAAGCGCCGAGCATCACATCGTTCACACATGCTCTCTGTTTTTCATTTTTCAGGATGTTCTGCTGCTCTCCAGTGAGTTCCACAGTAGCTGTGTTTACGCTGTCACCAGTGGAGCAGAATGCTGCATCAAGCAGGGAGTGATTAAAGTTCAGGAGAGAAACTCCACTGCCATCTACTGTCGGCTCTTGTTTTTCACAATGAAAAGACGCTTAAATGTTGTGTTGAATGTCTTGTAGAGCTGGCAGCTGCAGTAGGCACAAGTTTTGGCCCACAAACCTTATATTGGACACCCCTGCTGTAGAGGTTCCTTAAAGCTTCCACAAAGTTATACAACTGTCAATATTCCTTATAATTTTTTATTCCGTCGGCACAAAAGTCTCTTTCAACAGGATCGTTAATTTGAAGATGTGAAATACGACATTTAAACCTTTAAACCTTTCGCTACTAAAGATGCTGGTTTAATACGTATGTTTAATGTGTGGAGAGAAAAAACAAAAACAAAAGAATGAGCTTAAAAGCTTAAAAATAAAGAAATGCTTTGAAACATGCTGAATAAAGGTCTTCGAAAAGGTAAAAGAGATTAAAATCGCTACGCACAACATAAAGATAAACATTTGTGTCAAACAGTTAAAATACATAAAATCAGTTAAAATAGGTATAAAAAACAGGTAAACACGCCAAAAAAGGTAATTAAAAAAATCCAAAATGTATGAAGGACTCAAAATAGCTCCATTTTCTAACATAAAGCTTTAACATATCCAACATGGTATAACAGCAAAGATGGCTTAATTTATTTTAATGGGAAAAAAAGATGGCCAGCATGTTGAAAAATGTTCAAATGTCTAAAATACCCCCCAAAAATTTACAACTGAACATGCAAAGTATTTCAGTAACAGCCAATCACACGACAAATTTTCATAAATGCAGTTTTTACTGTATTTATAGATCTAAACAACTTTCCAAACTGTGTTGTTTACATATATAAAAGTTCAGTTTTCTGCTCATTACATTCTCATCTTCACCTAAATACAGTACATTTTCTGCTCAAATGTTATCAGCTACTTGCACTGTTGTGTTTATTTTTGTGTAAAACCACACAATTCCCTGAACGGAGGAGATAACACTTCAGCTGGAGCGTTGCTTCGTGTTGGTGTAGAAATCACTGCTGAGGGAACTTTGCCTCACTCCACCGCCATCCTGGGCCGGATCCAAAACTAGTCAGCCACAATGTGCAGAGAAACAGCCACGAGGGGATTCAGGTGTGCCAGCAACCTTGATCACAACACAAACAAGAGTTTGGTTATTAGATTAATTCTCTCAAGAACCCAGATGCTCTTCTCTAATCAACGGCAGCACCTTGAAACCACAGGGGAGTCAAAGTTCTACATGAAGACCCACAGACGACGTGATGGATGAGAGTATCGCTCCTGTTGTTTATTCCTGCGTCTCCTGGCTGCTCTCCACCGACGGACGGCCAAACGAATTCTTAGCAACAGGAGAACATGATTGTCGCTGACGTTGCCCTCCTGGGATTGCTCCTGTACGGTGATGTGCGTCATTACCTGTATCCGGCCGCCACGGCAACCACTTACCCAATTACAAGTGAGCTCCCGTCAAAGTGCAGTCACGGGGAGGGAGGGGTTAGGATATATTCCTTTACTGACTTCCACCAATCTAATGTTAACTTGAAGAACTTTGGAAGCCATTTGGAAATCACGATGGTCCCTCCACCATGCCTCGCTGCAGGAGTGAAGCTCTCATGTTTGGATATCACGGTGCTATTTTTATGTGGTGCTGCAAAGACTTCTTGAACCACTCAGTCTTGGTTTCAGTCCATAAAGCAGCGTCAGTGGCACTCGGATGCACTTTGACAAACTTTAAATGTAATTTCCTTCTTTTCACTCTCTCTAAGTGGTTTGCCGATGAGGTTATTGTCCCTCCTGTGCGCATCTACTAACACCTTTTCTCTATCCATCCTCTTTACTTCCTTCATCTAAGTCAGAGGCGTTAAACTCGGATGGGAGTTTGTTGGTAAGATGCACTTATAGATGGCACTTTCAAATGCAGTGAAGAATATCTGAAAATATTTTTCCACAGTCCTGAACAAGTTGAATGAAAATAAGTGTGAAATGGTAAAAATAACAGATAATTGCTCTTTTAGTTCTCCAATTTAGTTTTTAAATGCTGTTCAATTAGCGAAAAAAATATGGTGACTTTGTTCTACATTTGACAAATTTGATCAAAGGTCTGATCTGTGGTGCTGGTGTTGTTACTGTTGCATCACTGATGTTGCTCCTGGGCTGTCGGAGCTCTGAATGCATTAAAACAACATTTAATTATTAAGAAAAAATAAAGTTAATATTGTCTCAGTAACTTCAATCTTTACGAGGTCATTCCACTGGCCGGGTTGGAGACTCTGGCAGGCCAGTTTTGGCCCACGGGCCATATATTTGAAACCCCTGTCTAGTCTATCCCATATGACAGTTTGTAAATGCTGTGATACAATGACAGACAATCAATCACTCACATGAACAACCAAAAAAAAGCTGTTTTCAATTATGACATTTAACATTAATTTGTCTGGTTTTGAGTCAAGCACTTAGTGTAAATCATATTTTATCACCGATTTATGCAGAAAACTCAGAAACATTCATATCTTTCTAGCTACTGCTCCTTGTGCAGAGTGTATTTCACAAAGCTTTATTGAATAGAATTCATTTTGACATGAGATTCAAGAGATTTTTCGCTGCGATCGAGTTACACACAATTAAAGACCTTTTTCTTTTGAGCCTATTGCGTAGACGCTGTTCACATTTCTCGAGGTCGAGACTGTAGGTGAGGGACTCAACTTCCTACATTGTTCCATACAGCGGCAGGAATAATGTTTGTCACCAAGGAAACCATTAGTTTCTTGGCAACATTCATGTCATCTCCAGCTGACTCAAAAGACTGAATGTAACGACCGGATTCCAGCAGTGGACTGAAATAAGAAAAGGTAGTGAGCGAAGTGCAGGAAAAGGCTTTGTGAGAGTAAAAAAAATACAAATAAAATAAATAAATAAATTTAAAAAAAAAAAGACCAAGCAGCAGCACACAGGTTAGAGAAGATCATATTTGAGAAAGGCAGGGAGAAAGTGGGAAGATGCAGTGAGATCTGATTATCTTTGAAACCAGATGATTCTGATAATCAAACTCTAAGCTTGAATTGACACAAAGATCTGACATTTTTCCCAAACTGGTTGTAAAGACACTTGATGTGACCACACGGCCTCTCTGGATAGCATTATTTTAACCTGCAGTACCACTGTGAGGAATTTCGCAGATTATCTTTGACCAGAAAGTTTCCTTAGACTTCCACGTTAGGCAAGTCTGCTGCCTGCCTTCTTTCACCAGCGTGGTATCAAAGAATCAGGAACATATTGGAGACAGAAGGTATTACAACTCTTTATCCACTGGAGTGTCCCAATAACTTTGTGAAAGCTTTTTGGTTAATTCAAAAATCTGCAACGAGACAGACTGAAAGTGGATGGGAAGATCTTCTCTTTCACATATTGGTTTCTCTTCACTGGTTTCTCTGAAAAAAAAAAAAAAAATCTAAAATTGATTTCAAAGTTCTTTTCTTCAAATACAAAACTCTTCAGAACAGGATTGTGCCATAGCTTGAAGAGCTGCTTGGACCACATTACCCCAGCAGAACCCTTCGTTCTCAGAGAGAGATGGCTTTTTGGACATCCTGAGTTTTCCAAAAGTAAAATCCGGGTTCTCTCCTTGGAAACTCACTAATGCCTTTACTTTGAAAACAAGCCTAAAAACTTTTTCATGGTGGGAGCTCTTGTTCAAGCTGCCTCAGGTCATCCTTGACCACTATTTTAGTTAAGCTGCTTTAGGTTTAGACTGAGAAGCCCTGTTTGAAGGCCTGACTTTCTCCTTTCCATATTTTTTTTCTTAAAGTCTCTCCTGTGTATTATGCTGTCTTGGCTTGGCTTGGCTTCATTGAAAAAAAAAGGTCATTGTGTCTCAATGGGACTGATCTGGTTAAATAAAAGCTAAATAAATAAAAATCCATCCTCCCCAGTTCCATGGTTGCTTTTGCACAAAATGGTTAAATTCAAAGTGTTTATTTTGCATCTGCTGGTTGAGCTTGGGAAAGACATATTGTGTATGCAAATCATTAAACGATATCTAAGAATGAATGATAAACATTTTGAATGAAACAATATGTTAGCAATCTGATCTTTACAGGACACAAAGTCATGTAGACTGTTACTGGTTTTGTTTGACGTTGGACTGGTGTCGCACCCCTGATCCTGACATGTTGATTATTCCTTCTGTTTCCTCTCATACTATCTCCTAACCATGACCAGTTCACACAGAAAACCTCCTCAGAATATAAATCTTGTGGGATTTTTTCCTTCTTAAAAGACAGCATTTCCTTTCCTGTTGCATGTGCTTACTCATGCTGGGCGGTTGATCTTTTTTCTGTTTTTTTTTTTTCTCGAGTGTGTTTTGGCAGGTCTATTCTGGTGTCATCGCAGCATCATGTGATCCTCATGTTTGAACTGGCACACAGCCTGAGCGGTTAGGGTTTACGCGCCTTGCTCAGGGACCCACACTGCTGGTTGGCAGTGCGATTCCTGTGAAAGGCTTGCCTCACTAACCTCCGTCCCACCCCTGCCCCCATTGTTTATCCTTCTGTATTTTATTGTAGTCTGAAGTGATGCATATGTTGTAACTGGCACCCGTCAAGCAGAACAACATTGAGGTGAATCTTGCAGCTAACAGGTGTTTAGCTTGAGGCCTGTCATCTTTAATGTTGTCAAATGATTTGCGCTTAAGGGCTTAGATGCATCGTCGTGTTCATAAATATCAACCTCTTAAAGCATGAAAACCTCTCTGGCATTCAGCATCCGTCAAGTCACAAGTTATTTACCCTTATTAGTTATTCCCCTCCTCAGAATGACCTACGTGTTCCCAAACCACAACCTTTTTTAAATTACAAGTCTTTCACAGCCAAAGAAACGCACAGTGACCCTTTGTTCACAGTACGGGTCTATAATAAAAGATGCATTTTTTTCTTCTCATTCATTACTGCTGATATATTTTTGTTTGAAATCTTTATTATTATCAATAATGTCATGAAAGGTTCTCCCTTAAATACATCTCCTGCTTATTTTTCTCTGTAGCGCCATCGCACTCCCTGAGGGTAAACCAATTTACATTCTTGTTTTGCTCTTCAGATCCATGCCAGTTTCCATGACAACATAGTTTCACTTTCTCATCCTCTCTGTCTCACTCTCTCCATCTCCCCCTTCTTTCTCTCCTCTTCTCTCATTTCCCTCTGCTCCTTTCTTGTGTTCTCTTGACCTTCCTCCAATGTTATATTTTCTTTTTCTTCAAATGCTGGAGCGCAGATTCCTCCTCTCCTCTCAATTCCACTGCTAATTGAGCTCATTCCTCCGTGCTCTGTACATCCAACAGAGAATAATGGCCACAGACAAAGCATACCTGAGTGGTGAGATGGAATTCAGAGAATCTTTTTCTTTCTTTCTTTTTATTTTTTTTGTTTTTCTGCCTTCATATATTAATATACAAATGCGGCACACTCTGTCTGCCGGCTGTTTCACTCGGGCTTAAATATCTCCAGGCTGGTCCGTTTGGCAGCGGTGATGCCTGCAGCTACAAATTATTGAATCATAACCAATGCTGCTGCAGAGCATTCGTTTCCTTGATTAAAAAAAAGGAAGAAAAAAAACATTTTCTTTGGCAACCCGTGACATGCAACACCTAAAAATAACCAAAATGACATAAATATGCAAAAGCTATGATTTCATTCATTGATTTAAACAAAGATAAAAATGGCTTTTATACTCAGTCTAGACAGTTCGCATTACCATTCTGATTTGGCATATGATGAGAGACTTAGGTGGAATGGACACCTCCGCTAAATGGCATATGATTAAAAATCCCCTGCTATTTAATTACTGAATGATTAAAAAATGCTTGCAGCCAACAGGTGTGATGCTGCTCCATCAGTGAGATTAATGCCAGTCTGTTCCATCTGATCTGAATGGAGAAGGTCAGGTACAGAGGAGCCCATCCTCCATCAGCCTTTTGTCAAGTTTGCTGACCATTTGCAGACCTTTTTTCATTCTGATGCATTTGTGTTTTCTTAATTGCTCTTCTTTCCTGTTGAACATAAAACCTTTTAATTCTCCTACTATGTACGGAAACATGGATGATTTTCAGATTTTCTGGAAGAAACAGTTGCAGATACAACTATCCATCCATCCATCTTCTACACTGCTTCATCCTTTTCAGGGTCACAGACTGATATACATGTGTTTGGACTGTGGGATTAAACCCACGCACACGCAGGGAGAACATGCAAACTCTTGATACAGCTGTGCAGGATTTAAACAGAAAACAATGTTTGCATTTTCTTCTACTTCTTCTGCTTGAGCTTGATGGCAGCCAGAAGAACATAAAGAAATGTTCAGCTGTTCATCGATGGAGCTTCTCCAAGAAAAAAAAAAACCCTCCACAGTGTTAAAGCAACAGGGGAATATGGGAGTTCACTTGAGGGAAAACAACCATGCCTCCTCCTGCTACCCATACCACTAGAGGGAGTGTGTATCTGGGAGATAAATAGGTTTTACAGTGCAAACGGATTCCCACTTTAAACTAACTTCATAATGGTTAATAATATAAAAGAAATACATATTTTTAATGAAGTCTTTATGTTGAGAAATATTTGTTTCTATGTGGATGACTGAAATCTGCAGAAAACTCTTATTAGATAGAAAGCTGGGATTATTATAATTCAATAAAAAAAAATAGTGGAAATAAAACTCATAATTGATTAATTGAGGAAAGGTGTTGGGAAAAATGTGGATTTTAATGTCCAGATTAAGATTTGTTTTGAGAGCTGATTACATTATTGGAAAGAAAGAAATAAAGAAAGAAAAAGGCGCAATGTAGTGATGGAGAGTGAGAAAAAGATGTGTGAGTCCAGAAGTGCAGTGTGACAGATCAGCAGCACGGTGACATACGGATGCCCGTGTGGCCACACTAATTATTGTCAGCAGCGATATGGAGAGGAAAGCAGCGTCCTGCCCTTCTACATCTTCAACAGTGGGAGTCATGAACCGCTGCAAGGTGACGCGTCCTCTCAATCCGGGCGAAACTTCCACCTAGACGTTATCTATCATCCTCATCCCCGTCCGGACCGCACCGAGGCTCCTGTCCTCCTCCTCCGGCGGCCGGCGGCTCGGGACCATCTTGCGCAGCGGCTCGGAGGAGAAGACTGGGCGAGCGGCGGCGGCGGCCACTCCGGGGAATGTCGACTGGCCGCCCGTCAGTCCTGACATCGGCCCTCTTCTGATCTGAGACAGCAGCCAAATGGGGTAGAGTACATTTCTGAGCACAGTCGCTGCGGGAGCCTGCTAGCACATTTCCCCCCGGCTGTCTTCTTTTACGTGCGTAACTTTGGGAGAGGAAGTCTTTTGGATCGCTAGCAAGCCAATAACAAAGTTCAAATCCCATTTAGCTAGCATGGGTTCGCTTGCAGATGTGTGTGTGTGTGTGTGTGTGTGTGTGTGTGTGGCTGTGTCTCTCTCTCACTATGTGTGTGTGCGCGCGCTTGTGTGTGTGTGTGTGTGTGTGTTACGGCAACGTCAGCTTACAAGCAAAGCAAGTAGCCTAGCGGAGACGTGAATTAGCATGCTAAGTTAGCCCGCCGGAGCTGGCGCAGCAAGTCTCCGCGCTCCCGCGCGCCCGGGTTCACATCAGGGGCATGTGTCCTCAAAACCTCCTCCCGGCGCCGCACTCTCAACTTTATCCTCCGCCCGCATGTGTGCGTTTCCAGCGTTAGCTCGTCGGCTAGCTAAATCTGACAGCCAGAAGCTGTCTGTGTCTGCGTGCGTGCGTGCGTACATGCGTGCGCGCGTTATTTTTGTGCTAAACAGCCACACGGCGTTGAGGAAAGGTGACGGGCTGCGCAGCGATGGCTGTCACTTCAACACGCACTCAGCGTGGGCATGTGGAGCCCCGCATACCGCTAATATTAACTGTTAGTCTGCTGTTATTTAGAGGATCTTAATAGGAAGTGCATGCACTGCTGTGGTCCAGTTGCAGCATCACAAGGTTGAATTGTGCTGCCGCCACTCTTCCAGCTGTGTGTCACATGCTAACAGGCATGGAAAGTGGTGCACCATATCTTTTCTTTCACCTCTCTTCCTCTGCATATTTTACTTTACAGCATCCTTTCAGTCCAGCCTGTTGAATCTGCTGTGATAATGCTGCACAGAGTTAAAAAAGAGCCTTTCTGTTTTTCTGTGTTTGTGTGTGCAGAGGCGCTTCATGCTCTGTGTGTATCTACAATATCCTGGAGAGCTATATATAGCGCCTAACAGAGTTTGCAACTTGATCCGAATTGTCT